>NC_136016.1:14044675-14364675 GCF_048128805.1 Centroberyx gerrardi | reverse complement strand
ATAAAGTAACTCTCAATACACAAGACCTTAGAATATGTATATGTAGGATTTATTATTTATTATATTTATTTTAAGGACACATACAGACATAAAGACAAACACATTGTAGGAAACTACCCACTGCACCTTTCAATATCAATCCACGGAGAAGGTTGGTACACATACATATATGGGGGTTCCTTTGCTTAGGGGTATTTTGGCAGTAGTGGGCAGTGTTGGTACCAGGGATTAAACAGCACCGCTTTGACTACTAAACAGCCCTTCTAACCAACCCAAGGCTTTTACCAGTACACAAACACTTTTAGCAGTTGCTATCCTATTTAACTTGGATGAGCATGTACATAGAAACATGTATCTTATTGGGGTTATCAAGTGTGCACCTCACATTACTGTTTTGTTCAGTTAGTCCCAAAATACCTTCAGAAGGCTCAACAGAAAACGCTTGCATCCCAAAACCAAACGCTCCAATACTCTCTCAGCATCCATCAGACCTACATCCGCTTACACTATACTTATGCTACACTGTTACTGCACCTACACTTAGGCTTACACAACAACTCACCCCAAAAATTTTCCACTCAACATCAACAGGCTATAGGCAGTGTATAATTACCAAATTCTGCCACCATAAGTATGTCATCATATCATAAATCGAGGCTCTAATTTTAATGCCTTCCTCCATTGCCTTCTGAGCTGCTTCTCCTGCACTCCTGCTTCTGTCCCTTTTCGCAAACTTTAAATCTCTGTACTCTGTAGTCATACACAATATAACCCATTTTATCTAGTCATTATCAACTGTCAGTTTTAGTCTATATTTCCACATCAGTGTTAGCTGATTCCCATTCCCTCCTTTCAGCAGCCCAGGGCCATTTCCCTCTAGGTTTCTGCCCATTGATATTTTCCCTCCTTGGCTGCCTGACCTCTCTGCCCCCTGCTCCCTGTGTTCCAGTGCTAATGCCTGCCTCCTATGTGACAGGGGTACTAATGTCCTGCAAACTGTAGTTTGCTACCTGCTGTTGTACTTCATCCAACTGACTTGACTAACAAGAAGTACTGATCTAAGTGGAGTCCCTGCACTGCACTCCCTCTGCCCAGCACTCCTTGTTGAGTTTTAAAGCCCTTTAAAGGAGAACTTGAGCGTCTTTTCCCTTCATAACTGTTCTTCCACTCTCTCGTCTCTCACATTCATGCCTCCCTGTGTTACCATGTTATCAGACCGGTGATATATTCCACCACTTCCTTTGCACATGCTAGGGTTATTTTTCCTCTGGGCTTAGTTCACAGTTTTGAGGGTTTATCCAACATAGTGGGCCAGTGTTGAACACTGCTGCCATGGGTTGATAACCCAGGACAGCCTGGTCAGCTCTATTTCAAACTGTCACATGGTCTTCTCCTGGTTGTCAACTGCTCTATTCACAGAAGTCAGTAGATTAATCTATTCAAGACATTTACCAACATATACTAATACACAAGACCTGATGTAACTATCGCTTGTGCTACTAAAATAGTGTTGCAGTATTAAAACCCTATACTCATTCCTCAGAGTCCCTGATCAATCATTAATGACCTGACTTATTTCTAATGGTCTGAAGGGGAAAACATTCATGTCAGCACTCATACATACAGAATCGACCAGACATGGTCTTTAACATTTGTTAAAAGCCCTTCCTTGTCTCTTTTTGAAACTATGAGGGAGAGAGACAAGTTTACAAGATGATGTGGGATTTCAGCAAAGGAAACCAGGATGTAAATAGAACAGTGGATTCTACAGCAAGTCTTCAACAAGCAGACTACAGTAAGAGGGTGACCTGTTAAAAGGGTACACACAGTTATTCACATTGACGTGGTGTTAATTACTTCTGCAAGCACAGCTATGGGTCAGCCTTTGCCACACAACATAAACAGATGGGATCTCCCATGCAGACATCAGAAACCTTCAAATTCCAGTTTAGGCTGCCATATATTTTCTGTGTCAGCGCTAACTATGCGTACCCACTCTTAGCCATATATCATGGAGACAAGGAGTAATACTTCTCCCCAAATGAAGTATGGAGGAAAATAAACACAGCCTGGCTCTCTTATTGGCTGAAGGGAAATCACACTGGCCAATCGCAGCCCTTTGCCCTTGGACACAGCAGCTGTAATGTTGACCTAGAAGGGGGAATTCTGTTTTGGGGACAGGCTGATATTTATTATCTGTGGATCTTTATATACACCCACACTTCCTTTGAGCCCAGCGCTGTCACCACGGTGTAGGGTTACATATGAAGCGTGCACACACACACACACACACACACACACACACACACACACACTCATACCTTAGTGTTACAAATCCAAATCTTGAGCAGAGAGAGATAGAGACAGAGAGAGAGAGAGAGACAGACAGAGAGAGACAGAGAGAGAGACAGACAGAGAGAGAGACAGACAGAGACAGAGAGAGAGAAAGAGAGAGAGAGAGAGAGAGAAAGAGAGACAGAAAGAGAGAAACAAAGAGAGAGAGAGAGAGAGTGAGAGAGAGAGAGAGAGAGAGAGAGAATGCCATGCCAGCTCAAAAACAAATAAATACCTATGTAACACTCTAAATTACACTCATTCTGGTTCACTCTTAATTGACAGACACGGCACTGGAAGCCAATTCATGATTACTGTTAAAAAGAATGAGCCACCAAATGCCAGCGGATACTCTTGCAAAAGCGCAGCCTGGACTCACGGTACAAACTGGGAATGCTCTTTTTCAGGGGTTGTGTAAATAAGGTGTTTCTAAGAACGGACCCTGCTGTCAGTCTGTGGGTGGCGGAAATCTTTTCAAAATGGATGCCTGAGTGGAATTAGCCGTGACAGAATACAGCCACACTGGGAGATTCTGAGAACAGGGCAAGTGCTGGCCATGGTTCATAACTGAGGGGAACCCGGTCTGAGGGAGCATAGTCCTTACTAGCATGAATGAGGTATCTGTAACAGTGGCACAGTTACTCTTTTGTGTTTCCCTTTCATGAGCCAGTCATCTGGGTAGACAGCCGGCCCGCGAATGGGGGGACCAGTGTTTTAGTTTTCTCAAAGCATTTGTAGTATAGGAACTTGTAGAGAGAAATGAATTGGGAAATCAATGTTAGGCTGTCACTTGTTTGAGAACAAAATCAATTTGTTATATGATATGTAAGTTACAGCAGTGCAGCAACTGATACCGTGATAACTGCCTAAATGTAATAAATAGTCACAATGTAATAAAATCTACCTCTAAATAGGTTGAAAATGCAATAAAACCTGTTAATGTAATATATTCCCTGATAATGCATCATGTTATTGCATTAACCCATGGTTATTAATTTATAAAGATTGTAACATATTCTAATTGATGATGTAATAATAATAATTACTAATAATGAATGAAACTCGAGTCGTTACATTCTTTTTATTCTTATCAGTTATTACATTGTCAGGTAACATTATTATACATCATCAAATAAAATTATGTTGCACTCTTATGATGGTTATAGGTAATAATGTGATCTTATTACATTCTGAATTTTTTTTTTTACATTAACATGTTTTATTATGTTGTCAACCACTTTTCAATTATCAGTTGCTGCAAGCAGGAAGCACGAAAACTGCAAGGAACTTAGCCATGAAAAATTCCTTTGTGTCTGAGAGAGAGAGATAGCTCCAAGGGTCTGACCTTCCCTTCATATATTATACTTTCCACTTTAAGAGTCTATGTTCTGATAGCCATTCATCTGCTCTTATCCTTCCCTTTCTTCTCTGTTCATTTAACATTGTAATGATCTAAAATAATAATTAATTGGTCAATGAAATATAGTGGAGGCCTGCCTCACCAACTCTGCACTCCATACCCTGCAATGAAGCCGAAATATTTAATCAAAATTACAGCTCCATGCATATAGTTTGGTTACTCACACAGATCGCCAGCCTAAATGTTTAAGTAATTCAGTGCTGCATTTGTTCTAAGATGACCGCCACACAAGTAAAAGCTTGAGTTGGGTGAAGAGAAGAGTTTCGCTTCCAAATGAACTCTGCACCACTTGAAATCCACTCTGACCAAAGGATTAAGTTGATCTAGCCGGTGCTGTTCACAGTGCAGGCTTCTATTTCTCATGATTTTCAATGATAAGGACATGCTGTTGCTTGCGCCGGACTGTGCTGAGAGCTTAGTGTGTTTTTGCCCAGCACTAGAAGTTACAAATATTTCAACTTTTAACAAAAATCACTGAGCTTGAAAGGTGTGTTTTCAATCGTCTCATAGCAACAAAAAGATTTACAACCAGTATTGCAGTTATTATTAGTTAAAATAAGCATTTAAAGAAAGTAATCGTCGGTGCTTTTGAAAGATTCAGCCTTGAATACCAGGCAATGAATGAATGATTTTGAATGAAACCTTCTGATACCACAGGTTTGTATGCTATCTGAAGGTTCAGGCACTATCTGAGTTATCCTTGTGGGTAACAGTTAACATTATGAGATTCCCACAGGCCCATGCAGTAGGCCTGTTCAAATTCCTATGGTCATGGCGGTGATGGAAAGAGAAAAATGTTTAGATTTTGCTGGAAAATCTTGGGATATCTTATCCGGTGTTTTGCATATTCTGATTCCAGCCAGAAAACACTGAGAGAGCCTTGGCCAATTCAAGGAACTTGTAAATTCAGTGGGCACTTCTGTATCTACATCTATTCTATTTTCTTCTCCACACTTTCTTATCCTTGTAAAACCTCTTAAAAAGCCAATTTTCATAGTTTTACATGCATTTCACCTCTTGCATTTGTACATCCAAAGCCAACAGCAGCAAACAGATGTAAAGATGTTATTCCATAGGGACAAAAACGTGTGCTATTTGTCATTAAAAGTCTGATTAAAAGTCTGGAAAGGTCTGATTTTAAGGATAATACAGTGATGCTTTTGTCCCACTTCGTCATCTCATTTCATAAGAGTGAGTTTGCCATTTTGCCTGTCTGTTTCAGATTGTCAGGACAAAGGTGTGTGGCCCCTTTTTGACCCAGACAAAGAAAAGCACAGTTGCTATGGAAAGATTTAAGTTCTACAGTAAGACAAGCAAACACGCCCACCCACATGGTCAGGAAACACGCTCCGTGCCACCATATAGCCCAACACAGCACATGCACACACAGCAAGAAGTAAGCGTTAAATGATCCTATCCACATAAACTCAAAGATATAAATATAGGGATTTACTTGGCATTCTGTCCTTTTTATGCACTGGATCCATGTTTTACTAGAATTTATGGACAGTATTTTTTTAATTTGTCAAAAGCTCACCAGAAAAACTGGCAGTGGAACTTGATCCAATACAAATCTTGTGAGTTAATGTATGTCAACAAAGTCCAAGCCAAGTTAACTCAAGTATATTACAGTTACTCATTATTGAGTAATGTCCCAGCATAGTACAGAGACAACCACACACAAGCATGAGAAATTTAATCATTCTCTCTCTCTCTCTCTCTCTCTCTCTCTCTCTCTCTCTCTCTCTCTCTCTCTCTCTCCCTCTCTCTCTCACCCACACACGCACAGACATTACACACACACATGCACACATTCCCTTTGAGATCAAACAGATATCTGAAGATAAATGGGGTTTTGTGCATGTGTCTTGCTTGTGTTTATCCAGCTACCTGTTGCTCCCAGTTGTCCGGCAGCGGCAGGTGGTGGTTTCGTCCGTTGGTCTTCTCGTAGTAGTACATGAGCGCGTTCAGGTCCGGAAAGTTGCGGTTCAGATCCATTTCCCTGGAGTTCCCTCGGCCCACCAGGTAGCCGTTGAACTCTGGACCCTGTTGGCCCACAGGAGACATGTCATGCTTTTGAAGGCCGAAAGCAGTTGTACGACACAGTCACCTCACTAGTGGCTTTGCTTCTGCTTAGGTTTGAATAACAGGTTGTCACTTTCAAATGAAGTATGTATGTATTTTCAAGCTGTAAGTGGTTTGTTAGTATTTGTGTTGTTTGGAAACACTGGAGGAAAATGGATTTGTATTTTGACTTGTAGGTTGTGAAGAGATAATTTTACATTGTCCCACCCTTCAAAAATCTGCATATATGTAATCATAATTGATACCAAAAAATCCATTGTGTAGCTTTAAATCCACACCACCAATCCTTGAGGTAACAACAGATTGTTTTCTGGCTAAATTTTCTTTCCCAGTGATGAATTTGTTCTTTTAGGAATTTTGCACAATCCATAAGGATCCAATCAGACTTTTATTTTAATCTTATTGTACTTAAACACACATTAAATTGTCCAATATGATTTTAAAGGATGTTAGGGCTATTATTCATTATGGCTGTAAAAAAAAAGGATTGGTTCCAAAATAGGTGAGATTCTCATCGGATTCACACAGGATTTACAGAGTGTGTATTGCCGCGGATGTTACTATTACATTTATGATTTCATGGGCGTGATGAGATATTTGTGTTGTTATTCTCAGTGAATACATTATCATCCAAAATCAACACTGTACCATCTGGGATGTTGGAAAACAAAGAAGCCTGCCCTTTGTTTTCCAGATGCTGCAATACCCAAAAATCTGTTGATGCAACAAATTACAGTGTGCTGGGCGTTTAGTCCTTTTGTCGTCTGAGTGGCAAAGAGAGGGACGGCCGTGTGCAACTGGCCTCCTCAGGACATATAATTAGTCTCAAAGAGATTTTGTGTGCCTGCATGCACATGTGTCTGTGTATGTGCATTTGTATTCGTGCAAGCTTCCATGCATATTTGTATTTGTGTGTGTGTGTTATTTCTTGGCCCATGTAATTACCCCCGGCAGAAAGGCAGGGGTTCTCCCAGGGGGCTGATAGATGGGATGATAACAGACATTAGCAAACAGTGGAGGATTCAAGTTAAAAAACAAAATCTACCTGTTTGTGTGGCTCTGAGTGTCTTGTCTTCTATGGATACACACACACACACGCACACACACACACACACACACACACACACACACATTCCCTTTGAGTCAAATCAGATGTCTGTAGATAGATGTTATCTGATGGAGTCTCATACTGTATGTATGTTGTGTGTGTGTGTGTGTGTGTGTGTGTGTGCATGCGTGTGTGTGTGTATGGGGGGTGAAAAGGGTCACGGAGGACAAGCCGCACGTACATACGCTCGTGTGATTATTTACTAAAAGTCCCACATGTGTGTATGTATGTGCGTCTGTGTGTGATTAGTACAACTCAGCCATGCAGACGCACGTGCGCGCGCACGTGTGACTCCTAACACACAGGCGTGCGTGTGTACATACGTCTGTGTGGCATCCTGCGACTGCACGTGCACACGCACGTGTGACTCTTAACCCAGGCTTCACAGAGGCAGGAGAAAGTCGGCTAACTTGTTTTTTTTTTAAATTTTAGTCAGGTTCTTTGCTTTAGGAAAGTTGAGATAAAGTTTTAGATAAACTAAAACTCTTCTCAGCATTTCAGCATGCTTTTATCTGAAGAGTGTGCTATTGGCATTTTAGAGCTCATAACAACTAAGCTACTATGGCCAAGCGCTAACGCCGAGCAAAATTTCTGTCCTATAAAAAACAGAAGCGCCTGAAGCGATAAAAAAAAAAATCTGTTAAAAATTAAAATAAAGCTACATAAATGAAGAAAACAGATAAAACAACAATAATGAATCATACTAGGCTATTAATGTGGTCCACATTTAGATAAACAACTGGTTTTTCCTGCCTCTGTGAAGCCTGGGTTAAGAGTCACACGTGCGCACGCACGTGCAGTCGCAGGATGCGCACACAGACGTATGTACACACGCACGCCTGTGTGTTAGGAGTCACACGTGCGTCTGCATGGCTGAGTTGTACTAATCACACACAGACGCACATACATACACACGTGGGACTTTTAGTAAATAATCACACGAGCGTATGTACGTGCGTCTTGTCCTCCGTGTGTGTGCGTGTGTGTGTGTGTGTGTGTGCTGTAAAAAGCTAGCTAGTTAACTTGTAGCTAGTCATGTCTCTTGGTTTTAATGAGGAATGCTAACTGAAACAATCAAGGAACTTTTTCCCCACATAAGTGATTGGTGTGGAAAAACAGCCAAATTCAAAATGCCAGGGTATCCGTTTATCCTTTGGCACGTGAAAGCCTGTGACTAGCAGGCTTGCTGGAGTGTGTATTACCTGTCTGGCAGCCACCTCGTAGCCGTCAGGGTTCATGGAGGGCAGGATGTGGATGCGTGTGTCATGGATCAGCCTCATGATCCGCTGGTTTCCGGCCCGGTACTCTTCACACAGAAACTGGGCGAACTTAATGAGCAGCTCACGGCCCAGCACTTCGTTACCATGCATGTTGCCCACGTACTTGAACTCCGGCTCCACTGGGAAGGAAATGAGGAGTTGGGAGGGGGGGGGGGGGGGGGGGGGGCATAAGGTATAAGGTCAAAAAGCCACATGGAGCAGCAAAGCATGAAATTAGAATGACTGTCTGTGCATGCACACACATACACACATATGTAGGAGCACACCCATACACATTATACTGTAGACTCAAGGCTCAACAGGTTGAATGTACAATGGTAGAGAGTTGCTAAAAGCCCTCACTGGCCCTGTTTTGTGTTTCTTCTTTCTACTGTATGTATGGCTGCCCAGAGTCTCTTCTCATCATGATGTTTCTAACTAACAGGATTTAAGTTAAAGCACTAAAAGTTTATGTTGACATAACCTAGTCAAACTAATTATTAAATGAAGAAGGTACTCAACTTAAACAAGATTTGGAAGCTTAATGTTTTTCAATTGCCGTTCCATTGTTATAACTGTACTTGTTGATAAGGCGAATCTCCTCAAGGTTATGCTGATGAAGGTGAGCTCTGGAGACTCAGTCTGATTGGAAGTGATTGGATTATTTGGATAAGGTTATTTGGCGTTCCTGTGGGTATCTGTCACTGATTGGCTGAGACACCTATCCAAACAGTCTCCCTCTCGGTATAGGGTTCCCTCCTCCCGGGGGTTACTTCATTAATCACTGCTGCAGCACAGAGAGGAACCCTAAACACTGCAGCTACACAGAGCTGCTGAACTTTGGATCGCCTCCAAATGTATGAATGTCACTCACAAAGTACTTCGGAAACTCAAATGGCAATTTTGTCAAACAGAAACGGTGTAATTCACCCTCTTTTGTTCAACAAGGGGCCAAGTGGACCTATAGGCTCCAGTGTGCAGCTTCAATAAACACCATACTCAGCAGCATGTGAAAGACATGAACTTCCTAAAGGGTGCAAGAGGGTTGACCCAGACGGGACCTCTGGTCACTCCCCTCCGCGAGCTGCACGGTTCCTGTTTTTCAGCCTCTGTCACCTTGCAACAGAACACGCGCACATCCTTCAATTCTAGTGAAGGAAGCCCCTACGTGTGCAAAAGGAGAAAAAAAAGCAAGCTCAGCCCCAGCCAAAACAGCATTCCCTGCAGAAAGTCTCAGTTGTCAAGCTTTTTTTCACATTAGCTGCTATAAAAAACATAAGAAAGGAAAAGGAGGCCCTTTATCTTTAGGTGACCTTGTGGCCTGTTTTCTTTATATACTTTGGTTGTAATGACAGTATGGGTTTCAATTTGCAACCGATAGGAAAAATAAACACCTAAAGAGCTGATTCAGGGGCAAAAACCAAGCAGAGCTTTTGCAAGAGTTCAGAGTTGACTCAAAATGAACTTCTGTGTCATCTGCTCAGTTTCGAAAAGTGCCCCACGTTTCGACATTGGTTGGATAGCAATATTTGAAATGAATCACAGATGTCCCACGCACTCAATTCTTTCATTTGGTGCTGCCTTCTGAAAACAATCTTCAAACCCATTCCACTGAAACACTTAGAATGGTTTTCCACAAATTATGTTCACTGATGTTTTCCTAGCCATAGTGGGGAAAGAAGCCAGCCCGGGCTAAACTATGCTTTTCTTCCTCACTATTAAGCCACACAATAATATATTACACAGAAATTTGACTTCAGAGAGCCAAATAGAAAGCTTGCATTTCATCTTCTCAGGAAAAGCCACAGCCCCCACAGACTGCGCTGTCTCCTGCCAGCAATGTTCTCACTCCCCACAGCAAGAAGTGCAAAACAAATGGGCAGCCAACGATAAGGGCTGAGCACGTCCATTTTAAATCCATCACATTTTAAAATGCATTTACTACATTACCAGGACAATGACTAGGATTGTTTATCAGATGTTTTCAGAAGTAGCTCAGTGGCATTACACTGACATGTCAGCACTGAAAAGAGTCTGAAGTCAGTTAAAGTGCTTTCCAGGTTATTATTAAATATATTCACTTGGCATTCAGTTGGTGTATGTATCCAAGTTAAATAATAATGCCTGAAGGTGTAAATGTGTTAAGTCTTGCAGAGAAGTAGATGTTTACATACAGTGATTTGATTAAGATACTTTTCATTCACATGATGAAATCTCTCATGAAAACACCTTTGGGCTTTATGTAAATCATAGTTACTGAATGGGATTTTTTTTGTCTCTGCAGCTCCAGACATGTCCATCCACTCTGGAATCTCAAACAGTGAATGAAGTGTTACTCACATGCTTCGTGGATGCCCGGGTTGTCACTGAACTCCAGCACATAGAGGTGGCGCCCCTCCACGCTGCGCCCGATGCTGTAAATGCGCGTGATGTAGGGGCATTCGCTCTGCACCGCAAACAGGGCTCGCACCAACTCCTCGTAGCGGTGATGCTGGAAGTCCGACCCCGAGACCAGAGTTCCCATCAGCCCCAGCAGGAGAGCACCGAGCCGGGGAAGATTCCACCGCTGCAGCATGGTCCCTCGGTCCGGTGCTCTGCAGCACAGGAGGAGAGGAGAAGAAGAGGCTGGAGAGGAGATGTTGAACTGCCTGAAGCTAGAGACTCTCTCTCTCTCTCTCTCTCTCTCTCTCTCTCTCTCTCTCTCTCTCTCTCTCTCTCTCTCTCTCTCTCTCTCTCTCTCTCTCTCTCTCTCTATCTCTCTCTCTCTTTCTCTCTCTCTCTCTCTCTCTCTCTCTGCCTCTCTTTCAGAGTTGGGACCTGTCCCGAGTCACACACGTCTCTCTATATCTCTTTACACACCGAACATAGTGCTTACTCTCTGCTTGTTCTTTTCTTCTCTTGTTCACTCTTCTTCTCCCTCCTGCTCTCTCCTTCCCTCTCCCTCTCTCTCTCTGCCTCCTCCCACATACAGTACTCACACTGGAGAGCAAGTAAGGACAGCCCCCCACTCCTTCTTTGTCTCACTCTCCTCCTCCAACAGCTGCTTCTCTCTCTCTCTCTCTCTCTCTCTCTCTCTTTCCCTTTGGGTCCTTGTCAAGTACATGCTACTTGCTTTATTGGCACTTAGACTACATCTGCTCCAAGTAGTTCCCCCTCACCCCCACATCTCCCACTCTGAATTTCTTTCTTTCTCTGAGCCGCTCATTCTCTTTCTCTTTCTGTCTCCCTCTTTGTGTGTGTCCGGTGTGTGTGTGTGTGTGTGTGAGAGAGAGAGAGTGTGTGTATGTGTATGTGTGTGTGTGTGTGTGTGTGTGTGCATGCCTCTAACTCTTGTTCCATGCTCCCTTTCTGGGAAAGAGGCTTGTTTCCACGGTACTACTCTCCCCAACCCCTGTAGCCCTCAATCACCCATTCATTAACTCTTAAGTCAACACACTAACCCTGTGTGTGTGTGTGTGTGTGTGTGTGTGTATGTGTATGTGTGTGTATGTACACCCCTCAGATGAATTAGTGTGGGTGCTCTCTCTCAACCTTTGGTCTGGTTTGTTACTCTGTTTCCCCGAAACAGGATTCAAATACACACATACAAACACACACACACACACAAACATACACACACATGCACTTATGGGTCAGAGAAAAAGAAAAAGCAAATACTGCAATTGAACTACTAAGAGTCACATGTTGATGCCAGGATGTATGCACTTACATACACACACACACACACACACACACACATACACACACACACACACACACACATACACACACAGCAGAGCGCGCAGGGGTTGCTGTCAATCAAGCAAGCTGTAGAAAAGAGGAGCTTTTTCTCTCAGAATGTTGTTCAGCTGCTTGTGGAAGTTTCAAAAAAGAGAGAACAACAGAGAGAGAGAGAGAGAGAGAGAGAGAGAGAGAGAGAGAGATAATGAGTTACACACAGAGAAAACCGAGAAACAGGAGGTGCAAGAGAAAGGAGAAAGACAGAGATAGTAAGAGAGAGAGAGAAAGAGCAACTGACAGAGAGAGAGAGAGAAAAACGAGACACAGTGAAGAAGAGAGATGAAGTAAATGACAGAGAAACAGAAATAGAGACAGAGAGACAAGGAGGAAGACAGAAAGAGAGTGTCTGCGAGGATGAGGCTTCATCAACTGCAGTAGAGCATGATGGTCTTTGACTGAAGCCCTTGAAATTTGACTATTCCCTTAATTAACAGAATCCATTGGTTTTCCTGGTTAACCCAGCGCTGAATCTGTCCTTCTCAAGTTTACACATGATGTCCTGATGAGAACTGGGTTGGTGTCTGTCAGACTTTGGGCTGGTTCTCCATGTCTCTATTGGTGATTCTGTTTCTTCTGCTCCGTTGTTTACATGTGGTTTGCCTCAAGGCTCCGTGTGGTTCGCCAGCTCTGTTCACATCTCACTGCCATGCTAACAATACTCAGCTGCATCTCTCAGTTAAATGAAACAATCCCAGCAAGTTGGCAATATGGCATGGCCGTCTAAAAATGAAGGTCCCAAAACATCCTTCAGCTAACATCAGACAGAACTGATGTCCTCGTTACTGGCCTTAAGTCCCTGAAAACAACTCACGATAACTTCCGTCTCTTCATGCTTGAACTCCTAGCATCAAGCCTGGGTCAAAGATATCAGGAGTTATCTTCGATTTGATCTTTGATTCATGTTTAAACCTTGAGCAGCACTAAGAAGCTGGTTAACACATACTTCCTACTTGGGAACATTGCAAAGATTTAACTAATCTTTACAATGGCTCCAATGTGTTTAGTCCGTTAATGTTATACAGGCACTTATATAATCTCACCTTGACTGCATTATGCCCTGTTCTCCTGTCTCATTGGACGAGCCGTTGCACAGCTCCAGATTGTGCAGCTTTCTCAAGTCTTTCACATTTCAGGCTCAGCTAGGTCTGGCTCCTTGCTACATCTCAGTTCTTTCAGATGTCTGAAAGGTTGAAAATGAAAACGGCTTTTACATGCAGAGAGAAACCCAGAGGGCATGAGTCTGATGCAACGATTCTTAGATTCACAAAAGCAGATGCAACAGTTTGTATACTGACATCTGCTTTCAAAATATGTTATGGAAAAGAATATAGATGCATTTATTTGTAAGGTTGGGGACGCTTTTATTCAGTTCGGAAGATGATAATGAATTGCAATATGCACGCGTTTTTACAAGCCATATGTCAAAGTCAGTTCTCCATGTCAAAGCTAATTCTAAGTCTAATTTTACAAGTGTTCTGTAGGTGTACTTCAATGTCATTGTGTAGACATAGAGACATCTGGCGGTAATAAATGGTACTACAACCAGGAAGCTGTATGAGAAATATGGTTGTGCAAGGTGGCTGTTATCAAGCCACTTAAAGCACATTAAAACATTAGCAGTCCACAGTCATCCATCCATTCGTTTTGGTGGAATTCTAGTAATGTTCACAAAATTTAAAATTAATTATTTTAGGCCACAGGGATAGTGCATGGGATTTAGGGGAAAATGGGAAAAAGTGGGATATGGGAAAAATGTAGTAATGTAGTAAGTAAGGCCTATTTATTTATTTATGAATGGCAACATTGACCAATATCCCTTGGTTCAATTATCATGAAATTTAGCAGGAAATGTTCGACAGATTTTTGACTTCTTGTCTCACTTTGTTGCTTGTTGCTCGTTATCTACCTATGTTCAATTTAGTTTAGTTTAGTTTAGTTCAGTTTAGTTTCTATAGTCAGAGCCACAGTGCCAACAAAACAGATCAATAAAGATATTCCTGTGACCTCAGAGTAATCCTGTGTAGGTAAAGAACTAAGAGCCAGGGAGAAAAGGTACAAACTTCTTGTTTCTTTTCTAAACATGACAGGAGGATTTTTATTACAAGTACCAGAGGAAGATGGACATGATTAAAATCAAACATCAGCTTTTCTCTTATTACAGGAAATGCATGTCACATCTGATGATTCCTATCAAAGAAGCTGTTATCTGTTCATTAGAAGCAGAAATAGATAAATAGGAAGCTGCTGTGGGGGATTATTCACACTATAACTGCTGAAGGTTGGCTGTTCGGATGCAGATGAAGAAACAGCGGACCTTGGCAGATGCAACACATTCAGGTTGTGGTCCAGCAGCTTTCAAACCTTCAATTTGATGTTTTATTATTTAGCATACGTTAAATTTAATGTCATCACTTCTTAGTGATTCACATTTTTTATAGATAGGCTTACATGTAGTTTGTTCCTTTTACCTATTTTATTCCTGCTGTATATAATTGTTTTATTCGTTTTTCAATTCTGCTTTTAATGTCTAACTTATTATACTAATTATTACTGTTATTATAAGTTGTAGTATTAACAGTAGTGACTAGCATGATGCCTATTCAACCTGAGGGGCCACGTGCTCCCTTAGAGATTTGATATCCGATATCTCTCAGACATAAAACTAACCTTTTTCTTGCTTTTCCTTTTTCTGGTATTTATTATTTATTCATGATGATTCTAATTCGCCATAGCATTGCACCTCGGTAACTTTGGGGACCACTATGCGTCTGGTAGTAGTAGCAGTAGTGGTGGTAATAAGAGAAGTGTTGAGTAGAGGCTAAGAAACTCTCCGCCTTTCCCTGACCTGCTATCCCCAACAACAGGTCTCACTCTGAAGAATGGAAGCTTTGCACAACTCTACCATCTTAAGCAACGGCACTTTTATTATCATCAACGGCACTGATATTATCACGCTGGAGCCTCACCGCCCAGCCGCCTTTCATGTGACGGCATGGATCGTCATCTCCATCGGCCTTCCTTTGACCTTGCTGGCCATTTGCACTCTGGTTTCTCTGGTACGATAATTGTAATTGACATCTATTCATTTGTATGTGTACCTGTCTGTCTATCTTTGTCTATCAGGATTTCTGTTATTTATCTATAGGCAATGAAACGTGATTCAGTTTTTTTCAAGCATCGCATTCATTCATTTTGTACCTGCTTAATCCTTTTCTGATTCACTAGAGACTGGAGCCTTTCCTTGTACATTCATACCTGCAGGCAATTTAGTGTCTCATCCACCTGACATGCATGACTTTGAAATGTAGGAGGAACCCTCCGCTGTGACAGGGAGGACATGCAAACTCCTCACGGCAGGGCAGGGAATCAAACCTGCATCCTTCCTCCTGTGAGGAAACAGTGCCGGCCCTATTAAGCCCTACAGTGTAGCATTTTATTGACTCATCTTTATTCTGTCAAGTTCTGTTTATTGTTTCATCCAAGCCTTGATTCATGTATTTCATTTATTTGTGCCTTTGTTCGACCATTATTTCATCTACACATTTATGCATTCATTCATTGATTTGTGCATTCTTTCATTCCTCATATCTTTTACTCACCCTCATTCATTGAAATACATTTAATTTTACTTTCTCAGATCATTTATTTTTACCACTGTTCCTGTAGGTGCGAGACGGCCATGCTGCTCCAATCTACGTCATCAACCTCCTCGTCTCCGATCTCATCCAGTTCTGCTGCATGGCCTGGGAATACACCAGCTTTGATTTGTCTTCTAGCATCTACGATACTGGGGTGGTGGCTAGTCTTGGCTTCATGGTGTGTATAGCCATGGAAAGGTATCTAACCATCTGTGTGTGTTTGTGTGTTTCCAACACATCCATCTATCTATCTATCTATCTATCTATCTATCTATCTAACTAGATAACTATCTTGTATTACAGGTATTTGGTCATCGCCTACCCACTGTGGTACCGCTTCAGACGAAACATCAAGGCCTCTGTGGTGATTTCCATTGTGGTCTGGGCCTTCTCCGTCATCCTGCTCTTTTTCACCTACCTTTTTGGTTTCGTGGAGCAATGCATCCTCTTCTCCATCGTCTTTCTCCTCCCCTTCCCCCTGCTCATCTTCTTCCTGGCTGGGACCCTCAAAGCTCTGTCTGCTTCCATCTCTGTCCCCCCAGAAGAGAAACGCCGAATCGTGGGAGCCTTGGTCCTGGTGCTGCTTAACTACACGCTGCTGTTCCTGCCCATGATCACTTGGTTCCTGATGGCAGCAACAAGCTCAACTGGCCCAAATTTTCACCCTATCCTATGTATCATCGTCCTCCAGTTCAAACCTCTTGTGGACTTGGTTCTGTATGTTTTCATGAGGAAAGGAGCTGTAGACAAGCTGCTGGCCTGCCTGTGTCGGTGCAGGATGACCAGAGAGCAAGAGCAGGGACAGATCAACACCGTGAATGGCGATACCACAGGGAGGGTCAGCTCTGTGTAGGAAGAGGAGGAGACGGAGAGAGAGAAGGGGGAAGGAGGGGGAAGAAATGGAGGGAAAAGAGGAGGTGAAGAGAAGAGATGGGAGGAGCCTTCTACCGCCTAGAGAAGAGTCGTTGATAACGGTTGGGAATGTGACACCTGAGAGCTGCAGCCTCTGTCTACTTTTTTTTGTCTGTTTATTTGTCCGTCCGTCCATCACACATGATATCCACAGATTGGATTTTGATGAAGTTTAGGGGAATAATGAATCTCACCCGTGTCGTCCATCAGGCCGATGGAGGACACGGATGAGACCATCAAGAGCTGCCGATAAGATAAAGCTAAGCCCATTCTTCTGCTTTTATTGTTTATGTTTTTAATTATTGCTCACATTTTTTTGTTTTATATTGTAAAACATGTTTAATTGTTTGTAATTCTGTAGCTATAAAGTGCATTATTATTATTATTATCATTGTTATTATTTTGAAAATAAAGCTTGGTCCAGACAACCTGAGTTCATAGCCAGAGTACATATGGCAACAGAAGTTGAAATACAAGCTGCTGCAGATTTACTGGGTGTACACATTTTCACACACACTCAGCAAAAGTGGATTAAGTACTCCACGTCAAAGCCAAAATCGAATGAGGTGAGAGCAATTTACCTGAAACATTGCAACCAGTGTCATTATGAGGTTGTCACTTGTGTTAAATTGAAAGATGATGTCATTTGTGCTCATCTGTGCAACAAAAAACATCCAAACTCAAACCCATGTGTGGTTGTATCAGATCAGCGCAAACTTGAGAAACAACAATATCTTTATAAACATAACGAAAACTACAGGGAAAAGAAAAAACAATACAACAAAGATTTATATACCCATGATGAAAAGTTAAAAAAAAAAAGAAAAGAAAATACACTCAAGACATGCACACAGATAATAAACAATACAGGATAAAGAAAATAAAGTCAAGCATACAAAAATATGCAACTAATGAACAGCATCAGAGAAATGTCAGACAGTACAGTAAGGACAAATATGCAAATGACGAACAGCACCAGAGAAATGTCAGACAGTACAGTAAGGACAAATATGCAAATGACGAACAGCACCAGAGAAATGTCAGACAGTACAGTAAGGACAAATATGCAAATGACGAAGAGCATCAGAGAGATGTCAGACAGTACAGTTCAAATCGATACAAAACTGACAAAGTTTTTGCAGAAACCCTTAAAGTGAAAAATGCAGAAAGACGGATTGACTTACAAAATAAAAGGCAAGAAATGGAGTTTGTAACTGAACAATTCAGACTAAATATCAGCACTGGTTTACAGTATGTGTGTTCTGTATGTCATCGGCAACTGTTTCAACATCAAGTATTAAAATGCAATAAGGAGGAGTATTCCAAAAAAGCAGCACTGGTAGCTGCAACCATAGAGATATAACAGTTGTTATATCTAGTTGTATCAACACTGTTATATCTCTATGGCTGCAACAGCCAGTAAATACATTGTAACTTATGTTCACAAATGCTGTGACACTTGTATTGAAGACTGTATTTTCAAAACTGGACCTTCTGGTATGCTATGGATATGTTTTCTCTGTTGCTCAAGAGGTTCTTGACCAATATTTTGAGAACGTGTGCATATGTGGCTTTAAATTGTGTAACATCACTCATAATAGAAGATTTTGACCCAAGGGCAATATGCAGAAGACAAGGCATGCCTGCATTTATTGAACCATTAAATAAAACAACATCAGCATGTAAGATCCTCTTGCATAATGTTCAAGGGCTGCTATTGCATTTGGAAGACATGAAACAAGACAAGAGGTATATGGAAGCAGACATAATCTGTGTTACAGAAACTTGGCTAAAGCCAATCCATTGCAACCATGACACTAAACTGAATGGATTCTCATTCCACAGCAAGCCTAGACATCTGGCATATGATACAAGTGAGCCATTATTTGCTGCACTGAAAGAGCAACAACATGGTGGAGTTGGTATAGGCTATAGTAAAGAACATGTTGAATGTACTGTGACAGCAGCCCTACACTTTACCACACTGAACTTGCTTTAGGCTGCTGAACATGTTCTAGGCCTACACCTTGACATAGACCATGCCTTTGTCATATTAACTAATGTTAAGCACATGCAACCTAATATAAATGCGTTTTGGCTGTACTTTTTGCAGCCGTAACTACCCTAAGTAGCCTAATATTGCCAAAGTGTTTGACAATAACTGCTACCTTCTCTTTCCCATAATAGACCATGGAAGCCATCAAAAAAAGTAAAATTGAAGTTGAAGGCTACATCCATGACGTGTCCCCATTGTTGGAAGGTGCTGCTACAAAAAATAAATACTTCAAATTTCTTTAAAAATAAAAATAAAATAAAATAAAAATATTTTTTTTACAACGAGCCAAAAAAACTTATTTAATTCTCAAAACTGTCATAGCAATTTCCATGAAAATCGCGATCTATATTCATATTTCTATGAGATCTAATTGCTAAATGGCAACAATTCTGCCGCATGTTTAATAGGGATATTCAATGCATCAAAGCAAGCGCTCCTAATTTCGCCCGAAGTTACATCAACAAATAACAACACTGCGTTACACCACGTGACGAAATGCGCACATGCAGCGCGAGCAGAAACCAGCTACAGGAAAACAAATCCAGAGAGAGACAGAGCGAGAACAGCAGACACACACGCGAAAACACTTGTTGAAAGGTTGTGTTGTAAATGAGAGAAGACAACAGACGTAAGTTGATTGTTTTTATGTTCAGTGTTGGATTCATCTACCAGCTGAATTTAAGCTATTTTGTCTGTTAAAAAACAAGCACATATCTTGACCAGGCCCACGGCGCGTGTGTTCAACTCTCTATTTCATTTCATTTCATTTCAATGCATTGAACCATTGCCCCACGGTTATCAATTAAATGACCTAATTCCATCAATGTCACTTAGATACCATGAGATAACAACGTTATCAGTGGTTAAAGTGTGTAGTGCAGCAGAAGACGTGTTATCATGTTACTCTTTGTAGTACCACAGCAGACTTTGGAGGAAATTGTGGAAAGTAGTTAGGTTTACTTTTCACAACGGAAGACTCACAAACATGGCTGCCCTATTTCCGCGGGGTAAAGCTCGGTTCTCACTATTGCCAACAATGTTAAAAAGACAACTTTCTGTCGCCCATAACTCTGTCTGTGATCACAAATTTTGTGTTTCAACATAATGTATAACGCATAACCACACATATTAAAGGCATAGTTCACACTTTAGAGTTACACACTGTTAGTGATATCAAAGCATGTACATCACCCTGGACAGCAAGTTCCATGGTGACACATCAATCTACTAGTCCCATGAAGCACCCACAAAAACAAACAGCAGCAAACAGAGACATCTACTAAAAAACATTTTTTGTCATAATAAAACACCAACAAATTTTACCATCCACAAATCAATAATACAACATCTTTTGCGTATTTCCCATGCTTGATTCTCTTCTAAGACCACCATATTGGTGACCAGGATATCCACATATAAACAGCTAATGGCGCAACACTGCACATGAGCTTACTGTGCATTTAACATGCTCAATGTGCCATAGCTTAACTGACCACAGGGGGGAGCCATTGATTTAGTAAAGACCACAGATGCAGCATGAACTCTGAGCTGCAAAAACAGAGAAAAATACTTTAACTTAGGTCAAAACATCTTAGAAATATCTAAAGAAACATACTACACCAGCCATTAGGCGTTAAACAATGCACTTTATTCAGTCTATAACACGTGCACAATAAAACATGGGGCAGCACAGCAGGAAAAAAACCCTGATTTTATGAATTCCATTACTATAAAGAGACTGAATCCAGGTTTAAAGGGGCAATAAGTAAGATTTTTTACTGCCCCATAGCACAAAAGGTGAGTGTGAAATCCTGGCAAAAACCTGCAGTCCCTTTTACATGTTAATTCATATGATTTATCAGGTAGGGTGGACACTAATTCCAGTTCAGTACCTCAAGTTATAGCTCTGGTTCCTGTTGTTTTGCTGTTTTTCTCATCCTGATAAGGTGTTTGTGATCTGGCTTTGTGTCCTGACCTGGTAGGAAGGCCATGACACACAACACTACAACTATTCACCACATGCCACAAACAAGCTAATGGCTTCATGGCTTTTTTCCCCCCATTTCTAGGCAGCCACAGCAGCCCAGCAGCAACCAACAGGTGCAATGAACTTAGCAACCTGCTGGTGGAGGATGCAGGAGCAGAGAGGAGGAGGAGGATCAAGAGGAAGGCCAGCTCTGGGAAGAGCCAAGAGGAGGCCAAGATGAAGATGAGGGGAGCCACCCAAAGCCCTCGAGTAGAGTTGGAGGAGGAGGTGAAAGCAGAAAGAACTTCACCTGCTTCTTCCCAAGACAACTCCATTGGCCCTTCGTCCCACAACACAGCCAGGTCTTCCTCAGTCAACACTGGCAGAACTAACAGCAGAGGTCAGATGAGACCGACAGAAAGATAGTGTGTGTGTGTGTGTGTGTGTTCCATATGTAAGTGCTAAGCTAAATGCCTAATTTCTACAAGGGGCTAGTTTAGGGTTAAGATTAGAATTAGGTTTAAGGAAATTGAGGTTAGGACTAGGGGTTAGGGAATGAATGTAATCAATGAAAGATCCTCATAAGTATGTTAAACAAATATCTGTGTGTGTGTGTGTGTGTGTGTAGCCAAATTTGAGGCCAGGTTTGAGGAGGTGGCATCGCTGGGCAAAGGAGGCTATGGATCAGTCTACAGTGTGCCTGTTTGCCTGTAAGCCACACACACACACACAATTTACCATTCACTATATGTAAGTGTCTAAGCCTTAAGTATCTAAGTATTTGTGTTTCTGTCCTGTAGGTTACAATAAAACATATTCCGAAGAATAATGTGGTCTACAAGCGAATGGTGAGTGATTTATTTATTCTTTCTGTTTAAATTACCACTATCATTTGAATGTTTAACATCTCTCTTGACATCTCTAGGTTGCTTATTTTTATATTGGGTATGAGGGGAACACATGCGAACACAAACTTACAGCTGCTTTTATTTGAAGCACAGTGTCTTGAATGCATATATAAAACCCAAACATTACTGTGACTTATTCTTCTTACACTAACTGGAACTTATAGAACTGAACAAGAGCAGCTTGGACAGGATTTCTGGAAACGTATGAGTGCTGCACATTTATACACACAGGTTTCATCAGCATTGCTTTGCTTTCTGTGTGGGTTTTCTTTCTCATCCGCCTCACTGCACCCGCTATATTTCTTTTAGACTCTGAATGGGAAGGTGTGCAGTTTTCCCCTGGAGGTGATACTGCTGCTAAAAGCAGGAGCAGGAGCTCAACCAGGATCAGTAGGCAGCACAGCAGCCGTGACCCTGCTGGACTGGTTTGATCTGTGCGGCGAACTGATCCTGGTGCTGGAGAGACCCGTGCCCTCCATGGACCTCACTGACTACCTGCAGGCCAGAGGGGACTCCATCCAGGAGCACGAGGCTAAGGTAAGTGGGTGGAGGAATGGATGTGTGTGTGTGTGTGTGGTCTCCCTCAGAAGAGCAGTCCCATGATCTGAATGTTGTTTTAGAAGCATTTCCACCCTGACAATCTATCTAAAATTGTATTTCTCTCTATCACTCTCTCTTTCTATCTCAGATCATAATGAAGTGAGACATCAAACTGGAGAACATTCTAGTAGAAACAGGCTCTGATGTCCCGCACGTGTCCGGATGATAGACTTCGGCTTTGGCTGCATCCTGAGGGAAGGATCCTACACTGATGCCTCTGGTACGCCGCCTGGCTTCTCTTCCTGCTCTTCACTCTTTTTCCAATCTCTGAAATAACGGTTTCATTTGTTTTCAAGGTTACCCAATGCCCTGTCTCCCCTCACTGTCTCTCCCCTTTTTCTTTCTCTCCCCTTTTTCTTTCTCCATTTCAGGCTACCTCCTTCCCTCTCCCTTCATCTCTCTCTGTCTGAATATAGGAACCTCTGCGTACGTCCCTCCAGAGCGGTACCAGCGCAGCTCCTAGAGAGCGGGTCCCACCACAGTGTGGCAGCTGGGGGTGGTGGTGCAGCATGCTGGCTGGATGTCTCCCCTTCAACACCAGGAGGGAGATCGTCCACAAGAAACCTAAACAAAGTAAAACGCAGTCACACACACACACACACACGCATACAGACAGACCAGGTTTGAGTTAATCTTTGATCCCTGTCTTTCTCTCCAGATTACCAGGATTTTTTGAGAATGAGTCTGGCCAAGTCTCCTGAGCACCGTTTCACCCTGGAGCGCCTGGTCCAACTGATCCAGACCTACACTGGATGAATCTACGACTTGCAGAGATAACACAATCAAACACCATGAAAATCAGTTTATTTTTGAAAATCTGTTTAAAAAAATATAATTTCTTTGAACCATCTCCAGTCTTGGTGAATTATTTGATTATTTGAATCCTTGAAAGATTACAGATCATTGTTGAACATTGTAGATCATTTTTTGTTAGCAGTTTATACATCTGCAGAAGTAAACCTTAAGCAGTTGCCTGTTGAGCAGGACGATCCAGCAGCTCTCCAGTGCCAGAATCTCCCTGCTCTTACAAGCATAACCAGATAAAAACAATTCTGATTCCAGACCCTGTAACCTTGGTGAAGCATGATGGACTTGTCTGCGCTCTTTGCCATAATTTACCTTCTCGGGTGTTCATACCAGTGAAGAACTCATGAAGAAATAGCTGAATATGAGCATCAGTCCAGACTGGAGTTTGCCCTTGGTTCATTTTGTTATTCTAGGCTTTCCAAGCATGAGTAACTCCTGGCTATCAGATATCAACATCTGTTTCCTTGTACCCATAAAACATTGCGCTTTGGGACACAAACATTTTTCGCTTTGGTCTGAAAAAGTCACTAGTCCTTCCTGAGAAATAAAGTCACCTGGGGGAACTGAAAAGTCACTAAGTCTAGAGACAACGTCGCTGAGTTGACAACAGTGGTGTCAACTACAGGTCACAGTAAGCTGCCATGACCTGATGATGCTGTAGTTCTTATGGTCACCGGTAGAGGTCAGTAAAAGTCAAAGATTACTCTTCATGCTCTAAGCAGTAGGGAACCAGTTCAATAATTCACAACCTTGGAGGAAGATATTTGATAACACTTTAATAACACATCAGACAAGTTAGTGCCACATGAACATAGATAAGATCAGAAGGCATATGATCAAATAATGAGCAAATAATGTAACATCAACAACATTTTTCTGTGACAGTCATGGATGCAGAAAACACCTCTAATCTTTCAGTAACACCACTTATTGAGACGACAAAGGGTTTGGAGCTAAAAGATTTTACAAGTCATTTGTTTACAGTCTTGGATAGCATCATGACTTCTAACTGACAAGATTAATAAACTCAGCATAGAGAACAACAAAACATATTTCTAATCTCATTTAAACTGCAATTGAAATGTAATACTACTTGTAAATACATTTAATAAAACGTGTGTGGACATGGGTCAATGTTCATTATAAACAAATAATTTTAATAACTGAACTTGTTTAGATAGGTTAGGCCATAGAGATAAAACAGTTAAAATATATAAAACCGTTTTATCTCTATGGGTTAGGCTACTTGTTGAGCTTCATTCTGAATGTCATCTTGGCTTCTCTCCTGCTCCAAAGACGTTGGCCTATCCGTCTTTAAATGTAGAGCCACTCCAGTATAATGGTTTTGTAAGCTAACCGGTCTATCAAGGTTCGTACAGGACTGCCATACATTTGATAAAGTGACTTAATTGCTCTGCAAATGAGCGTTGTAACAGAGTGTTTTTGTTGTGATTAAGAAGAGTCTTGGGAATAGGCCTAATAGGCGACTGATTATTGAGACCATCATTTAACATAAGAGCAGCACCAGATTTTTCTTTATTGAACAAAAAAAAAATCCCAAATCAAAAAAGATCTACACGGTAAAAAGTGTGATAAATTCACTATATAGTCTCTATTGAGCAGACTACCGCAGCCACATCATAAGTCCCTATAGGAATATTATAGGAATATTATAATGTTCGGTTTGTGCAATTTGGTGAGGTTGGATAAGGCTCTGACTTTTTTTCTTTTTTTTTAAATCAAAATTGAGTTATCCACATAGTCTTATTTATCATCAAACTTACATCTTTGAATGTTACTCTATGCTTGTGTGGCGTTTTTTAAAAAACAAAACAACTTTTTTGCGGTTAAATGCTCAAAAAGAAAGTTCAAACAGTTTTGCCAGATTGTGCTGCACGATTAGTGGATGCTGCACTTCAGCCTCACTTTCCCCGCCCACTCCACCTAATGGTACAGCGATGAGAGCCGTGAATGGGACGGAGGGAGGGAGGGAGAGGGGCGGCTTTAGAGGATTTTACTCTATTTGGAGTTGTGTCGATTGCAGATGAAGAAAGTTTTTTCCAAGTTCTTTTAGAGTTGTAGGAGGCTATATTTCCCAGAGAGCTCCGTCCTCGCAGGGTGCCCGCAGCAGGATGGGTACTCTCACCGCGCAAAGGATATTGTGGATATGCATGTTGATTTCTACTGGAATAACAGCCATTTGTGGTAAGTTATATTGTTTTATTTTACTTTTTCATGCTTGGCTCATATAGATTTTGTTGCAGAACGCACAGGGCGACGGATATGTGAGATTTTTTAACACTGAACTTTAAAGGATACAGATGCAGCCTTTCTTTGCTTCACCCATGACTCCTGACCACCTGATGTCCCGGGGAATTACCATACTTGGCCAATGGTTCCCAAAGTGTCCGGGGACCACCGTTGCACAGGGGTCCAGGAGGAATACATATATATATATATATATATATATATATATTATTATCAGTCCACTCCCTAGAAGTGAAAGAACATGGTTCACTGTCGCACTATAACCATCCTGCCTACAGAATAGACAGTTATGTAACTCTGTAAAGTCATATCCATGCAGCGACTAAAATCTTCTCAAATGGGGTTCCTTATTGGGCAAAATGTTATCAAATGGAGGTTCGGTGACCCATAATGTGTATCTAGTTTTGGGGGGTCCTGGTCTGGACAGGAAAACATTTGGGAACCCCTGTATTAGTGGTTTCGTGAGTAGTGTCCACTGAGCCAATATCGTGAGTGAGTATAAATCCACAAGTGTGTGTGTGTGTGTGTGTGTGTGTGTGTGTGTGTGTGTGTGTGTATGTGTGTGTGTGTGTGTGTGTGTGTGTGTGTTGAGGGGATGTCAATTTAAATAACTCCAACCTGTGGCCGGATGTTATAGCCTAAAGAGTCCAAACTTAAAGACCAGACAGAAGGTTTCTGTTAGCCTAGACATTAGTGCATAAGCATTTCTGAATGGTCCATAGTTTTGTTATTCATCCATTTTAATTGCTTTGTGATATAACTCATTTTATTGTATATTTTTGTTCCAAGTTTTTCTCTGCATTATGATTGTAATCTCCTTTGTGAAGAAAAACTATAGAATGACAAATATGACAGCAAAACTTTATGTTCCCTATAGGAATATTATAGTGAGATCATAGGAGGTAAAAACACAAGAAGTACAATGAGGTTAAAATAAACTCACAATTGAGTACCACTGACACACTGTAAATCCCTACAGGGATATTACAGTGACTTTTCATTTGGGCTGAATGAAGTTAGTGAAGGATCTCTGCACTTTTGGAAGAATAACTCCACTCTGGTTCCAGGTTCCAACGTCTGCACCTCCAGAGGGGCCAGTACATGCAAGCAATGTCTGGCTGTGCACCCCAGCTGTGCCTGGTGCTTCCAAGAGGTGGGCTCCTTTTCCACTTCACTTCATTTAGGCAGTGTGCTTTCTCCCAGCCTGGCTGGTGCAGGGTGGTACAGCATTCCCGGACTGCATGGATAACATGCAGACCCAGACCGATGCTCGCTTTTACTGACAACACCAAATAGGTTCAGGTGCTCTTGCATGAGCGCTCTAATTGAAAATCAGTTTTTAACAGATAAAGGGAAGCAAAGTAATCGAGCCTCCAGTAGCCTTTCATGTTAACATTTGTTAATTATGGTGTAAGCAGTAACAATAAGTAGTCATATGCTAAAAAAGTTGACTCACTTTCTTAGCCATGACATGGATTTTTCAAAAGGGAAAATCCACCCTAAAACAAAATTCACCTATATTCCTCTTACAATCTTAAACAGTATGTGTCTAGATTTGTGAATAAGAACATGTCCCTCCCAGAGCTACAAGCACAACTGTCAACAAGAGTCACTTTTTGGAGCTGCTCCATTGACACTGTATGAGCGGCTGACACTGTGGACGCAGTGACTGAACCCATGTGATTTTATGGGGACATGGCCATGTTTACTGGTTCAAACCTATCAGTGCTACAATGAAATACTGTAAAGTCCACACAGTCAGCCTTCCATTTAAGTCAGCGGTGCAGCCCCAAATTTACCTCAAGATGATGACAATCTCACCACTCTGGTTTCTGGCCATGTGAGACAGTTGTTCACGTTCACCAGCACTGGTTGAACTGTCAGAGTACACAAACAACATTATGCACATTTTGTTTTAGGGAGTTTCCTAACATCCAGAAAGGTTAGTGCTGAGTGCTTCTTCATTCCACCACTGGGAAGATTTACTCATAGATAACATGGTGTTCTGGACCATGTCTGGACTTTTTCATCCCCATTACATTGTAGCCTTTAGATGAACTTTAGATACCCTTCCCCCTTAACACAGCTTTACTACAGACAGGAGTAAATTAACATTGATTAAGTTTTTGACAAGTTAGAATACTTCAAACTGTCAGTGCTTTGCTGTGAAAATGTCCTGGTTGTTTCCTCAGGAGTTTGGGCAGGGGGTTGCCGGCTTGTCCCGCTGCGATCTGAAGAGCAACCTGGTGGCGGCGGGCTGCGCTCCATCTGGTCTGGAGTCTCCCACCAGCAAACTGCAGGTGATCGAGGACCGGCCGCTCAGCAACAAGGCAGCGGGAGCCACGCAGGACGTCACCCAGATCCAGCCCCAGAAACTCCACATCACCCTCCGACCAGGTGGGCCGCTCCATCTGATGTTAGACATGAAGTTTATAACACGCTGAAGATTAGATAAGATTGTTTAGATTCAAACTGGAGTTACACACGAACAGGAAAGTCAGGTTGCTTACCTTATGTTGCCCAGATTTGATGGTTTCTCCCAGGCTCGGTCAACAGGGCAACTTGTTTTTGTCTAAATCCAAGTGTAGCATGAACACTTTATGGAAGAAAAGGTGATCTTAGCGCATTGCATTATCATTAAGATCTGACAAAAGGAGTAGCTCCATATGCAGTGCACCAAGTGAAACCTTGCAAAAAACAATGGCATTTCTTTGCCCGTGGAAAATAAGACTCCCCTTTCCTTCTTCCCCTCTCCCAGATGACTCCAAGCGCTTCACAGTGAAGGTGCGTCAGGTGGAGGACTATCCCGTGGATCTCTACTACCTCATGGACCTCTCCTTCTCCATGAATGACGACCTGTTCCGCCTGAGGACGCTGGGCAAGGGCCTGGCTGAGGCCATGAACCGCACCACCAGCAACCTGCGCATGGGATTTGGGGCCTTTGTGGACAAGCCCCTCTCACCTTACATGTATATTTCCCCTAAAGAGGCTGTGAAGAACCCCTGCTACAGGTAAAACACTGGTGGAATCGGTCAAGTGCTTTAAGTTTGCACCCTCATGGATTGATGATCACTGTCCTCTTAGTTCACTCTGCAGTGTATTATGCAGCCAGCTTGTGATGTTTGGATGCTTTACTCTACAAAGGACAATAATGTCAATCTAGATACCTGGTTTCTGTGCTCAAGTCAACCTGTCATGTCAACTTGTCGTTCACCTGGTGAAAATCCAGCTGGGATCAAAACACTGTCACATTAGATAGAGGAAACACCAGCTAAAAGTGTGCGGATTCTTCATAGCTTAATTTATGTTTGTTCAGATTTTATTATGTTCTACTCCTAAAGGGAAATTCTCACATTTCACAATGTCATAGCATCGCATTTTCCTTTATCTTGAGAGAGGTTAATTCAAAAACTTATAAAACAACTGAAAAAATCTTGGCAAATTTTAGGGAAAAGTATACTTCATGACAAGGAATTGATGAGTCAGCTTCCCTGCCCCATTTCCTTGTCTGACAAAGCAGAGAAATTACAAAACTGAAGCCAGATCCCACTGTATTGGAAATTCTAACCCTTCCCACACGTACTAAATTTCCCTGTAAAACTCTAATTTAACAATGTTTAACATGCCATTAGTGTAGATTTCAGTATGTGTTTATGTCTGCATGCGGGAAGTAGCTTCATTATGCAGGCGGATGATGTCATGTTTTTGAGCGCACCTTTAAATCCGGTGTTGTCTAAATGCTGGCAGCTCTTAGAGTCACAGCACTTGTTAAAGGCTTACAGTGGCTGCCCAGTGCTTAGTCAGCTCCTCTGAATCAGCCCCAGGTAATCCACTTGGAGTTTGAGGGTGTCGTGATGCGAGCTGAGTTAACCCCACCCTGAGGCTCAGCTCAGGTCAGTTTGGTGATTTAAGGTCCCATGAGGTCATTCAGTCTCGCGCTCACACACATTCTGCTGCGATCCCATCCACAGGAATGTTTGGGTGAGAGATAAGACTAGGGGAGATTTTGGTCCATAATATGGCAAAGTACTGGCAGGGAGAAAGAGAGGTGGGGGGGAGGGGGGGAGGGACACATTGCCAGGACAGTAGAACCTTGTTTAACCAAATGAAAGTCTTTGGAGAGAACAAAATGTTCAGGACAGTGAAATATATTCAAGTGCTGGAGCAAAATTCAAAATATTAGTTTTGTGTGGACACATTCTGAAATGCTCTGTACAGTCCAGTGTTTCACTGTTTTCCCCTAACTGCTTTCTGGTAAGAGGCACAATCCAATAAAATACAGAGTAACGCAGAACTGTCATGCTCTATCTGTGGGTTTGGTGACTTTATGTAATCTAATTTCATGAGGAAAATGACATACAACCAAAATGATTTCTTTGGCTTTGTAAGGTAATTTGTCAAGTAAAAAGAAGTTTTGAAACACTATTAACCTGATTTGGGGATAATTTTTCCTTTAACAACATCTGGTTATTTCCCCCATTTTTCCTATAATACATTATTAACAAGTGGGATGCATTTAATAATTTGTGTTCATAAGCGGCATCAGTCAATTTGGAGGTGACACATTCTAGTAAATGTTGTGTACAAATTCCTGGATGTATGGATGGATGTTTAGATAGACAAACAGGCAGATATGACATTGATGCTGACTGATCACCTGCCTGATCTCTGTTTGATTGACAGCATCAACACCACCTGTCTGCCCCAGTTCGGCTACAAGCATGTGCTGTCGCTGACGGAGGAAGTGGGCCGCTTCACCGAGGAGGTGAAGAAGCAGATGGTGTCCAGGAACCGAGACGCTCCGGAGGGGGGCTTCGACGCCATCATCCAGGCTGCCGTCTGCAAGGTGGAGAGACAGACCGCATGGGCACACACACACACACACTCACACACACTCCAAATAGCACACACATACACATAACTTGCATTCTCTCTTGCTTTCTTTTTCACACATTTCAGGATTGCTGAGAAAATTAGAAAAGCTACTTGATAGAATTAAGAGCAAATCTTAAACTGAATTGAAGTGAATGGGAAAGTGCTTTAGATAAACAAATAGCAAATAAAATTGAAAAAACATGTCTTCCAATGAATTCATAAGCTTTCCTTCATTCATAAGCTGAATTAAATTGTCAGACCTTCCTTCAATCCTTCCTTCCTTCCTTCCTCTGCTTTGTGGTTTAATGGGAACCAGGAGCGGATCGGCTGGCGTCCCGGTGCCTCCCACCTCCTGATCTTCACCTCAGACGCCAAGACCCACGTGGCTCTGGACGGTCGCCTGGCTGGGATCGTACAGCCCAACGACGGGCAGTGCCACCTCAACACTGAGAATATGTACAGCATGTCTACCACCATGGTCAGTGTGGGAGTGTGTGTGGGTGGGCACATGGACAGTATGACAAAGAGAAAATGAAAGGCTTTGGTTTTACTATCCCAGTGGGCATGGGTGTGCACAGGAACATTTCAGTGTGTGTGTGTGTGTGTGTGTGTGTGTGTGCATTTTCATGTGCTAATCAAGCGTCCCGTATGACCCCGCAGGACTACCCATCTCTAGCTCTGATCACAGAGAAGATGTCGGAGAACAACATCAACCTCATCTTTGCAGTCACCAACCCTGTGGTTCCTCTGTACCAGGTCAGCAGCATTGCAGTCCACACTGAACATGTTGAATGTGCATAGACCAATTTTATTATACTTAAATAAAACTAAGGCTAAACTTGAGGCATGAGGAAAACATTTTAGTCGATTAATGTGAAAAACAAAACCATAAAAAGGCAGAAACTGAATTTATAAGGGTTTCTCATAATCAGGATCAGAGCTTATTTGGGTTATGGTGAGCAGAACATGCTTTTAACAGGAGCTATCTGAAAAATGTTATATTTGAGGATTCTGAATAATAAAGGTTCATTGGCGGGCATGTAAATCACTCGCTGATACATGCATACAAACCTCGTCTTAAAAGTAATATTAACTGAAACTGAACCTGAAACTCAAAAACACACAAATCATAATCTTTAGTAACCTCGCCCTGGCTGGGGTATTCCAAACCACATTGGTGTTAAACATAGGTTAATGCCTCAGAGTTTGGATTCGGCACTGGAAGAATGGAAATTCAAAATTAATCACTAATGGTAAGAAGCATAGAGAGACAGTGTTCCGACTCAGCAAGGCTTAGACATATCCTGTCAAGATACAAACTCAGTTTTTCCCAAGTTGGAAACATTCGGTGGTGTAACCAACTGTGGCCACAGCAACTGAGTGAATGAAATAAATTATTTAGCTGTTAAGGGTGTTTTCATTCTGCTATTCTGCTTTTTGTGTTGAATGTACAACTCTCAAGGTTAGGTACAACTCTCAAGCAGTTATCAAAAACTTCTATAATACAACCAATGTGCTCCATACTGACTCTATATGATCAGAGTAACAACTATTACCAACTTTTCTACCGGTACTTTCTCCAGTTTCCATGGAGAAACCTACTAATGTAACTAATTGCTGGTTAATGTAATAACATCATGTTATTACATCATCTGTCATTTATTTCTGCATAAGCGGTGTAAGATTTTTAAGTGATGTAATAATAATATTAATGTAATAAGATTGTAATAACTTAAATGAATTTGAGTTATTCCATTATTAGTCAATATTATAATTATTATTATTACATTATCAGTTAAAATATGTTAAAGAAAATATGTTAATTGCTGGTTTATGTAATAATGTGATGAAATGTATTACATCAACAGGTTTTATTACATTTTTGACCAGTTTAGAGGGACATTTTTATTACATTTTCACAAGTTATTACAATATCTGGCAGTTATTACTTCAAAAGGGGTGTAACATATAACTAATAATTTTGACTAATAATGGAATAACTCGACTGCAATATCTGCCAAAATAATCCATATATGATATTTTGTAGCCCTTGCAAAAAGATAATTTTCCTGACGGAGTGAAGGAAGACCATAGTGTTCCAGTCTGTCTGTGTTTCTGCCTTGTAGAACTACAGTGAGCTGATTCCTGGCACAGCGGTGGGAACGCTGTCCAACGACTCGGGCAACGTTATTCAGCTTATACTGAAGGCCTACGCTGTGAGTGTTACGCACATAGACTTACATCAACACAGACACGCACACACACACACACACACACACACATATATACACCCTAGGCTAGACAGTGTTTCAGGAGATGACATGATCACCATGTGTTTGTTGACACACACCCACAGTGTCTGAGTCATACACACTGCCGAGCCAAATTGAGAGGTTCCACACTGGCCAAGGTGTGAAACTGACCAAATGTGGGTGACTTCCAACTATGTAAAATTTGGTTCCTTATTTAGGTTTTACATAGTTATTATTATGCGAAGAGTGGATGGATGAGCCAGACTAGAAGTAGTATGTTGTACTTATACAGTACTTCTTGCACTAAAAAAGCTGAAAATCTATTTGTACCTACATGAATATATACATATACTTAGAGATGGGGACTCAAGTCTCATGAGGAGAAATTGGAAGAGAGGGAAATTACTTGAAAATTGACTTCGACTCGTGATATGGAGACTTGAAAATGACATACAATTCACATAATTTATTCATTTATAGTGAAGTGACAATAAAAGTAAAAGAGACAATAATGCATTCAACTTTGCAATCAGATGGATTTGAGCTCAACTTGATTTGACTTGACTTGATTTGGGATTTGGGCCTCATCACTTCAGGCTGACTTGTGACTCAAGCAACAATATACTCAGCTGCACTCGTGTGTGTGTTTCCTGCCATTGTTTTCCTCTGTCGGTGTTGTCAGAAAATCCGCTCCAAGGTGGAGCTGGAGCTGCAGGGCGTCCCGGAGGAGCTGTCCCTGTCCTTCAACGCCACCTGTCTGAACGGAGAGCTCATCCCCGGCCTCAAGTCCTGCTCCGGACTCAAGATAGGAGACACGGTCAGTCCTGCTATTAGACTTTGTGTGTGCATGTACTGTATGTGTGTGTGTGTGCGTGTGTGTGTGTGCACTATTATTATTAAATCAAAGCAGTGTGACTTGATCTTCTACCTTTTCCCCACATAGAAGGATGTTAGATATCTGTAATGGAGAAAATTGATTATGTCCCTATCACTACTCTTAATACTCTTTACTCTTTCTTTTTAATACACTTTTTTCTCTGCACACGTTTTTCTTCTGAATTTGCTATTTTGATCCATTGGAAATGTCAACTTCCTCATCTCAACCTAGCCTCTCTAACCTCAGAGCTACTGCTGCCCGTTTTTAACGAGACATTGTTGGTGGCCGTATTCGCTTGTTTGTAAAAATAATGTGTCAGTTCCATGTACTATTTTCCACCCTCCTTTTGTCCCTTCCTGTTTCCGCCCTTGCTCCTATCTGCAGCAAAGAGCAGATGATGGAAAGAAGACAAGTTCCTGAAGGACACTGTGTTCTTATCTGTCCATCTTTCCTCTGCCGTCTCCCTTTCCTAAATAGAGCAAATTATGCCGGCATTTGCATTTTTTCTCTCTCTCTCAGCTTCTTTGGCTGTTTCTCCTTTTCTCTCCTCACTCCAGGTGACATTTTTTGGCCTTCAAACATTTCTTTCTCTCTGCCTCTATTCCCCTTTTTTCTCCATATATGGCAGTCTCCCCAGATAGTCTTGTAGTAACTGCCCACTTTTGGACATTTACCAGTTTTGGATGCAACGCCGAATGAACAATTACTTTGACGAAACACATATGGAGGCATTCCCTGTGTTAAGCCTTCATGCTGTTTCTCCCTGAATGCAGACTACAGTGATTAGAAAGTGCTGGAACTTTGAATGAACCCATTAAAGTACCGTTGCATGTTAAGTATTCTACACAGGGTGGATAGAGTAGGATGGTCGGTTTCTCACTGAGTGTGTATGTGTGTGTGTGTGTGTGTATGTCTGGATCAGCCCATTTCCTGTGCAGTGTCCTATTTGACTGAGTCACTCCTACCAGCCACAAGACCTATGTGCCACTATCTACACACACACACACACACATACACACACACACACACACACACGGCACAGTGTCATTCTTGATGAATGAGGGATTTGGCAGCATCTGGATGCAGTATCTCTTTGCCATGAAAAGCTGTTTAAAAAAGAAGTGGCCTCAAAATATCTTTGAACCAAAACATTCTTTCCTCCAGCATTTGACATGCAAAAACTTCAAACCCAAAGTCCTTTTTATTCCGTGCAACACTTGACCTCCAGCTACACCCCCACCCCTCCTTTCATCCAGGTCTCCTTCAGCGTGGAGGCTCGTGCTCGCGGTTGCCCCAAACAGAAGAAGAAAACCTTCGTCATCAAGCCTGTGGGCTTCAAGGACTCCCTCTCCATCACCGTCACCTTCGAGTGCGACTGCAAGTGCCAGACCAAGGCCCAGCCCGACAGCCCTAAATGTAACCAGGGCAACGGGACCTACGAGTGCGGCATCTGCCTGTGCCACCCGGGTCGCCTGGGGCCGCGCTGCGAGTGCGCCGAGGGCGACTATAATCCCATGGAGCAGGACCGCTGCAGCGCGCCCGCGGGCTCCGGAGGCCCCCAGGCTGCCATCTGTAGCGGCCGCGGCGACTGTGTGTGTGGCCAGTGTGTGTGCCACAGCAGCGACTTTGGCAAAGTGTGGGGCAAGCTGTGCGAGTGTGATGACTTCAACTGCCTGCGCTACAAGGGTGAACTGTGCTCAGGTAAGATACTGTGATCATGTGATTATAAGTTAAAATGACCCCCAACTGTGGGATGAATTTGCTTGAGAACATCTTGCTGCATGTAGTAACCACAACTTTGTAAAACACAGTACACAATTTTCTTTTAAAGTCTTCAATTAGATTCAGAATGACCTTTATTGGCCATTTTGGAGGAATTTGACTTGATTGCATACACTTACACACTATACAAGATGGGCACACTGTAAGAAGCACAAGTGGACAGGCACTACAAGAGAAATAAACTGAGTAGGAGGGGAAAATGGCCCAAAGACCATCATGACTCTTATGTCTGTGTTCCTGGGAGAGTTTCAGAGACTGTGTGTACCCTAACTGTCGGGGCTGGCAGTCCCCTTCACCACACTGACTTACCACCCACCTCATCTGGGAAGAATTACATACAATAACAACTCTCCCCTCTGCCCAGGACATGGCTCTATTCACAACAAACACACTGCGGTGTGTGTGTGTGTGTGTGTGTGTGTGTGTGTGTGTCAGTCAGGCCAAACTTACATATCTAGGAGTTCAATAGGATTCATGCGCCGAGAAAACGTAAGCAAGCCTGACCCATCATACAGACTAACAGTTTCTAGGTTCATTGGAAGTTTTGATGGAATTTAACTGTGGTTGAGATTACTAAACAGTGGGAATGACACAGAGGATATTTGATGAAGTAATCCATTATGTCACATCATGCTGTTTTAACTAGTATAATGAGGTTTTGGTTTTTTAAACCTCACTTGCACCACTTGCCTTTAACTGCACCTTGTTTTTATCTTTTATGAAAAAATAAACTAAATGAATAATACAATAAACTGCACTGCTGTTCCTTGGGTAGGATTAAGTGAAAAGTAGGCCTACATGTTTGGTAATTGTCGAGAGCTTTACATCAAGGCAGGGTGGGAATTTCCTCACCAGTGGTGTTTGAAAAGAGACAGTATGTCATCAAGTCAGTCTGCCAGTGGAAAAAAATGGGATGTGATAGGAATAAGAACGTCTAGGACGAGCTGTGTAAATCATGTGAATTGGATCGTACATAACCTGCTGTCATTTCAGTCTTGTGCTGATAACAGTTCACTCGCTCTCAGTAGCTACAGATAGGGTCTAATATACATGTATCACCAGCTTTCAAGAAATCCCATTAACAGGCATGGTGCACTTCAACAGAAATGACCAAATCTACTGTAGTAAGAATCAATCAAAGAAGAGGTTGAGAACATCAGGAGCATCTCTTGTCCTGTCTGTTCACACAGCATCAGAGCAGCGGCACTTTCAAGTTCTGCAGCAAGTGCCTTTCTTCTTTACTGGTATCTGATCTCCCTGATCTCAATTTATACCCTAACTACCTGCTGATTAGTTTGGAAATCAAACTAGAGCACACAATCGATGATATCTTGTTGTGTTTAGGGTTATGGAGGTGGAGGCTAACTCTCAAAAGAAGTGTTGAAGTGCTGTCTTTCCTCAGTATTTCTTGACTTTTTTAGCTTGAAATGTGGATGGAAGACAGGAGACACAAATACAGGATGAGGAGAAAAAGGACAGCATGACTGCATAAACTGCCAAGAGAAAGGACCATGCAGTCAAATTATCCAAGTGTTCATCACAAGTCCACTACTTCACCTAAGCCGAAGGCCTTGTTGACAATAGATTTAGACTATTTATTTCTAGTTAAAATGCACGAATTGATACTAAGATTGCTCAGGGAATATTTAAATTGAGCACTGTTAAGCCTATACACAGAACGGCTCACACTTCATCACACCATCAGATCTCATCCAGCTTCGAGCGCTTAACCCCCACCCCCCACCCCCCACCCCCCCACCCCCCGTTCTCGCAGACATGTTTTGCTGTATTCCCCAAAGGCCATAGATTATCATGAAAATACCTTTCTGCTTACTCATTGGCTAGTGTGGTGTCATAGGGCTAAAAATAAACCCCAAGTTTGGCAAGAAAGGGCCAAGTGGGAGAGCGCTGGAAATGTTCTGGATGTGTGCAAATGTGTGTAGTGCATGCGAGTGTGTGTGTGTGTGTGTGTGTGCTGGTGGCTTGACATGCCTTATTCAGGGTGAGGACCATTCTTCTTCCCCCACAGAATGGTCTAATTAGAAGCCAGTGGTCCAGTGGTCCTGCGGTCCTGCGGTCCTGGCAGTTTGTTTATGGATAATCTTTTATCCAGTCAGACTGTTCCAAGCAGCTTCCGGTCTCATTGTTTATCTGGGCAATGCTTTGTGGTGATACGCCACAACAAGGGATGTGTGTAATGTCTTCTGCATTGTCACTCCCTTACTGGCACGCGCACACACACACACACACACACACACACACACATAGAGGCATAGAGTCAGAATAATTACACGTAAATTCCCTCACTTACACATGCACACACACACACACACACACACACAGACCAAAAAAAGCGCTCCAGACACCACTGGCACACAATGAAATTAGCTTCAGATCTTCAACAGTTGCAGAAACATGGCTTACCACTGCTCCGTTCCAGTATTTGGGATCAAAAGCCAAGAGTTCCACATTTTTAGACATTAAAATGGCTTGGCAAGAGATTACCACCAACGTTTTGGTGTTGAAATATAATGCTTCACAGATTTATTCCTGTTGGAATGAGTCTAAACACTACTATCACTGTTGGGTGAAAACCTTGTACCTAATTAAAACAGCCTTGTATTTAGTTCAGCCACCATGCATTTTGAGTTTATCTGATGGGGTGTTGAAAGGCTTTCATGAGCACTAAGGGTGGTAGAATATCCTCAGGTTATAGAGGAAGCATGAAGTTAAAACATAATATTTTCAAAAGCCACAAAAGCAACATACAGTATATGAGGAATGCCTGTACTAAATCTGATGGAGTGTGGAACCACATTGGTGCTACTTATGTCTGTATTTAATTCTGTTCTTACTGTAATAACCATATAACAAAGCCTCTTGGCCTATCAGTTCTAAACCTATGTTGTTTCATTTCAACAGTTGAAATTACAGTAATTTTAACCACTAAATAGTCCATCTCTCCTTTTTCCTTCTGAATTCCCACCGCACGCTCACTTTCACACTGAATTTCAAATGGTCACATTGTCTTCTTTCATTTTTTGTTCTCTGCTCTTCCTCCCCTCCCTCTCTTCACTTCCTCTTCCTCCTCTCTCACCCCCTCCTTCTTTCCCTCATCCTTATAATTCTCCTCATTTATGCACACATACCTACTTTTATTGGTTGTATATTTTAAAAATTTATATAGGAATACGTGTGGGAATAGTTAGGATACGTATTTGAAGAATGAGAATTACAACAATAAAGTAGAATAGATGAGTGAAAGTGTAATTATATGGGTGTGTGTGTGGTGTCCATGCATATGAAGGGAGGTTAACTTAACTGATCTGATCAATGATTGCAATTTTGACCAATGGCGTCTCTTCCCTCTCTTCCTCCCTCCTCTCTTCCTCTTCCCTCTACCTCCTCCCTCCCTCCCTCCCTCCCTCCCTCCCAGGCCATGGAACCTGTGACTGTGGTTTCTGCCAGTGTGGGCCGGACTGGCAGGGCGAGAACTGTAACTGCTCCAGGCGGACCGACACCTGCATGTCCAACCTGGGCCTGCTGTGCAGCGGGAGGGGCCAGTGTGTGTGCGGGGCCTGTGAGTGCACCCAGCCCGGCGCCTACGGGGCCACCTGCGACAAGTGTCCCACCTGCCCCGACGCCTGCACCATGAAGAAGTGAGTCTGGACACAGCGAAAACATGGAAGAGCATATAGATGCATGTGCCCACGCATAAACTCAAATACACAAAGCACACACAAACACATACAGTATATAGTGTATATACAGTATGTGAGCATGTGCACCAGGATTAGGCCGATATATCAGACTGATACTGGTCTTTATTTGAATATCGGATATTGGCCAGTCATGTCATCCACTGCTGATATGATGGAGGTTCTGTCTGTAAAACTTGCAATTAAATTTGATTTCTTTGCTCATGTTATTAATTCATTTAATTGATCAATAATAATTATTGTAAATTAATTATTTAGTTAAAGGTAGTAATCTATCTCAGAGTTTCCCTGCCATTGAATAGGTGCAGTGGGTCTCCCTGCCTTAAAGAGCAGATAACCCTAACTAAACTAAAAAATAATTTCATTAGTCTGGGTTCAGTGGAGAGTTTCAGTGTCACATGGTCTAAATACTGTTTCAAGAATACATTTCTGGTGGGAAACACTGAATACTTAGTATACTGAGTAATGTTTTAGCATGAAAATAGAAAAGATATTTAAATATATTCAGTGCCGGCACAAAATATTGACTATTGGGAGCTTCAATCCAAAAATATCAGTAGCGGTATCAACCTTCAAAACCTTCAAAAGTCTGGGTGTGCACTTGAACTGTGTGACTAACAGAGCTGTGATGTTTAGAAAGCTGTGCAGTAAAATGTGCTGATGATCTGTTTTTTTTTTCTTCTGGTAGGGAATGTGTGGAGTGTAAGCACTTCAAGAGGGGCAAGCTGTTTGAGGACAACACCTGCACTCGCATCTGCAGGGATGAGATTGAGCTAGTGGAAGACTTAGGTGAGGCATGCGGCCGCCGACCAATCAAAAGGCTGCACAATCTTACATAGTAATGTGATTAGTGTGTGAATGCTAAATTGAGTTTCTGAAGTTCACAAAAGTTGCTCCATGGACGTCAGACAAAAACTGTTGCAAAATTACAAATTATTTATTGCGGATTTTGATGCATTCTTCACACAAAAGATGAAGATGAAGCTTGGAGGCTGATCATTGAGACATTTAGATTTAGCTTTTCAAGTCCAGCTTGACTAACTGATGTGGTACCATATCCTCTTGATCTTACATCCAGTGCTCCATGATACAAATGCTGTGAACTGTACTTACAAGGATGAGGACGACTGTGTGGAGCGTTTTCAGTACTATGAGGACGCCAGCGGCAAGTCCATCTTGTATGTCGTCAAAGAGCCAGGTAAGAAAGATCCATTTAACGTTTGTTAGAAGTATACTAGAGGACAGTAATTGAGAATTCATAATTCAGACACTATATGAGAAGGATGAAGGGAGGCTCTATAACAGATAACTGTGAAATACTGATTATATAACAAGGAAAGAAAGCTACCCAGAGCCACAAATGCATCATTATAGATCCTGTTTTCTTTTTTAAATGAAAACAATCACACAATCACTGCCACTCGGAGTGTATACCGATACAAATTTCGTATCAGTGCTTTTTCTTCATCCATCTTGTACAAATTGCCACTTCCCCTGCTGCACGCCCTTCATCTGCTTGTTAAGTGGCCCTGCAGAAAGAGTGCAGGGCGGTAAAAGATCCTTTAATGACCACCAGTGCCCGCAGAGAAAGTCTGTCCTCGGGTTAGCTTTTAATGGATGCGTGTGTTTAATTTAGGCGCGACTGGGTAGCAGAGAACTACACCAAACATGCCTTGAACACAATGCGCCCCGCCGTGCAAAAGAGGGTCGTAAACAGCCGTCCAGCTCCTCGAGGAACCCGCTGACACTACAAATCCTGAAGAGGAAAGCAGGAGAGGGAGAGAGAACAGAGGAAACTAAGCAAGACAAAGAAAGGGATACACAACATATAAGAAGGGAGACAAACAGCAGTGAGGGAGGCTAAGAAGGAAAAAGAGGAGAGGAGGAGATGATGGGAAACAGAAACAGCCCTTTTAAATATTAATTGATCAAGTTGACTAAGCATATATTCCTCATTTAGAAGTTAAGAGATGTAGAATCAAACAAATCTACATGTAGCTGCTCAGACATCAAACACAAGTGAAAAAAGGTTGGAGAAACATAAATGATTATAGCCTATTTCTAGTCATTTTACAATATTTGACAATATATACAGCCTCTCATAATACAAAAATGTACTAGATTTCTAGTAAAAAAGAACATAAATGAGTTGAGAACATGTAAAAAATGAAATGTACAGCAGCTGACATGCATTTGAATGATGCACAAACCTGACAGGACTGGTGTGTAAGCCATAATGATAACTGACATTGAGATCATTATTGGGATCAAAAGGTTGGTTGAAGAGCCGGAAACAGAGTGAGAGTCAGGGAGGTAGAGAGTGGAGGGAGAGAGGAAGCGGAGGAGTGGAGCTTTGATGTCGGCCGTAAAAGTTCACCCTGTCTGCTGTTGCCCCGCTAGGTTACTCAACACTCTACTATAGACACACAAGCACACACACAGACAAATGGACAGATATGCACACAGACAGGGAGAAAGACACACACACACACACACAGACAAATGGACAGATATGCACACAGACAGGGAGAAAGACACACACACACACACACACAGACAAATGGACAGATATGCACACAGACAGGGAGAAAGACACACGCACACACACACACAGATGGATCTTATCACTGTGGCTAGGAGTATAAAGGCAAGTCATTTCTGCCGATCATGAGAAAAACAAACTGTTGCCAGACTTCAGTTCACATCGTAAGCAAATCTCACCCTAGAACAATGCAGCAATGATACTGAATGACACCTCTTTCATCCCTTCACAGATCTGATAGTCCTAATTAGGTGTAGTCCACATGATAGAAAGTGGGAAGAGGTATTTTATTTATACCTGTCATCCATGCTAGCAAGGACTGTTTCTACCTGTCGTAGTGACACATTACCCAGTCTCTAAGCCATAAGCCCTGTGCCGGCCAGCAAGATAGATGGCAATGTTACTGATCTAGCCATTTCAAAGGCATACTGCTGAATCAGACAAAGGATGGCATTTCTACCACAGGAGCGAGTTTAATTTCCTTTTTCAGCTCCATCATATGAGGAGACAGGGGAGGAAGCAACTTTGTGAAATCAGACTTCCTCTGCCCTGGCTTCTGGTTTTATCTTCTCCTGTTTGTCCCCTTTTACTCATCCCTTTTATCTCTCCCTCCTTCCCTCCAGATTGCCCCAAGGGCCCAGACATCTTGGTGGTGCTTCTGTCAGTGGCGGGGGCCATCTTGTTCCTTGGCTTGGCGGCTCTGCTCATCTGGAAGCTGCTGGTTACCATCCACGACAGGCGGGAGTTTGCCAAATTTGAGGAGGAGCGCGCTCGTGCCAAGTGGGACACGGTGAGTGAGGGTAGCATGGGGCAGCGCGTGTACGGATGTTGATGTGGGAATGTTGAAACTACTAATGTGGTGTTGGTTCAATACCAAAATAAAAGTCAAGATAATTGTATCACCAACCATTTAGATTGGAATTCAAAATGTAACGTTACGATTTTTCTATGCAATCCTCCGTCTCTGCTCTGTCTCCCTCTCTCTCACACACACACACACACAGTCACATGCCCACGCAACCATACACACACACACACACACACACACACAAGCCCACACACACAGTCACTCTCTCTCTCTCTTTTTTTCTGAAGATGTTTTTTATTATTTTGCGGCATGCTGTTACTCCCAGCAGAACAAAAGGCAGCCACCACTTCCCAAGGAAGGGTTGGGTCTGAAATTAGCTGACGCTAATTAGCCTTTACTGGTAATAGGCTGCGCTGTGGCCTCACACACCCAAACCTTCTGCGGGGCCTAAAACCCCACAGACTCCTGATAGTTTAAAGATACTCACTGCGTATTAGAAGTGAAAACATAAGCCGCCTGTTCAAGGTAATGCATTTGTGTAAACTACAAGTTTAGTTCTCAGAATAGGAGGGATTTCATATATTGGTTATGAGATGGAGTATTTTCATTTCAGGGAGTATTATGCTTCAAGCAAATATCTTACTTTAAGTTGCAAGTTACTTTGAAGAAAAGGGTTTTGAGTTAAACAAAATGATACACTTTTTAGTTTTGAGATTATCAACTTTTAGGAAGCAATTAGAGCAAGGAGAAATGGCCAATTTCATGGAAAGTGGAATACCTTCTAGTACTGAAATATGACAACATTACATTGAGCATAGTTTTGCTTTTGATACCAAAGTATATTTAACATAAAATTCCTTAATATTTTTATTTAAGTTGCACCCTGAATTGAAAATATTGACTTTTACCAGAGCTCTATTTTATGAGTTTATTTCTACTTTTAAGTAAAGGATTTATGTACTCCTTATACTGCGGTTTTAATGTATAGTATGTGTAAAAATACAACAAAAAAAACAAAAAAAACAATCAAGGCCAGTTTTTTCTGAACAGTAGCTGCATAACCAAAGTACCCATTTCCCTTGAGGGTCACTTAAGGTGTTTTTGTAGAATTACCTACAATCCATTGTGAATCATAAACACTAAAAACAACAACTAAAAACTCAGATACTGACCTCTTTCTCTGCCTCTCCCTCTTTCTGTCCTTTGCTTAACAGGGACACAATCCTCTGTACAAAGGAGCCACCTCTACCTTCACAAACATCACTTACAGAGGCAAGGATTGATGCTGCAGAGCAATCCAAAGCCAAAGAAGAAGAAGGACCAAATGGACTTTTACAGTCCTTTCTGGGAAGCCACCAAATCATGTGCAGGCCTCTACTGTCACAAGACAATATTTAATAATTATTTGTGTTTGTAAATATGTAGAAATGATTCCATGGACATATTTTATCAGGGATTTGTCATAAGCATCCACGTATATTACCTTACTAGGACAGATATCGTTTTGACTTTACGTATGGTAGACTGAGAATTGTTGTGTTGCGTTAACTTGACTGTGAGACATGCTTTAGGTTATGACAACAAGAAGCAAAGTGCAGATAATGTTATGCGAAACACACAACATCACTTCCTGTTTGTGGGACTTAGTGGGCCTAAGATAAAACTGTCTTTGGGAGAGTCAACATTCATTTGAGGAAACTGTCACTTCACTCAAAGAAAAAAACTGTGCCGTTTCCTGAGCAGACCTTCATAGATAAGTGTTTTACTTTGCGTGCAGTCCTGCTAATGTTATCTTATTGCTAAAATATGTAAAATATGTTTTAGTCATTCTAGGTTTTTCTCATGGGGTGGGAAATACAGTATCATGTTCCAGTGAACTTTCCGCAACCATATGAGGAGTCCTGTATTGAAATGTGAAAAACAAGGGTCCGGGCCAAAAAATATTATGAATAAATGAAGTGCTTTTTAGTCCAAAATGAGACTACCGCTTGGGGGAAAAAAAATGATAGGTACCTACTTCTACAAAATGATCACTGACAGTAAAGTAAAACTCATTATGGATTATTAAAGTTATTGGTTATCTGAAGACAGTTGCTTACAAAACAGTGTCATTTTAGAGAACATGATATTTTAAATAATAAACGTGACATTATAGGCTATTTCTCAAAATGGATACATGGCATTTTGGAAAGAAACTCTTCTATTGACTCATGTACGCCACATGTTAAAGGCTCAGTAGTGACTAACTTTCAGCTGATGTATTTTTGTACTACAAATGTTCAAAATGTACTTGAGGCTAAATGTCTTGAAAACCCCTTTTCCAAGCCAATGGCCAATCATTGAGACATTCAGGCACATGATTTCCTGCAATATTTGTTGTGTTTACAATTTGTTAGTGACATCAACCAATTCCTTCATGGGATAAACCTTATCAGAATGCTTTAGATATTTAATCGATGTACAGTATTTGCACTTGTGGGTATGTTTAAGTTCTCAGTGATTTATACATTGTCTGCGCAAGCCAGACAGTGCATGGACAGAAAAGCAAGGATGTAGTGCTTTGATGTGTAATATTAGGTCAACAAGGATTTTCAAATGAATGACCTATTAAATCACTCCAAATAACACAAGATTTGTTTTGTTTCTCCTTATTATTATTTTTTTTACACCCATTTCACAAAGGAATGTATTGAACACCCAGATTGATACTTGTTGCTGAATGCTTGTTGATGAATTGCTTTTCAAATGATACATAATATATACTGACAACCATGCTGGTGTTTAAGAATATCAAAGGACTGGAGCTGACTTGCTGGTCTTTTGTGTACAATGCACTGCTTCCATCTCGTGGACTGTATGTATATTGCAAGTATCCTGCAGCCTGTTGATGAACACAAGTGATGCCCATCCCCAATAATAGGTGGGCAGTAGGTGAGGCATAAAGGTGATTTTAACTTTATTCAGCCAATGAATTCATCAGCTTCTATTGAAACTTCATGGCCCAGATGTGTTTATTACCACAACAAAACTGATGTTGGTGACACTGGGACAATTCAGAACTGTCAAAACCAAGTTGCACAATGCAGCACCCCCAATCACTTGTTATATTATCCGAGTCAGATATGACAGTTGAAGCGGGTGGAGTTGTCTCATGTAAAGAGCTATGTTGCATGTCTTCAGTGGTTGACCTGAAGCGCTGACACTCGGTCCTTATCTATTGAACAGACGCATGGAAAGCCGCACTAAAAGCTGCCCCTGGAGCCCTCTGCGGCCTGGCTGCAGGGTTATGATCTTTTATCATCAATTCAGGAATGGACTCTAACAAGGTGGCTCAATATCTTCCCTCAGTGTAGACGTTTTACCGCACGGTAACGACAGAAGGAAGACTGGGCGAAGCAGCAATGTGACAGTTGTTGTTAAGAGGCTTCAAAGATACAAACAACCTGGGTTTGCCCGTGCAGGGGCATCAAGGCGGACGAGGAAACCCCGAGGATCAAGGCCTCCTGATGACACTAGCAGGAGCCAGCCACACTGCTCTTCTTAGCTAGCATTAGCTAAGTTAGCTAACGTTATGTCTTTCCCTGCATTCGAAGTAAATAGAAATGGGTAATTTGAACAGCTCTCCTTGAAGTGTCGGGACTGGGACTTGTAAAGGGGTTGCAGTCGCCGGAAGGACGGACAAGACCGTTTCTAGGACTGTGGGTGACTGTCAAAACTGCAAACGACCCTTCAGGTGAGGAGACCACTAACGTTACTGTAAGAGCTAATGTTAGCTTGCTAGATAACTTAGTAACGGTAACGTTAGCCTACGTTTTGTAGCGTTAGCTTTCACTTTAGTAGTGGTGACATTATAGCACTCGTAGTACTCAAACTTCTAGGAGATGCAGAATAATTTGTCAGAAGGCATGAGAGCTTTTCGCATCTGTTTCTTTGAAGTTTCGCATGATTTTCACTAGCATAGTTAAGTTGGCTAACCGCTAAATAGTTGACTGCTAACGTGAGCTAGCTAGTTGGCTAGAAACATTCGACAGCATCTTCTTGTCAGTCATTAATGTTAGCTACACCGACTGTCATGAATACAACTGCCAATTTTGTTGAAGGATGGGTGTATTTTAGCACTGAGAATATACTCGCTCACTAAGTTAACTGTTTATAAAGTTGAGCCTGTGGCTTGATCATGAAACTTGAAAGAGATAAAGAGATAAAGCTTTATTAGAGTCTAACTAAGGTTTGATGGCCAACATTTTTTTCATGGTCAAGTTGTTAGGCTTAATGGGCAAAATCAGCTAGCTATGACAAACTGTGATGTTTGTCTTTAATGTGTTCTTGTTATTTGAAACCAAGTTCTACTAAACCACATTGATGATGTGCACCCAGCTCAATCCATCTGTCAGGTGATGGATGTCTTGTCAGATAGGGCTTCCTAATGGCAAAAGGAAGTCATTCTCTGCCATTTCATATGGTTATGATTACCGTATAAAGCGTTTCCTCAAAGGAGAGGAGGATTTGATGAAGATTTTCTATCTTGATGTGACAGTTAATGACCTGCTAGATATCCTTCTTATAACTAGAAATGACCTGTAGCTTAAATCATTGCTGGAATCGAGTGAGTGGTTTACCTCCCACGCTGTAGCAAGGTTCACATTTTGAGCCTCTCCTTACTCGTATTCAATTGCTGCTATGGCCTGTCATTTTGAATATCCAACCATCACAGTATCTGCCATGGAGATGTGGGGGACTCATGCAGGAGGAGTTTATCTAGTGGAATCAGTGGAGCTATAAACCTGAATGGAGAGAATAGTCAATAATGGCCTATATGTGTACCAGACTCTGACATAATGTAATTGCTTTCTTTACAAGAAAGAACTGTGTAAAGATGATGTTGCTGGTCAGACCCCAGGAATGACTAGCTGCCCAGTTCACCTGCCCATTTCACCGGCAGATTACAGATCAGGAAGCGTGTTTTTTTTGTTTTTTTACATGCATGGTATTGGTAGCAAATGTGCAGTGAGGAAACATGAAATCCTGTCCAAAAATAAATGTTGTCAAAAGTTGCCTCTGTCCTGCTGATGAGGCGTAGTCTTCTCTTGTTTGTATACAACACTACCTAATCCGTATGAGTTACCGTGCAGCTCACTCTTGTTTATGTCTCTCTCCCTCTAGGCATGATGGAAGAACTCCATAACCAGGCTATTAGCCTGGACCCACGCAGGCAGGAACTGCTTGAGGCCCGCTTCACCGGAGTTGGTGTGGCCAAGGTCTGCATCTGTTCAATTAATAGAAGAACTATGTGTTGCTGTGGTATTGCAAAGTGCATAATTGCTGTTGTGTAGAATGGACAGCAGTTGGAACTTGTACAACAACAAGGTGCTTTATCTTTTTGCGGACTTAAAACTCATTACCTCTTAAGGAGCACTTGTTCTGGATATTTAGTGAGAATTAGGTTTGTGCAGACATTTCACTGTAAAATACTGTCTACGGTGAGTTGGCTTGAATGTATTTTACTGTTCGAAAATTTTGTTTGGAAAGCAAAGCATGGGTCCCTTTTTATCCCTGCTGAAATGACAGATACCAAAGAGCAGCTCTCAATAAGGCCGCAGGCAAACAGCCCACATCCACACTCCCGTTTAAGTGTGTGAATGCAAACATGAGCAGTCAGTCCACTCTGTTAACACTCTGGTGTTGCTTATTGACTTTGTCACTCCTTCAATTTAGAAAGTCTTGAACTTCTACTCTATTTGCCAATATTCATGTGGTCCTCTCTCCCTGAACTGAACCTAAAACAAGACGTGCTCTGTCCTGGCTGATATGGGAGCTAGCCAGCAGCTCTTTGTTTCAGAGCAGACTAGTGACACTGAAATGGCACCGCTGTTGCTCAGGCTCACAGCATAGGCTGCCTGCCATGCTGCAACCCCACTGTTGAACTGCGTATGACTGTGTGTGTGAGTATGCATGTGAGAAAATGGCAGCCCCTGAGAAGGCATTCACTCCTCTGTGTGCCCTGGCCTCTAGTGTGCTCTGAAATTCATTGTTTGGTGAGCTGTTGGTGATATTAGAGAGCTGTGAGAATGAGAGAGAGCGAATGATTAAGAGAGTGAGTATGTTGTTTAGAGTAATAGAGTAAATGGGGTGAAAGGGGACTTTTGGTTTGAGAAATTGGAATGAGTGTGTGCAGTGTACATGTTTTAAGAGGATAAGTGAGGAAATTGCTTGACTGTATGTGTGACCTTGAGCAGCAGCAGTAAGCAGGCAGGCAGGCAGGCCCTGAAAGCACTAGCCCCCCTGCACCAATTAGCCTGCCGTTTCTTAGTCTCATCAGGCTCCGCAGCCGACCATGGATGGTCTGCACCCCACCACACTAATTCTACTGACTGGATGATGTGGACTCAGGGTTGGCAGATTAATTGGGGCACCAATACTATGAGCCCAATTTGGCCTTTCACAAATATAGCTAGTTGCTATTTGGATATGTCTTATTGATATATGTCTTGAAGATATATTGGATGCATATACTGAAATAATCACAAAAATAAGATATATACAATTGTTTATAATTCCTTTTTTACATTTGTTTGAGGGTAATTAAGCAAAACTGCCAAAGCTCATCATTCAACAAAGTGTCAAAATAAATGAAATGCCTGAGTAAAGAAGGCATAATATTATTGAAGGTAGATGGAGTGAATTTTCCAGGCACAGTCTAGGCCCTCTCAACCCCTTCAAAGGCAGGGTAAATGGCAGACGATACAAATCTATTCTGAGTGATCACCTTCATCCTGTGATGAAGCATGTCTGCTCTAATGGGAGTAGTCTCTTCCAGGATGACAATACCCCCATCCACAGGATATGAGATGTGTCACTTGCGATTAAATTGTCATATTGGGTATAGTGGGATGGTTGTGGCTTGCTTTACTGAGCAGAAAAGTTCTTTATTTATTCATCTGTAGCTGAAATTGGAAATAAAGCTTTGCTTTTGCTTCCCCAGAATATGATTTGTACCTGTGTCACATTTTTGAAAAGAACAGAATAAGGGATGAGCTAATGTGACAGTCTTATCTGTTACTGAACAGAATAGGATTAGACCCTTTGATATGACATATATGATACACTTTTCTTCATTTTAAAAGATCTAACATTATTCTATATGCAAAAAAGGCAGAAAATCAACTCCCTTTTCTTTGAACTCAGACATGTTATATGTGCCTCTTGGTATTGGACTTCAATATTGAGATACCTTCTTTTTTAGTATCAGTATGATTACTAAAAACAGTAATGTACAGTATCTGCACATTCCTAATCCTCAGTTTTACTCACCAACATTACACACAACCCAACCATCGACATTTTGGAATAGAATAGTGCAGTATTTTGGAAGGGCGGCAGGTGAGTGTGTTCAATCAGGTCAACTGCTGTCTTTGTTCTGTTTTCCAGAGTTCGGCCCACAACGAATCATCCAACCAGTCCCTGTGCAGCGTGGGATCACTCAGTGACAAAGAACTGGAGGTTGGTGGAGGAGAAATCAATCAAAATTACATGTTGACTGCAGTCTGTGCCCTGATGCTCAGATCTTTCTGCCCAGTGTGTACTTACCCACTTACAGTTGTATCCCTAGTGATTGTTGGGGAGTCAGACAATTGGTCATGGTCAAGCTTTGTGTATTTTGTTTGCAGTGCTGCACTTGAGCAAACTGTATACTGTATGATTAGTGACTGATGAAATTTAGCTTAGCATAATCTGAAAGGCATTAGAGTGTTTACTGTGCACTAAATACTGAATACACAGAAGTCAAACTGCTATTAATCTATAAATCTATAAATAAAAAAAAAAAAGATGGTTTGCCAAAAAGTCAGTGCGGTTAATGGAATAAATATTTAAGACTAGGCTGTCATTTCTGATTTTAATGATAGTCCTACTTTTCTCCTCTTTCCTGTTTGGCTCTCCAGACACCAGAGAAGAAGGCCAGTGACCAGAGAAGCAGGAAGAGAAAAGGAGACGTATATGACAGCAGCCAGGGTAAGTCCTGCGTACTTACTGAAGGAGCTCCATCATCTGCCTGTAAAGTGATATTTTACTTTGACAGAACATTTGCATTTTTCAGCACAAACTATTCCATAAATTCAGAAGAGCTCAACCTGCAATTGTATCTGCCCTGTGGTTCGCTTTCCCTGCTGTTATTCAGGATTTTCCCCCAGCTCTCAATATTGATTATTGCAAATGGGCAAAATTAGGCTACATAAAATTTTATCTGGGACACAGGGTGAAACAACATTACATGGCTCTTTGAGGTTAGCCATTCATACTTTTGAACTGTATGCATTATGAAAGTTAAATATTAATAACATGGGCTCAAATGAGCAGAAGTTCTAATTTCTTATTGCTTCTCTTTATATTATCCAGGAAAAGGAAGAGGGCACAAAATAAGTGATTATTTTGAGGTGAGTACAAACTGGAAGTGTATATCTTACTTTTAGCTATCTCCTGTTGAATGCATTTTGCCCTCTGTCCTCTGTGTTGTGCATTGTTTCCAGTCAAACTCAAACTGTAGCATGATGTCTCACCCTCACGTTCCTACTGTGCCAGTATGGTCATTCATCAAATTCTTCTTCTGAATAACAACTCTGTCTCCTTTCTGTCTGTCTGTTTTCCACACTCTGTCAATTGCCCTGTGGCCAGTTCGCTGGTGGCAGTGGGCCTGGCACCAGTCCCGCCCGGGGCATCCCCGCACTGGTGCGCTGCTCTCCACAGCACTCACTCTCTAATCCTCCGGTGAGCACCACCGTCCATCTCCATAGCTCTCTCCCGCTTTTGCTCTCAACTGGTTTACTGTTGTTTTACCAGCTGTATATTAAGCTTTAGTCGGTGGCCAAATTCATGTATTGTTTCTGTTGGTCTGTCTATTTTCAGTTATATATTCTTCAGTATTTTCAGAGCTTTCAGTGTCTACTTAATTGGACAGAGCTGGTGCAGTATCTACCTCCTCTTTAAGATTTTTTTGTTCTCTGTGATGAACAGAAAGGATAAGCTGGTTAAGCACTTTGGAACAGACAGATGTGTCACACATTTTTGTCAGCATCGGTGTAGCCAATGGAAGTGGCACTCCCTAGGTTTATTTAGGGAAGAAGATGGCAACTCATACTATTGAGACCTTTGAGGAGACTGTGACTGCAGTGCTTTAGATAACTTTATTGTACAGTTTGACTTGAAAGGATGATAAAAACGAGAGAGAGCCTGGCACAGTGTTGGGGCAGTTATAGGGTTGGCAGATCAGCCATAGATGTATGGTATTTATAAGCTGGTAAGATCAGCAGGTAGGATGAACTGTGGTCATTGGCCAAAGATAGCTAAAGTTAGTGTTAGCAGTTTTGCTTTTTGGAGTCTTTACAATTCCTATAGCTGGTGCGGCACAAATAAATGGCATGCATGCCAGGGAAGTGAACGGTCCATGTGTATATTATTTTTTGTACCCTTTCTAATTTTTAGTGATTGTTCATGACAATGTCAGATATTTTCTTACTGGAATAGTTATGCTTCTAATAAAAGCACAGTCAGGCGTGAGAATCTGTTCACTTGTCATTCTCATTCATCTTATGTTAAGACAACATCCTTCCCAATCACAAACTTCAAAACCTTGTTCACTACCTACTAAACAGCATGTAAACATTTTCTTGCAGTAGCAGGGCTCTAAGTTACAGGTACAGTAAGCAGTGTTTCCCACAGAATTTGAATGTATTTGTGGTGGTAGGTGGGTTGGCAAATTATCTAATGCACTCCGTTTTAAATAGTTCCATTTGTCAAACAAATAACTAACCTGTATATATCTAAAGTACTTTGTGTCAAAGATAACATAACTTAAAAATATAAACAGTGCTACACTTTTCTGTTTGTTGCTTGCTTTTGTCTACAAGGTGAAGAATAGAAATGAGACTCCTTTTACAGAGAAATCCGCTTTTCTGCCCCTCTGCCCTGCTACATCTCTCTGTGCTGTCAGTCTCTCCTGTATCTTTACATCGTTAAATTACTAGCCTTTGACATTATTATCTACTGTTTTACTGCTCAGCAGCTCCTCTGGTCCAGACTGTCCCTGCTCCTCCTCAGGACCAGTCCTTTTCCTTCTTTGAAAATATTTTTCAATATTAATCTGGATTGAGGGAGCAAACATTCAGAGTCAGAGTTAAAAAGTTAATATTAACGTTATCAGTCCACTCAGTGGATACTGACTAGCAGCTAGGCTATACAGCGTGCTAATCTCGGAAACTCAGCTGTATTCCGAGTAACGTTAACTGTTAGTTCTTCTTTTCGGGAATTCAGTCGGCCGTCTTCTTGGCATGGAAAAAAAATATCCCTCATGCGTGTGCAGTGGGAGGCGAACAGACGGGTCCGGTGAGAGAGCGAGAGAGAGAGAGACAGAGACCGAGCAACAGAGAGAGAGGGGGAGCAACAGAGAGAGAGAGAGAGAGAGAGAGAGATTGCGTGGAGCAATTAGGGGCTGAGCGAATCAATGCGGTACACGCAGTTCTACGATTAAATAGTGAGAAAATAAAATAAAATTTGTGGCGGTCAGTGCTGATATTGTGGCGGCCCGCCACAACGTTTTCTGTGTGTGGGGAAACCCTGGAGGGGTAGAGCGAGGGGAGATTGTCCACTAGTTAATCGATCGCGGATGGCGTCGTTCTCTCGGACGGATAAAAAAAAAATAAAAATAAAAAATGCTAAAATGGGTTGCCAAATATACTTTGGCGGCCGTTAATATACCTGGGCGACCCGCCCAAGTAAAATCTATGTGTGGGAAACACTGGTAAGTATGGTTTTTATTGTACCATTGCACAAAATAACCATAATATATTTGCGTGGGTTTTGAGTTGTTGATCAATACCAATGACTCGACAGTTACTTGCCAGGTGCTGAGAGTTATGGCTTTCAAAACTCACTTTACGGCCCAAACTCAGCCGCCCCCCAACTACTTGTATTCTCAACTGCTGCTGGTGCCACGAGTGAGACACCAAGTGTCATACATTTTGTTCCCAAGCCAAACAAGCAAATGATAAAACAGTGTTGTTACTATTGTTGTATATTGTTGTTACTGAAAATGTGACTTTTATATGTTATTTAACAATTACCTAAGATGATGAAATACATCACTTTTACCATCAGTTGTTGTTGAGGAGGCTCTCCACCCTCTAAATGCCACATCCCAACTCTGTATCAGTATCAGATGAAAACTGTGGAGTTCAAACAAACTGGCTTGTAGGGCAATGCACCTTGGGCAATGCGCCCAAATTTACCACAATTTACATTTTTGTTGCATTTGCAACCAAAAATGGTCGCACTCTAGAGCCCTGAGCAGATACAGTCTAAACCTGTTCTCTGACATGATCCATGATTTCTTATTATACAAACACAATTTTGTCAAAGGCTGTAATTCTGAAGTAAACCAACAAACAGCAATACTCCAATAATCCACTCTGTCCATTTATTGACAAATGATTCAGGCAGCCCTCTTAGTCTGTAGTAAAGCCCCACTAACCACTAACTCCTACCTGATGCACTGCCTCTTTGTTTTGCCTCAGCTGTTGTTGATATATTGAAGAGGTTAGTTATTTGCCATGCAGGATGTTTATGTTCATGCCTTTTTATTTTTGTCCTGTTCTCCTCATTTCCTTTTCAATCTCCTCCTACTGCTGTCTCTCTTCTGTGTCCCTTCCTTTTACTTTCATCCCTCTTTCTGTCTCTCTCCCTTCCTCCCCTCCTCTTATTCTGTCTGTCTCTGGAGTGCAGGTTCAGCACGGCAGTCCTTCGTCCACAGGCTCAGTCCCCACAGACCCTTCCTCTTACAGCTCTGTGAAGATGGTCCCCATACACTCCTGCTCACACAAAGCCACCCAGGTAACTAACGAACTCGCCCGGATCACCACATATGTCGAGCTTTTCTGATTGTAGTCTCTCAATATGTTCTCAATCACAGTGCCTTACCATACCGTCTACTGGAAGCTTGATAAATTCCCTGGTTTAGTTTTGATAAACTTCGGTATTGGATCATGCCCTGCAGCTGGCACAGCTCATGGTATGCAAGTGATGTTAAATTTTTGATAGGAAGCAGCGTTCTTGTCCTTCCATTTCCATTGTGTGTTTCACAAACAGCAGCTCATTGAGAGAATGTTGAGATGATGGATTACAGTTTCAACAGTATTATCTCACATTTCTAAGTTCATATGTCACTGCAACATCCTTAAGACTGCCATTTTTATTCATTGATCATAAAGATTTTGAAGTCTTTGCTGTGGTGTTCGTATGGTGTCTGAGATGTCACCTGAGATATCATGATATCTCAGGTGACATCTCAGACACCACTGGTCTGATTTTTGACAAAACTTGTAGGGATGATGCAGCTTCGCACTGCGTTCCAGCGTTTAAAAAAATACACAAATTGGCCTGATGGGAGCACTATAATTAAAGGGCAGAATTCCTGCATCCGAAAGGCCATAAATGCTACATCACTGGTCCTATTTGGACAAAGCTTGGAGGGTCCAGTTTTGACAAAACATGGAGGGATGATGCATCTTGGCACTGTGTTCTGGCATTTAAAAAAAATACACTAATTGGCCCAATGGGGGCGCTAGAATTAAAGGTCAAAATTTCTAACTTTGAAAGGCCCTAACTCCTAGACTGCAGGTCCAGATGACACAAAACCTGCTCCACACATCCAACTGTCCTTACAAATTACATTGATTGGCCTAATTAAAGGTCAAAAATTTAAACTGATTTTATATCTAAGACACCACTGGTCTGATTTTTGACAAAACTTGGAGTGATGATGTATTTTGGCACTGTGTTCCAGCCTTTAAAAATGTACACTGATCAGCCCGATGGGGATGCTATAATTAAAGGTCAAACTTTCTAACTTTGAAAGGCCATAGCTGCTACACCACCAGTCTGATTTTGATGAAACTTGGAGGGATGATGCATCTTGTTACTGACTGGCCCAAGGGGTGTCTGTCTGCATCATTTGTTGGGGATGACATGTTTACTGTTGTCTTGTTCCTGTTTGTGCCCTCCCCCTCAGTCAGAGCTGACGCTGGAGAAGCTGACAGCACTAGAGAATGACAAGAACTCAGACCTAGAGAAGAAAGAGGGGAGGATAGATGACCTGCTGAGGGTAAGACGAGACCGTTAATGTTGAAACCAACTAGTCCTGTGCTGAAGATTACCAGTGGATTTCAATATGACAGTTGTTACTGGCTGATCTATACTGACATGCTGCTTATTTTTTTTATTTATTTTTTTTTATTTTTAGTATATCCATTACAGGCAGTGTTCGAAATTACGTTTTTGGCTCATCTGCCAATGGCTGGTAAACTAAAAGATTTACTTATCAAGAATCATTTTTACCAGTCAAAATATGTGAAATATATGAAACATTTAATAAAGAGACAAGAGCACATTTACAGTCTTAATTTAAAACTTGTTCACTCACTTATACAATAGATTAAGTTTGTAATACATCCAGGCAGTGGAGAAAAAGAAGTTTAGACGCTACCACTTTGTCTAGAGCAGTGTGACAGGCAGCCAATCAGGATCTATCTATTTTATTTCTAATCAAATTTATTTCACTGCCTTGTCGTGTTAACCTTCGCTACCCCTTTGTTTATGCTAGTAATAAAGATTAGGTCTTCAAATATTGATGGTGAGCAAGAATAAGTTGACATAAGTCAAGGTAATGGTGTGTAAAGTACTACTTGTGTTTTGGCAGGCCAACTGTGACCTGAGGCGGCAGATAGATGAGCAGCAGAAGATGCTAGAGCGCTTCAAGGAGCGGCTCAACAAGTGTGTGACCATGAGCAAGAAGCTCCTAATTGAGAAGGTGGGTGTACGTGTGTGTTTGTACAAGCATGTCTGCATGAGAGAAATGGCTTTAATACTGGATTTGAAGCTCAATGGCATCCCACAGGGTGCAGTCTCAGTTTTAAATGACCACACCTTCGTCGTTTATCAAGCTGTGAAGCATCAAATGAAGACAATTCTTTACAAGGTACAAGTGTGGCCTGTAACGTGTGTGTGTGTGTGTGTGTGTGTTTTTGCAGTCAAAGCAGGAGAAGATGGCGTGTAGGGACAAGAGCATGCAGGACCGTCTGCGTCTGGGCCACTTCACCACCGTCCGTCACGGAGCTTCCTTCACTGAGCAGTGGACAGATGGATATGCCTTCCAGAACCTCATCAAGTCAGCATGCAAATAGACACAAATACTTTTTTTGTATTTTATGTACTCTGCATGCAAGAATACGCACACTATAATGTTACTGCATGTGTATGTCGATATTGTGTGTTCTAGGCAGCAAGAGCGAATCAACTCACAACGGGAAGACATTGAGAGGCAGAGGAAGCTGCTGGGGAAGAGGAAACCTCCCTCCATGGCCCAGACGCCTCCACCCAGCCTGGAACAGAACAAACGCAAGAGCAAGAGCAACGGCCAGGAGAACGAAGCGTAAGGCAATAAATTACTTTCACACAGTACATGTTTTACATGGACCAACTGTACAAAGTCGGCATTCTTCATACTCAAAGCATTTTTCATAATCAAATTTTCTGCATTTATTTAATTTAATGTTGTTTCACTGGTGAGATTAACCCTTTACCAGTGGTTACAATGTTGGAACAGAGTTGTGACAGAAGCATGACCAGTAATGATGTCGACATGCAAGGCTTTGTGTTTATTGTAGAATCTCACTTTGCAGGCAGAAACTCAGATTGACTCAAATTGTAATGCTATTTTCTTTTCATTCAATCCTGATTGCCAGGATATGGAGTCAATTTTTTTTATGTACAACCTTTTAACCTTGATTCTTGTTTTTGCTTTATTTTATCTAAATTAAATTTGTATGTTACTATATTTATTGTACTCACAATTCAGCTTTCTGCGGCTATGTGTACAATGTGAGCTAACCTATGTATCTTTGTAAATTACAGCAAACAATAACTATTTTATCCCACACAGGTTGTCACTTGCAGAATATCACGAGCAAGAGGAGATTTTCAAACTGCGAATTGGTCACCTAAAAAAGGTACCATCCCACCACTTAACACACTGGCTTTTTTTAATGTTTTGTTGACACTTGATTGACAGCGGTCAGGCTAGATGATAGACTGGTGTGTTTGTCTGCAGGAAGAAGCAGAGATCCAGGCAGAGCTGGAGCGTTTGGAGCGAGTAAGGAACCTGCACATTCGGGAGCTAAAGAGAATCCACAACGAGGACAACTCGCAGTACGTGCCTTTCTCTTTTTAACCTGCCTTTTAACTTAACTTCATTTAGAAACTTTCCAGGGAATAGGTGAATGGCTTGGTGAATCATCTGCTAACTCCACCCTTTCCAACTAACGCCAATATTAAACTATACTTTTTGCAAAGTGACGCATATACAGTATATGTGTAAACAAAAATTGGTGACAGACACATTCATTTGTAACGTCACTTGCTGCAAAATCTTTGTTTGCTATCCAGTGCAGTTACATCAGCAGAATTGTGTCTGTTACCTGTGCCTTTCTTGAACAAGGAGATCTGAAAAGTTCATTCTAATTATTTCGTAGAACTCCACGCATGTCTTAATGATGAGGGGATGCTTCCAAAATGTGTCTAGAAGTATGCAGCTATGTATTACACCTTTTTGAGTTTTTGGTTATTTTAGGGGGTACACAGTTTGCAAAAGCACAGATGACTGAAGCAAGTCTCTCTCTATAGATTTAAAGATCACCCCACACTGAATGACCGATATCTACTATTACATTTACTTGGAAGAGGTGGCTTCAGTGAAGTGTACAAGGTAAGCGTATGCCCTTTCAATTTCATGCCCTTTCAGTGGCTTCCATGCTTCACAAGTGCCAGTTTTTATCTTTTTGATTAACTTTGTTGCCTCTTTTTGAAGAAGATGAAACATTGATATTACTTAATTGACCATTGTACACAAGTTCAGTGGAGTTTGTCCTGCGCATATTCTGCCTTGATGCACATACATGCCCTCCACATGCATTTTTCCAAGGTCAGAGTGCGGTGTTGCTTGAAGTGCAAATCTGTTGGAGCAGTTTGAGCTTCAGTGTCTTGCTGAAGGGCACTTCAGTAGTCTTGGTATAGATGTAATTTGATTTGATGTCAAATGTTTGTCTCTCCCCAGGCTTTTGACCTGACAGAGCAGAGGTATGTGGCTGTTAAAATCCACCAGCTCAACAAGAACTGGAGGGAGGAGAAGAAGGAAAACTACCATAAGTGAGTCTAAGCCTCTGTTTACTTTTTACTGGCCCTGCTGTTCTCTACATTGCAGCCTTGGAAATGTTTTGATCTACCACTAGAACCACTATGAAATATTTCATAGTGATTCTTGGGCCCCTACACATACCAATTATTTAACACACACCCACATGAAAGTGTATACTAGTACATGAAAATTCAAATGCAAATTGGATTATTGAAATTAAAATTATGACCTGAATTACACATACACAAGAGGGAAAAAATAAAATGCTGTTTTGCGATTGCATTTTCTTTTTCCACTTTACATTAACATTTGAATAACTTTATAGTTTATAGCTGTAGATGGAACTACACACTTTCATAACTTAGAGGTGATAGAGAGGCCATATATCGCAGGCCATATTGGGGCTTTTTACTTAACTCATGCATGGAAGTCATTTTCACCCTCTTACCCATTTCCAAAAGTGAAATGTTGCCTATTTTAACTGAATGTGCTTTAATTTATGCCATGTTTTTTTTTAATGCTTTATGGTAAATGTTGACCATGCATTTCTCTTTTCAGACATGCTTGTAGAGAGTACAGAATCCACAAAGAACTTGACCATCCTAGAATAGTCAAACTCTATGACTACTTCTCGCTCGACACAGACTCGTAAGTGCCTTCACTCTGCATAAAGCTCATAAAGGTGTACAAATACAATTTTTAATTGCCAGTACAGGTACCACATTTTAATTGCTTGGCATTACGTAGTGCTAATCACTTGTTAGACAAACGGTGCACTCCAAGACCTTGACAAGCTTGACTTGTCCCAGTTGCATGTTCCTAGACACATTCAAAAGATAGAAGGTAAAAAAAAAAACAGAGTTTTCAGCAGAGGCTTTCTTGGACCTGTGATGAAAATGACTACGTTGGCAAATTTAATGTTGGATCATGTATCCTGGGGGCACTTGGGGCTTTGCTGTGCGCTAATAATTCCTTAAAAAGTGCTATGTGTACAATTTTTAAACATCAGTATATCATTGTCAATTAAAATAACTCAAAATTAAGACCACATCCCCCTCCCTTGCATTGCTCCAGGTGCATTTCATTTGAAGAGGTTTTCTCTTTCGCTTTACTGAAGAGGTTATTGTTGGAAGTTACTTTTTTTTTTTTTTAATAGGCCTTACTTGTTTCACCATCTGTGTTACAAAGCAATGTCTTTTTGTGCTGTAAAGCAATACACGCAATGTCACACAATGTAAAATGCAGTGTAGAGGCCAGTAGAAGCTGCTAATCTTCTTGCCGATGATCTTGTTTGTTGACTGTAATTATGGTAATGCTTCAAAATTAATGTGGTAATGATTTATTGAGGTTAAAATGCTACAAGAAGCACCTTTGAGCACCGTAAGGGGAAAAAGTTCAAGCTTGTTTATTTATGTAGCCGTTTAACACAAGCATGTCTCAAAGGACTGTACAGAGAATGAGCCTAGCTAAATCTAACTAATCAACCATAGAACAGAATGATATAGGGCAAAAATCAGGAAGATCAAGACACACAAAAAAAGTGCTTTATTAGTTGTGAAAGCTCCTCCAAATGGTCCATTTATCATTTTATCTCTCCCAGGTTCTGCACAGTGCTGGAGTACTGTGAAGGCAACGATCTGGACTTCTACTTGAAGCAGCATAAGCTGATGTCTGAGAAGGAGGGCCGCTCCATCGTCATGCAGATCGTCAACGCCCTCAAGTACCTCAACCAGATCCGGCCACCCATCATTCACTATGACCTCAAGCCCGGTCAGTCCCTCATGGTGTTTTCGTTTGGACATAGTATTCCTGTAATAAATTCACGATGATACCTGAATTCACCATGATAGTGAAGAACAAAATTTCTGTGTATGGACTCGAGGGAGGGCTGCAGTTAAAACTGAATTTGGTACTCATGAATAATTCCTCAAGTTGTCCCTCAAGAAAGTTAACACCTTAACAATCTGTTCTAGAGTCTGACTTAGAGGTACCGGCCCTCTGTATTGAGATGCATTTGCATATAAAACATATATATTCTTTAGATAAGCTAGTTCAGAATCACATCTTCTATTTGTTCTCTTTTTACTAGAGTGTCTCCTGTTTTGTCCGTAGGGAACATCCTGCTGGTTAATGGCACAGCTTGTGGAGAGATTAAGATCACCGACTTTGGCCTGTCAAAGATTATGGATGACGACAGCTACAACTCTGTAGATGGCATGGAGCTGACCTCTCAGGGAGCAGGGACCTACTGGTACGCTGACACATTTTCCAGCCTTTAGATCCCCCATCTAACCATAATGACTTAGTAATGATGCAGTAGAAGCAGACTTGTGACAAAAAGGTTGAAAAAACTTGAGCTGGTCAGGGGCCAACAAGTAAGATGGGTTGTAGTGGGGAGATCCCAGGTGGAAAGCCTGTTTGAATCTGTCAGCCACATGTCTGAATGTTTGTGAAGCTAGATCCATAGCTGCCCTACAAGTGTGTTTTTCTTTTTTTTTTTTTTTTTTACTTCGCTGCCTTCCGTCATTGCTCAGATTGTGATTGTATGGCTTACAGGTACCTGCCTCCTGAGTGCTTTGTGGTGGGCAAGGAGCCCCCCAAAATATCCAACAAGGTAGATGTGTGGTCAGTAGGAGTCATCTTCTACCAGAGCTTATATGGACGCAAGGTAATCACCAACCTGAATTCAATAACAGTGTTTTCTTGATTTGTTAGGAATTGCTTCTTTTTGAACAAAATGCTCCAATATTAGAGGCTTTCTGTTGACACTCTACCCGTTCCTTTACTCCAGCCGTTTGGTCACAACCAGTCGCAGCAGGACATCCTTCAAGAAAACACCATTCTAAAAGCCACCGAGGTGCAGTTTCCACCCAAACCTGTGGTCACCACAGAAGCGAAGGTGTGGATGGTATTCATTTCTCTCACACAACTACAAACTCGCTCACTGCACTATTACCCCCAAACTATCTACATCTCTCTCCCTCATTGCCTTTCTCACCCACTTTTAAGCTTCCAGACTCACATAAACAGCCAATCCCTCAAGGCAATTTGTTTACATTACATTTTCAAGCACATTTGTACACGTATTGAGAGAATGAGTTTAAATTCATGTATTGAGTAAAATGTACTAAAAAATCTTAATATTCAAGTATTGGCAGTAGAGCAAGTTGCCTAAGCAAGAACAAAATTGGTAGCTGCAGAAATGAGCTAAGCAAGTATTTGTTTTCCCTCTTCCCCCTCACAGGCCTTCATCCGCCGTTGCCTGGCCTACCGAAAGGAGGACCGTGTGGATGTTCTGCAGTTGGCCAGTGACCCCTTCCTAATGCCCCATATTCGCAAGGCCCTGGGCACCAGCGGCGGGCCCCTGGCACCTCCCATTCCCTCCACCTCCAGCTCCTACAACAGCAGTGCTTCCAACTGAAGGGAGCAGCCCGTCTGTAGTGAAGACCTGGAAAAGGACCCGCTATGGGGACAAAGCCATGTGGAGGCATCGCACACTTGATGAAACTCCTCCTTAGCTCTCTTGGCTTTGAGAGAGGAGAGAGCATGATGGGATGGTGGGGAGCTGAACGTGGGAATGGAGCCAAACTTGATGGATAATGCAGTGATGTAAGAGTAAACGTGCCCACCCCCATAGTCCAAGTGGTGAACATGTGAAGGGCCAGTCCCTGGCAGTGGGCTCAGTAGAACCCAAAGATTTGCCCATATGCATGCACTAACACAAAAAAATCAAACCCCTGCCACAAAGAAGGGAATCCCCTATTTGCCCATTTTGAGGGACTGTTTTACATGACAAGTAAAAGCAAAATGCACAACTGACAGGCTAAGGGTTATGCCATTTATGGAAGATCACCTGCCTCCATTTTGTGGAAGTTTTACAAGAAAATGCATTACTGAAATTTCATCCCATACTGCTTGAAATGCATCATCTGTCAAACTATTTTTCTCAGTATATAGAATGATCAATTTCAAAGATGTATCCCTCTAAGTTTGAACCTGGGGCTTATTTGGGAAGGGCTCGTACAGGCAAGGGGAATGACTGATGACCAAAGTTCAAGGCTCGCCTTGTTATGGAAGAAGTACACAAATGACTTGACACAGAAGAGGGCCGATTCTACAAGAAGGATTGGCTGGTTTTGACCTATTTTGAATATTTTATTGGATAACTGGAAGTTGACTTCGTATTTCAATTGTTCAGTCCATATTTTTTCATGAGATTTCCCCCCTTTAATGTTTTCGTTAACTTTACAAGGGGGGCTGACTATGAATGAGTGTTGTGAGGGGAGGTAAGATCCTCGACAGAAATGATTATGAAACCATTAAAACCAACATTTGGTTACCTTTGTGGCTTCTCTTACTTGGTTTAGGAAAATCAGTATGCAAGTAATAAGACAAATTCTTGTTTATTGTAAATCATGCAACATTACAAGAGTTGCTCTCAAACATAAGCATATGTTACCAGCAAATGTGAATTGCGTTCAAGGTTACTGAAATACACTGGCATACACTCAGAATACCAAACAATGCTATGCTATCAACAATCCTCCCTTGACCTTATTATCACACCACACTCAAATAGCTTACATGGTAAAGTGAATAATTGGGTACATTCACAAAATCCTTTGCCACTTTTCTCCTTGTGGACAGAAAACCACAATGAGGGTGCGCACTGCAACGGCAGCCCTAGGATGTCTCGAATTCTACTGTATTTGGGGAAGATTCATTCGAAGTGCATTCAAGTCTCAGGAAGTGTGAAATAGTTTTTTTTTTTGCATTGTCAGCTTCTCACAGGAAACACCAGATATAAAGATTCATAAACACTGTAACTAATTCTGTGGATGGTATGAGACACAAAGTATTGAAGCAGACATAATGACAAAAGGAATCTAAAGGAGAGACATACCTCTGGTCACCTTATCTTGCGTGCTTCTTGAGTACAAAGAGGGACATGATGACCAAAGCCTATGCCTGTCTTTGTCACTCCTATAACACGGGCCCACTTCTGATCTCCACTTGGCAGCATAGTACCGGTATTCACATTGTTCCCTTTTCTTTGGAACAGCATGTTGCACAATCTGGACTCAAGATCCAGACATTGTTCCATGCCGTTTTGCACTCAAATCCAAAAAGATTCACAAAATGTTGCAGACATATCCATTCCTCTCTTTGGCCGGGTATCCAAGGGAGAATAAATACACTAAGCCCAGTTATCTGAGGGGCATACGACTGTAGGAATTGCTCGACATCCCAAGGCATTGTCCAGCAGGCTTATCGGTTGTAGAACTGCGAGGAGACCCAGGCCAGCCCCCACTTTAGGTTGGTGAGCATAAACTTCAGCGCCTTGGTCCACTGCTCCTCAGAGTTGAACTGGGTCTTGATGGAGTAGGAGCCGCCGCTGCCGCCCGTGTCCTCGATCTTGCCCTTCTCCACATCCATCCTGAGACATGGGATAAAATGCTTTAGTGTGGGTGCAGGATCAGTGCAGTTTCAGTGAACTGTAGCTGTTTATGTTGGATAGGTGCTGAGTATATAGTGGGGTTGTCCTGGGACAGAACTGACTGTTGAGCCTCTTGGAGGTATTGTGGGCCTAATTCAATGAAACATCTATGATGGGAGAAACCCACTCAATTCCAGCATATCCATACCCCACCCCCGCAGAAAAGCCTGGGTTTGACGTTGGCCCTAGTTTTATAATGGTAGTTACTTGAGTTTCAGTATATTGGTAAATGTTCTTAATATACTGGAGGCCATGCTTTAAATATCAGAACTTCAACTATTGGCTGCTCTTCAAAATACAATACTTCAAATACCCCATTTGCCTCAATATCATCACCCAACTCCAAAGCAAAACAAGGCAGAGTGCAGCGTCCTGTGTACCAGCCCATCCTGAGCCTCTGGATGAGGTAATTTATTTATAGAGCGCTTTTACGCAAAACAAATTTGTTCTAAAGTGGTTTAGCTTTTGCATCACGGCCCCAGTGAGCATTCTGTTTGTTATGGCTTTATCTTAAATGATGGCAAAGATATCTGAGTCAATGAACAAAAGGAAAAACACAGACAAAAAGACAAACAAACAGACAGCTAAGTGGGATGCAAGGACATCATGCTGGTTGCCAGGTAACTGACCTGTATGGCAGGCAGAAGCCTGTGTCTCCCTTTTCCACCTCCTCTTTGAACTGCTGAACACAGTCCAGAAAGGCCACCATGGCATGGTCAAACTTATTGTCCCAGAAGAACCTCAGGCCACCTGAGCAGTAGAGTGGTAGTTCCTGTACAAAGACAGGACAGAAAGAAATGACAGAATTGGAGCCTGGGAGGATCAAATAATGATGGACCTGCTGTGCTTTCTCTACAGGAGAACACTGTATGCAATACCTTAGATTTGTCAGTCAGTGACTCTAGATAAGAGTGGTTTCCGTATGGGACAAGGCGATATCTGCAGAGAAGTGAAAACAGTTATTTGAGTGTAATTTTAAGTTGACTTGAACAGTAATGAAACAGAAACTGAGTGGTAAATGAATAAAATACAAGTAATAAAACAGAAAGAAGAGATTATAAAAACATCACCTCTAAACAAACATCAAACCAACAAAAAAAATGAAGATGACAATCTAAGACACAATTACATGGGATAACTGAATCTAAATAAACAATGTAGTGAAGAACAGTAGAACAACAAGACCCATAAAATCACATATTAAAATAACCCAAATGAGTGGGAGGGTGTATTGTGTGAGTATGTGTGAGAAAGAGTAACACACTCAAATTGAACACACAATATTTACATTCCATTAGCTTTGATTGACGTTTTTACATTTTCACGGAAACATAACAAAATAAATACACATTCTTGACAATAGATTCAACTTACAGGCACATTTTAAACTTACTGGAATCAACTAGTTCAAACAATCCCACGCCTGGTGATAAAATACAGGTTTAAAGAACACTGCATGCATGTGAAGCTGAAGCCGTGCATCTGTGTGTATACTGTGTACCTCTGGAAGCGCAGGCCCATCTTGTTGGCGAGGGCGTGCAGCAGCAGCACCGTCTGTCCCCAGGCTGCGTTGATCTCATTCCACTCTACAGGGACACTGGGGAGCCGCCCCAGACGGAAGTTGTTGATGGTACCAAACTGACCGCTGTGCCTGGACAACAACAGAGACAATCCAGTCAGATCCTCAGTCAAGTTTTTGTCCCGGAGCCTCACTGAGCATTACAGGTTTTTATTTTGTGGCCTTATCTTGAATGATTGTTAAGTTATAGTTGCTTGGTGGACACAAACACACAAATACAAATATAGCCAATTGCCAAATTTGCCCATTGCAGGGAATCATTCATGTTAACTCACTGGGGGATACCTTCATGCCTTGACATGAAGATATCTTTATGCTAAATGCTGTTCTTTCAGCCTCACTGACATGTCTGCCACTAAATATACAGCAAATGCAATAGGTGTTTCCCGGTGTGTGTTTGTTACCAGATGTGGAAGGTGGCGTTGAAGACGTTGGTCTTTTTCAGGCGATCCAGCTGGATCTGGCAGTAACGCATCTGGTTGTCAACGCTCTTCAGCTCATCATCCAGCTCCAGCTGTTGCCGTTTAAACTCACTGTACTCCTTCTGGTACCTGACATGCATAGACAAATACACAAAGTGGTGGAGAGAGGCAGAGCTGTTAAGGGCTGTATCATCCAAAATATCACACGGTCACCTGTCTATCCCCCTCTCCCTGTCCACTCACTGCAGCTCCTCGGTGTCCAGCTGCTGGGAGTGGCTCCTGCCTTGGGCCAGGTCCTGAGCCACGGCGGCCCTCTGATCCTCCACTGTCTCCAGCTCCTGCACCAGGGCCTCCTCCTCTTCCTTCAGGTGCTGCAGCTCTGCCAGGAGGCTCTCCTCCTCCTCCACCTGCAGCTGGGACAGCAGCTCCAGACACTGCCTAGGAAGACACGCACACACACACACTAAATCAGAATCCTGTCTTGAGGTTCTCTTTGATTGTAACTGTAGACATTTAAATGGCCGAGGTGTTTGGTTGTGCACCAGCTCACTTGTAATTCTGGCACTCGTTCTCGGTGATGTTGAGCTGCGTGTCCAGGTGGTCCAGCAGGGTGTCGGTACACTCCTCACACAGAGGGTGGTCCACATCTGTCTGGCCTGACATGATGTCAAACAGGTCACTTGTCACCTGGGCAGGAGAGGATTGTAGAGGAAACAGTCGCATGATATGGTGACATCACAAACAGTGTCAGTTCAACATGTGAACGCAGCCCTCTCAAAATGATTTCTCCACTCCTGTATAGTCATTTGTCACAGATAATGTGTGTTGGATGTTCAATCCCTACACAGGCTGCAGCCATAAGTTGCACTGCCCAAGCTGTTTTGGTTACAGCCTAATTGTCTGTCGCACTGGCCTAAATAACATGATCAGAGTAAGCCGATATAAATGAATTTAAATTATTCAGTTGTGTGAAAGTAGACCTCACCTTCAGCCTACGACTTAGATTTTCCATTGTTCCCCCATCAGATGCTTCTCCAATCAGAGTGAAGCTGTTGGCACTCTCTGTGGACATCATCCTGTTCCCAGAAGGGCAAGATGCAGCAGTTTGGTCATGTTTGCAGGACATTGTTAAGTCTCTGTAGGTCAAGTCTCACACTTTACTTGCCAGTCCCTCTTATTGTATGTTGCCAACCTCACTTGACAGAGAAACATATCAAATATTTTCTTCAATCTCTCATACGTTTTGGTAAGATTTCAAAATCAGCATTCTGCAAAGCTTTCTTGTTACTTAAAGCAGTGATATTCAAAAGATAATATATAGAGATATAAAATTGTGATGTACGAGGCTCATTCCAGCCTTGGTTTCCCATATGAAGTGATTGAAGTGCTCACCGTGCAGGAGGGATGTATTTTCTTGCCACTCCATCTTGCTTGGTTTCTACAAAGGTCTCCTTGGAGGAAAATGAAATTCAGAGGCTCAGGCATGCTTGCTGACAAAACATTTTCATCTTGCATTGGAAAAACATTGTTACTGTGTTGTGTATCATCCTTAATCCTAGATGGTTTAGAAGTCTACCAGAAGTCTTAGAGTTTAGAAAAAGGTAAGTTGCTGCTGCACTGATTGCCAAAATATAAAAAAAACTTTTAAGTACATGGAGAAGCATAATGGTAACCAGTGGGTTTATTCTATCATGACGGCAATACAAATCACTCCTTTTTAATCAATCGCCCACATAACCAAACTCAATGTGATGACTTTTAAGAGCCAATGGAAATCATGTAAACTATTGGACAAGGCAACAGACCTGCCACTGCAAAATACAAGAGCAGTGGGCAACCTTAAGGTCAGTGGACAACCCGGTGTCCTGTCTTACCACAGGAGCGTGAACTTTAACCAAGTGCACCAATGTCAAGGAACTTGTAAGGAAAAACCAGAGAGTGCTTGGAAACTTCAATACTGGTGGCACTGGGATTTATTCAGACCTACCTCTGGTGCAGCCTCCCCTTCATTGCTGTCAGTTTGTTTACTGGGCGTCACTGTAACTAATGGAGCTGGGGAGGAGAGAGCAGAGGAAGGTCACGAGATGACACTAGACATTTTGAACTCCATCTCCATCACACTACACCCTCTACACACATGAACAGCATTGATGACAGACGTGATTAACTGTTAACATACCTATGAGTTCCTGGATAGTAACTCGGTCGAGCACATTGAAAGATGTGTCCAGCTTCAGAGGCTGGCTGCATCGTTGACACACAAAGCTGACCTGCATCGTTGTGCTCGAGGACTTGGAGCCCTCCATCGCTAGCTACAAGAACACAAATAAAACCAAAGGCACATTGTGAACAACCAAAACGTCTGAATGATCAACGTGGCTGAGAGCTTGATAAACTGTTCAGAGGATGAGGTGTTTCGACAGTCTACACGTAGTCTTCCGTATGTTGCTAGTTGGCTAGGCGTTTAGCTAATTTGCTAGGTAGCTAGCGAACAGCTAACGTTAGTTGTCTTGCTTGTCAGCTGTTTAGATTGACCTAGCGTGTAATTAAACATAAAATTGACTCACTGTTACTCAAGAAGAAGGAGATCTATTGAATGACAATCTTGTCTTGTCTTAAAATAATAATTCGCCGCTGATATATTCGACGGGACTATTGCATTTTTGGACCACGGGACGTCCTTATCCACTTCCTTATTGTTGTTTACGACGGATGTGACGTCAGTTTAGATTTCAGCATGAGTAGTCAAGAAACCCTACACGCGATTTACCCCTATAATCATACTTTATCTAAATTCTTAGATGGTGAAGATGTATGTTCGTTTTGTAAACATACAGAGGAGACTATTCACCGTGTGTTTTATGATTATAGTTAGTGCTTTCTGGAGGGATTTGAGCATAACGTTAGCCTATTTCTCAACATCTGAATGTGCTATGAATCACGACAAAGCTGTTGAGTTATTTTCTTATTTTATATGGAATATGTTTTGGCACATCTCCATCTATACATAGGTGCCATATATTTTTTACTGAAATCAAACAACTTGTATATTCACTCACTGTGGTTGATAATAAAACAATACACTGTTAGACTACTATAACAAAATAGTTAACAGAATAAACCTGTACTGTTGTTTCAGTCTATTCTTATTGGTTGAACATGTTAATATCAAATGCAAAAATAACAGAGATATGAAGTGGTGAAAGCAGTCTCGGTTGAAAGCAGTATAAATAAACGTGCACTGAAGAAGGTTTTGGAGATGGTGGTGTGTACTCTGGTCCACACTCCGCACCAGTAGATGGCGGTAATGCGCCGTAACGTTAGACGCCAACCGCCGTTACACACAAGCAGAAGAAGGGTATAGTTGCGGGAAAACCAAAGCTGATGGCCATGTTTGTGTGCAGAGGTAGACTGTAAGAAAGAAGGTAACTCTTTGTGAATATGTCTTTTTCTTACAATTTAGCCAGTGACATTTAAAAAACTGTGATCTACTATTTGAGCCTTGTTACCGTGGTCTGTCGCTATATTTGCGTCGATTGTCTCAATCTCAGAAAGTCCTCACTGCTAGTTGTGTAACTTTCCAAAACAAGTCATCGCAGCTAGCCAGCGAGACGCTAGCTTATGTTACCTTGCTATCAACAACAGGCTTGATTTATGTTGTGCTTTGTTCTGGCAGACTGGTGCCAATGACTGTTTTTCGTATGACTTTGATCTCATTACAATATCCTCCACACACATAATTTGTGAACATAACACACGGTAACACAACAGGTAAGCATTGGCTTACCTATTGGCCATATCATTTGTAGACATAATATGTAACTACAGTGGATTTCTAGTCTGCTGATATTTTTCTAAGCTATTGCATTGCTGATGCATCGTAGTTAGTCAACAACTAGTGACTTAACATTATTATGGCCCTTTTACAATGATTAGCCATTTGTCCCAACTAGCCCAGTGCACCAGACACAGAACTTTTACATGGATGAGCAAATAAGGTTTCATGCTATACATCCAGTTTAAGGAGATGTGTGCAGTAAGTCACCCTGAATATGTAGCTGACAGAATGATGTAACTTGCTCCCTAGATAACACATTATAGCTTGCTATTTGGATAACATTACAAGCTGTAAGTGAACAATAACAATCAAACAGTAAACAGTTATGCAATTGTCATGACTTAACTGGGTGAGCTGCTAGAGTCACATACAGTGCTTCATTACAGAGAAAGTTGGACTCAATAAATCACCACTTAATTTATTTTATTCACTGTATTTCATTCCATTAAGTTTCATCCCATTTTCAAAAACGAGGCATATTAAAACCATGATGTGGTTGGTCAATAGGTCATCAACCAGGGTTAGAGTTCAATTATTTCACGATATAAAGTGAAACTACAATTCACTTCCTAACTATGGAGCATGGCAGTTGATGGATATTCTGTTCTAAATCTTCAAGACAGTTTACTTGGTCTCCTACTCTTAAGACATGGACATACTGTAGCCATGCTGCCACATTAGTCCCAGATGGAAAGAAATATCAAACAAGTGTTCCCCATTATTATCATGGATTAGGGGTACACTTCATATCAGGATGTCAAAATAACAACAAAGAAAGTCAACAAAGAAAAGTGGTACCAGTAAAATGTACACTGCATAGTTTTGTCTGTCGTTGGTAACTATGTGAAAGTAGCATATTGTTGACAGCCTCTGTGTGCTTTGATTTTCATGTGTAGCTTTTGAAAAGACCATGAAAACCCCAAAGGCTGCAGATGTCAAAAGGGGGATCGCAGTCCTGTGGGAGACCCTGCAGTGTCCTATATGGTAAGTGGTATTCAGACCAGGAAGCTTTGTCAAATGACTAAAATTTATTATACTTGTGATAAATTACAAGATGAAGTCATTCATTGTGATTTAGGCAAATTGTCATGCTGTGTGCTTATTTTATACTTTCTTTCATGTATAGTCTGGATTTGATGACCTCACCTGTATCTACAAAGTGTGACCATCAGTTTTGCAAGTAAGTAGTCTAATATCTGATATCTCCTCACTGATTGGTTATGTTTTGTTAAAGAAATTCATATTTTAATATTGTTTTACATGTACTCATCAATAATATATATATTTTTCTCTTTCACAAGATTTTGTATGACAAAGCTTTTGGACAACACAAAACAAAATGGGGCTAACTGTCCAGTTTGCAAGACCAAGATTACTAAAAGGTTGGTCATGATGACGAGCTGAAAGTGTAGCATTTGATGAAGTCACTGCAAGTTTACCGTTTTAATACTCGCATCATGATGGTTAAATAAGTGCGTGGTTTTTGACTTTTTTACAGGAGTTTGCAGGAGAGCCCCGGGTTCCAGAGACTTGTAGCGGGATTGCAGGATATGATACAGGCCTATGAACATGACACCCACACAAACTGTAAGGCTACATTACTGACTTCTTAGAATGCAGAACTGACATTATAGAATTGTCTTCCGTAGCATCACCTAATGACATTACTTTTACTTTTTCAGACTTTACTGGGATGTCCCAGCAAAGAAAACAGCCAATGTAAGGAACTAGAACCATCTAAATCATCTAAATTCTACATTTATTCTAGGTCATTCAAAATAATACAAATGCTCATTTACTCTCTCAACTTAATCAATCTTGGCTCATATTGTAAATAGATTGGTTGTCTTGTGTCTTTTCCTCTACCCAGTGCCACAGAGGCTGAAGTTGCAAAAGATCCTTACAATACATCATCTGGAGATACATCTGGCACTGGCCTTGACAACGGGGAAGATGTAGACCACGATGACCATGATCTTCCAAGGTCTCACTCCTCAACTATAGCAGGTAAAATCTTAAACTCTGACAGATAGGCCATAATTTAAAGTGCCATTCTGAAACCAGTGCAGATTACATGGGAATTTTGGTACCGCTGCCTATTTGGAGGAATGAAACATGAAGCCAACCTCTTCATTAGGGTATAGGGTGAGCTATGCCACAGAATACTCTCAGTGAAAGGCTCAGTGAAATATGTTAACTTATTGATGGCATTCATTTTTTATGTTTTTGAGGGAGGGGGGAATCACATTCATGCCACTATACACAAAAAATACAGAGTACTGCAACCATTCCAACAAAGTCCAGAATTTCTTGCCTGGTTGTCAACTGCAAAGCCGCTATACAAAGTGCCTAAGTAAACATATTAAGGGTGAATCTGTAGTGAATGAAGATACTATTGTTGTTTTTTTAGATTAATTTTATGCTTTTATTTTTTTGAAGGAAGAATCGCCTCACTTCTTACACATACCCATGATTGTATTTGGAAAGTGTCTTGTGTTCTAAAATATGAATTAGTTGTCATTCCCCTCTTGCTTTCTCTTCAGCTCAGCATGGATTTGCAAGGCTCATGGGTCTTGAAGACTCAAGTCCTTTTACCACGGAAAATGAAGGCCTGGATAGTGGCCTTGGAGATGCCCCACCAACTTCAGAAAAGAAAATGCACAGCCCTACTGTAGATTATTTGGAACCAGCAGAAACAGAAATCTCAGAAGTTGTGGAAAAGGCATCATCACAACACAAAATTAAAGGCAAAAAGAGAATCGCCCAAGTTGAGAATCCCTCAGCTCATCCAATATTAATCCCAGATGAAAAGCAACACCAACCTTTAAGAAGGTCTTCAAGGAACAATAAAGAAAACAATTTGGAATGTGACAAAATTCTTGAGCAGAGACAGAAGAAAAGTGTAGAGAAAGTCTCTGAGTGGCTCATGAAAGTTCCACCAACTCAAGAAAATTCAGAGTTAGAAAATACTACTGAAGACACTTTTGACTCAGAATACTCTGCTTGTATTACAGAAAGCTGTTCTTCAGGCTCAACAATAGAACTCAACAATAGTGATGTGAATCCTAAGAGAGAGGTGCGTGCTAAACCCCTCGAAGAGCAGGTGTTCGGGGCGGTCTACAAGCGAGAGCGAAAAGGGAACAGGATCACCTCTCCAACACTAAGAGTTTTTGTAGACCCACCAACACACTCCCCATCTGAAGAAACACAGACCCCTCAGCAGATTTCCAAAAGGAGAAAGAACAGTAACAATAATCTCACCCCTGCTGATTTTATCAAGAAATCCCGCTCTGAAGATAAAAGTGAAAGTTTCTTGGAGGAACAGCCACAAATGATAGAACAAGTTAATGACACCTCTAATGGCATTTTAAAAGAAACAGAACAGATCATGGTCATGGACTTAAATGATGACATGAATAGCACAGACGAACGCGGGGGAGAGTTGAATAAGTTGCCAGGGAATGACAATAACAGCAAAGATGAAGTGGACAGTCCTGTGTTTGATATTGGGCTAAATCAACCAGAAAGAATGTCAAAGAAAAGAATGGATAACTCTTTGCAGCATGTTGATAGTGATTTGCAAGAACAAGCTAACACAAAGCTGGGAAGTACAGAGAAAAAGAGGACTGGAAAGAAGAAAAGTAAAAATGCTAAACCAGATAAGGGCAAATCTGTTAGAGTGCCTAAGCCCCTTGTTCTGGTTGGTGTTCAAGACGGAGAATGCAGTCCAGTTGAGGCGCTCAAGACTAAACCAAGATCAGACGACATACAGGTTCAAATTGAGAACTATCCTAGTAGTGAGGACTTGGGAACCCCAGTCATGAGGAGCACCAGGAGAAGTAGAAGACTTCAGCTCTTCACTGAGGAAGTCCAGGAGAGTCACAAGAAAGCATGTGCTCCAAAAAACACCAAGGCCAACAAACCTGGCAAAGACAGCAAAGTGATGACACAATCTGAGCAAGCTAGTACATCAGACAATATGACAGCACACAAAATTGGAAACATGGCAAAGTTGGCTAAAATAAATGGATGTGTTTGTGATGACGATATGGAAGGAATTGAGAAAATGGAGTCTAGTGAAAGTATATCTCATTTGAGAACAACAGAAGCAGTTACCCCTGTTAAAGAGTCTATTGCTGAAGTTCCACGCACTGAAACTCATTGTGAAGCTAGTGCTGCTTGTTATGTACCTATGGTCCCAAGTTCTAGAAGTCCAACTGAAGCAACTGTGGTAGATACAGCCCTTGAAAGTGTCAGTCCAACTTATCCATCCCCAAACAATGCTCGACTTGAAAATGTTCAGCTGGAGGCTTCAGCATGTCAGGATAAATGTGTTGAAATGGAACAAGAGGAGGACAGGAATGACAGTGAGTTGGACACAGAGCAACTGCTTAAGAGCTTCAAAGCCACTAAAAGGAAATCTTTCCTTCTTGGTGGTCCAAACATGAAGAGGAGCCATCTTGGTTTGGACACAGAAAATCTGCAGGGAACTGAAACAGAAGAGAACTGTATTGTTGGTCCTGGAATCAAACCTGCAACAAATCGGGGATCTTCCAGAGAAAATGAAAACTCATCTTGTAGTGATTTGATCCCCCCTTCTAAATCACCCATCCACAATACACAGAAGTCAAGACTTAATCCTGAAATAGAACTGAAGAAAACAATTATTGTCAAATCAGATCAAGTGGTAGTGGATTGCTCAATCCCTGATACCAGTGAGTCGATTCAGGATAGTGCTGTAAACTGTCTCTCCAGGAATAGTGTTGGTAGTGTCCTCAGTCCTAATAGAGTGGCAAAATCTCAAATAGAAAGTCCCCATTTTTCTGCTGCCTCCCAAGCAGTACATTCTGGGCTGCTCTTCACACCCTTTGGTTTGTCTGGGGAGGTTGTGCTAAATGAGGCCCCGGTATCTTCACAGCATTCTCAAATCACAGAGAATCAACTGGACGGTACCATGAGGGAAACTGGGGAAATAAAGCAGATTGACATAAGACGCAGTATTTCACCGGACAGTGCAGCTGTCACCGAAAAGTCTTGTACAGAGAACACAGTTGAACATGTGGCCAATGCAGAATCTTCCTTAACCCCTGACGGCCTCGTATCACCAGTTGTCCAAATGGTGCACGAAGTTATGGAAGATGGCCAAAGAAGCGGTGAGCTTAGTGCCCATTCCCCCATCAAGAACAGCACAAGGAAGAGGAGAAGGGCTCAAAGGCTAGACTCTTCATCTGAGTCAGACTGCAGTGGAGTGGAGGAGCAGCTACCCACTTTAACTCAAATTTTCAGAACTTCTGCTTGTCCATCTACAGTGGAGCAGGACTCTTCCTGCTTGCTTGATGACCATACTCAGTGTCAGGGAGAGTCCAGCAAAGCACATGGATGTGAACCTGCATGTGTTGAAGCTGATGCAGCAGAGCAGTTGAGCCACCCACCTGCATGCCCAAGTCCTGACTGTGTTAATCTCAGCCAAGCATCTGTGGACTTGTTTGGCACACCAGATGAATGTAAGTCGATTTTCATTTAATTAAACTTGTTGTTTTTTTTAAAGGCTAAATTTTTAGGGACTTTGTTCAAAGGAAGCAGCCTATTCCCTGACACGGAATATAGAGTCTGGACTAGATTTTGGCCAGTGATTAGAGAGTGAATGATGATCATTTACTATGTCTGCCAACACTGCTGAGATGCCCTTAAGCAAGGCACTGCTTATCTCTGTACGTGCTGATCTGCAAAAGGAGGTGCATGCTGTATTTCCTCGCAAATATGTGTGTGTATGTCTGTGTGTCTGTGTCTTGGGAATGTGAAAAAATTCCATTACTCGGTGTTTGGACCCAAGCATTCAGACACAAAGCTATTAAATTATTTCTTATTCTTTCTAGGTGATGTCCCAGTAAATTACACTGGTGTTTCCATGGAATCATCACAATTCTCAAGCGAAGTGCTTGTTACACAGGTAAATAGGATTATGCTCTGAAGGATTTTCTTCTGTTTTATTCATTGTTGTAGAAATGCACCTTGGGTTTTTAAAAATTACATCTAATTCAGTTTATGAAGAGTCTTCTGAACTACCCATGGCCCTTGTCAAAGCAAATAGATTTTCCATCATATCGAAGATTAGAAATTGTAAATCTAGCTCTTTGCTTGTTCAGCATTATTTGTTTGCAGTGGGCATTCAATGATGCATTGTCACATTACGCCCTATAGAGGGCAGCCACTGCATTTTTCCCGACCGAGCTGTCAGTTCTTGGATGACAGACTACCAAGCTCAGTAAAAAATGTCCCCCTCAGCAGCTTTCTAAATTGCATTTCATTTACGTTGGAGGAAATGCCGCCTAGGAGATGATTCTTGTTTTCTACCCCATCCATCTTCCAGTATTCTCACTTTTATCTGTCTAGTGTATTTGACTTGGAGTTAGAGTTTAACGCTGTGGGGCTTAGAGAGGACCCGGGTTTACACACAGCTGAGCATACAGAGTGTTGGTAGTACAGTGGTGTTCTCGTGTGTGTGTGTGTGTGTGTGTGCGCGTGTGCAAATGAGTTAATGTAGCTGCAGTTGAATCAATGAATCAACGGGTGGAATTCAGACTGTTGATATCAATATAGCGAAGCAGTGAAACACATACACATACTTGCTATGACTCTGTCTGATGCTGGTTGAATGTTCAGTCGTGCCCAGTGAGTAGTGAGCTCCAGTAAACGCCTAATATATCTGGATGGCTTTGGCTGCTATGGGACACTGTGAGATTTCTTCCAAATCAGCCCCAAATGAAAGAGTTGTTGTGAGTTTTTTCTCTCGCTTTCTCTCTCAACTCTCTCATATATATCTCTCAGATATATTCACCCTCTCACTCACTCTCCCATGTATTCTCCACAACAACTGCTGTCTGGCAGAAAATGCATCCCATCCATTAATGACTGACAAGCTGAGTGTGGGTCGTTCCTAGTTGATGAACGGTTGTTACTGTTCTCCCATATCTGTGCAAGGCACCAGATGTGCAACTGTGCCCCTCTATTTTGTGTAGTTGAAGTGTCGTTGCGGCATTCATTTTCCTCTTAAGTCCACCCTGTATTATATCAAACTGTATGACTGATTTGTAATTATACGCCACTCTCCTTTTCTGTGCTTTGTTTTCTCCATTTTCAGCAAAAAATAGCAATGCAGGAGGAGCTAGTGAGGCTGGAGAAATTGATGGCTCTGGTGTCAGAGGTGCTTCACGAGAAGGAGAGCAGTCCTGCAGCCAAAGTCCCCTCAGAAATCCCATTGATACATCAAAGCCGCAAATCTACAGGTACAAAAGACAATGACACTTTGTAAATACCAGTATCAGTTGTTAGGCTGAAAACAGGCTAAAATAGGGTATATTAGAGTTTTCTCAATACTTTCTCTGCCTCTTTCACACATAGAGGGATGATATATTTCTCTAATTAAAAAAATAGGTTATATATCAGTGACCCCAAACTAATGGTATAAAGTCTTAATTGTTTAGCTAAAGTTATGGATCAGACTACTCTGTATCAAGTGTGTGTGTGTGTGTGTTAAGAGCTGACATTAACTTGATGGTTGTTTTGTCTCCCTAGGCCGTAACGTCCACATGCCCCTTCCATATGACCAGGGCACAAGCCAGAGTTCAGACAGGTAATTTAAGTCTTAAGTGAGGACTTCAGTTACCACTGCATACAGGCTTCAACATTATGTTTTTTTTCCACTTGCCCGGTCGGCTAAGTCAGAGTTCCACTGCCCCTAGTATGTTTTCACTGGCCCAACAGGCAAAAATGAAAATAACCAGATGAAATGGAGTAGTTTTACTATAAAATGGCATGTTCTTTAAAGTTCTTAAGTTCTTAAAATACAGCAGCAAAAAGTTTTTGTTTCTGAACAAATTTGGAATGTAGGATTTTTAACAACTCTGTAAAATTCCAACATATAAATTGGCCCTTGTTGCACTTATTGTCTTCATGAATGAACCCTCTTAACCAACTGATAGAAGCTCTATTGTAAATGTAACCAGCATGAAAAAACGTAAACCAGAGGGGAAATTCATGAGACTGGCATTCCTCTCCATTCAGCCATCTGCCAATATATTAATCGGGCCTGATAAGGGGCTTTCAGCTACCGGCTTTGCCAGCATACAGGTGTGGGCATCAAGTGTGTGTTTGTGGTAATTGTCAGTGCCTACAAAGTCAGAGCTTGAGGTGGCGTTCAAGCTGATACGCAAAAATGCCCAACAGAGAGGTGAGTGGGCCAGTGGCAGAGCTTGGAGGCAAAGAAAAAGGCATAATCGAATGAAAACCAGAAACCTTTTGGGAACTAGCCCAACTTGGCCAGTTACTGACCAATCAACTGGCCACAGTCAGTGCTTTATTAGCCCTGAGCCATCAGGCAATCCTTATTGTCAAACCCTGGCATACATTAACAGACCTAATGAAATGATAGATGCCCTCAGTGCATTGTATTTCTTCCCTTCCTCAGAGGGCTGTATACATTGTTAATACATTTTAAATGGCGCTACATTTAAGCAGAACAATAACTCGAGCAAGTAGCATGTAATTGCTCTCTTTCCGCCTGTAACTGAAAGAGAAAGTTAGCTAGCGTCTGTGTGTTGCTAGTCTTGTTCTCACAGGGTGATGCATCTCAAGAGGACAGGCGGATAATCTCGCTAATGAACCCAGAATCTGCTTATGCTGTGGAGAATAAAAAAGTCATTAGTGACTGCATCTTATCTGTCATTTAGAGCACTTAGAGGGAAACTTGTGTTGCCACGGTAATTTATCTCTCCCGCTTGACTGCACCCCCCAACCTCTCGCCTCGCAGGGTTCTAAGTGCTGTCCTCTGGGGGAGAGAGAGAAGGAGAGATGGAAAGAGAGGGAAGATGAAAACATGGAAGGGCTTGGATTATATGAGGCATAAATTTGCTCTCTAAATTAAAAAGCATATATTCATTGAGCACATTGGTGAAATTGTAAAGAATGGCTTGCACTGGAGTTTCTGACAAGTTTTCACTGAGCCGTTATCACTTGGGTACAGGTAATTTGACTGTAGGCACACTGCCAGTTGTCTGTGTTATTGGAGTCTTGTAGCTCTAGAGAGGTTTGTGCAGAGAGATGAGCCCAAGAGAGAACTAAGGAAAAGAACTTCCAATACTTTATTTATATGATATGTAAAATAGCTTGTCATCTACTGACAGTCGATCACCTCATCAGACGAAGCTCTTGTCTACACCATGTTGGCTCTTTCCCTTCAGTGGTCTACAAAGGTTGATGCTCTCCCTCCTCTCCCCAGGGTCGCTGCTCCAGACGCAGGGAGAGACCGCAGCGCAGCGCCCCCTGGTTCAGGAGCACCTGATGGCCTCGGGGCCACTCAGCCCAGTCTGCTAAAGCATGGCAGTATTGCAGGGATGGGTAAGGCTACTGGTGTTGTAATGAACATTATTCATGCAGTGACAGATGCTAATAGCCAATACCGCAGTCTGGGTCCTAACCTGATGGGTTAGACAGCGAAATTTATTTTCAGCCATTTTGTTCTGAACATTACAACATCTCTGCTCTCATGTTCCACTATAGAACTAGATATAACCTGAATTGGTTATAAACAAAATGAAATTTTGGTCAGCAACTTCCATCTACCCATCTATCCATTTTTTCCTCCTGGATCGCTGAGCTCCTCACCCTGTCACAAAACGTGAGCCCTTCCACCCTGCGGAGAAACCTAATTTCTGTTGCTTGTACTTGCAATCCCATTCTTTCGATCTCTACCCAGAGCTCATGACCATAGGTGAGGGTCAGAACGAAAAATGACCAGTAAATGAAAAGCTTTGCTTTGTGGCTCAGCTCTCTCTTTACCACTACGACGTCCAGACTACAAAGACTTCTGATCGCAATGCGAGCCTGGCCACTTCCATATCTGTTTTGAAGATGCATTAGCAATGTGAGCAAAATCATTTAATGCATCCTGGTGTGATTGGATGAAAAAGTCACACAAACACAAACAACAAGTGTAACCGTAGCCTGTTTTTCAATTAGATCGTGTTTAGATTTTCCTCACAGTCAATAGCAAGGGAACAGAAACATGATGAAGGTATAAACTGGGAATAGTAACATTTTGATTCTGATTCTGACATTGTTTTTAAATACAGTCTCTTTCTTAATCTGATAATTCCATTCTTTTCCATTTTATGTTTTTCAAGATTTGGTTCTCCAAGTACACATAGGGTGGTCTAAGTGGCACAGTGCCACTCGGGGATAGAAGCTCTTTATTGCTTCTCAGAACTTTTTCAGTACACAAGCCAAGTGTGTTTGACCTAGTTGAGTATTTCAAGTGGTTTGTCTGGTTCATGGTAGCTTGACTGTGTGGTTTAAGGGGTTCAGCTTGTGTGTGTGTGTGTGAGAGAGATTGTGGACTGGTCAGGTCAAGTCCTGTCTAATTGTTGACGATTGTTTCTGTATTTTGTTCTTTTCCCCAGTGGTGCAGCAGTCCATCCAGAGTGTAAGAGGCAGTGGAGCTACCAAGACATCAAGTTCAGGTTCAGCGGTCACACCAGCCAACAAAACACAGAAGAACAGTGGTTCACCATCAGTGAGGCAGGAAGACAAAGAGACTAATGTCCAAGCCACAAGCACATCCTTAGCACACACTCCTCAAAGAGATGGGAGTAGAGCTAAATTGGTGCTTGTGTCGTCAGGATTAGGCTCAAATGAACAGGTGCGAGGCACAAGAAACAAACAAATTTCGGCGAATGAACTCTCTGATCTACTTACCGTGGTACAGCAAGAAGATTAGCCACACCTGTGTGTCCATTATGTATTTGGGTTGCCATGTTGCCTTTTTGTAGGCAGTAAAAAAGAGCTTAGCCTAGTCTCAAAAGTGTGAGCAAATGCACCATAGCAGAGTAGATACTAGTCACCAATCATCTTGTTGCACTGTGGTAAGTTGATCAGAATTTATTTGACGAAAAGTTGGTGTAACCCTTAAACATCGATGTTGAGCACACTGCCTTACATTGTGAGATACAGTAATCAATCCCATCTTGTTGCCTATAGGTTATGGTAAAGAAGTTTGCCAAGAGAGTTGGTGGTCGTGTGGTTTCCCAGGTGACTGCAGAGGCGACCCATGTCATAATGTTCACAGGTAAGTCTGCACATATGCATGTTTGTATATAATCTACATGTGAGGATACATATATCATTGTACTCGTGATACTATATGGCAAAATGGGTCCTTCAGTTAACATTGTAACTCGGTGAACTGATCCATTGGGCTTTCATTAATGGTTCACAATGAGTCTGATATAGAGCAATTAAATTGGCTCTTTATGTCTGGGTTTAAATACGTATTTGCTTCAACAAGAACAACATTTACCTTTCCAGAACCTTTTCTCTTTACATTTAGTTACAGAATATTTCGGGCACCTTTAAAGACGCTCCTTAGAGATATTCTCTCTGTTTCTCTCTCTCACCCACACACAGTCTCTCCTGCATTCATTCGCTTGTAGCTAATTACCTTCTCTGATAGATTATTTTTAATTTCAAAGCGTGCTGTCTCCAAAGCACCATATTAACTAGCACTGTTAAAGAAGCCTCTTTAATGGCAACTGTTTCCCGGGCAACCAAAAAATGGGAACTTTGGGGTTGTTGATCTTTTGTGGTTAAAGGTTGGAAAGGGGGAGGAGATGTCTCACTCTTACCATTAGCGGAAAATCGTTTCAAATCATTAGGAATGAAATGATATTTGAGCAGCAATGTGCTCTCGACTCTTGTGTAGAATTGGAGTCAAATGTAATGACTTAGTCCCTGAGACGTAAAACAACACGAGTCTGCTGATCAACCACAAGGTACATCTGTGAAGCTTAGGTGCATCTGTGAAGCTATTGGTAATTCAGTTGAGAATTGAGCTGCAATCTGCAGTCAACCAAGGAGAGTTAGAAGAGCGGGTTGGTGGAATGAAAACACATCCCCAGTCAAAACATGACCCATCTTGTTCACATTATGCCTGCAATATTAAAGATGCAATGGTATGTGAACTGAGGTGAACATAGGCTGGTCAATGGCTGTGCTGAGCATTGGACACCACACCAAGGATCAGCCCAGCAGTATCAGCCCAATAATTTTGATTCAGTGCTGAATACTGGTCCTCTGCTGAGATAGTCCTCCTCCATTAACATACACGTTAAGGAAAAGAATAAGAGGCTGATGGAGAAATTCAAGCTCATTTTGTTGGTGTCATATGGCCGTTGTAGTGTAGGATGAGCTGAGTAAAGACAGTCAGAAATGGGTACGGAAGAGCAACTAGTACTTTGCTTAATATGAGGCTTTTACCTAATATATTCAACCCGTAGGAGTGTGGCTGATAACAGAATAAAATGGAGTAATTTCAGGTTCAGGGAGGAGTAGGCAATAGTTTGAGCTAGTAAAACAGGAGGTTTGGTGTTTCATTTTGCACCAGATGGAAAAAGCTCCCAGCAGTGTCCCGAAGATCACAGGAGTTCTCGCCTACACACGTTGCCATTTTGTCTGTGTACTACTTGTTGTGTCTTCCATCCTGTGTCATTACTCTGTCTAGCCTGGTATTTCTGAGGTGAGCTGTCTGCTCTCAACCACCACCACTTTGCTTATCCTCAAGTGCCACTTAATAAATCCCTTATGGGACCCTTAGGATGATGTAATCATACCATATCTTCATGAAATATGTCATCAATTATTTCATAAGTAAAAGATTTCTCCTTCCTGAAAGTAGGATACATGCTAAACGAAGGCTGAGGATTCACTACTTTCCATGGAATGAATTAGGATTTAGTGAGGAGTGATATGTGAGGTAGTTAGCCTCGAGGTCGTTATCTCATAAAATTATCCTCACAAACTCGGTAGTAATTCAAAACATACTGCTGGCTTATTAAACCAAATGACCCTAACCCAACTGAATCATCATGCAAATATCACATTCATAACAGTTAAGTTACAAGTGTGTGTGTGTGTGTGTGTGTGTGTGTGTGTGTGTGTGTGTGTGTGTACTCTGGCACATGTGTGTTCTCACATCTCTGTCTCTTCTCTCTCCTCTGCCAGATGGACAACTGGTGTGCGAGCGGACACTTAAGTACTTTCTTGGCATTGCAGGCAGAAAGTGGGTGGTGAGCTTCCAGTGTGAGTCCATCTCGCTTCATAATCAAGCCCTATCTCTGATGGATTGGGAACAATTACTGTAAATGTAAAACAGCATGGTGGGGGAGGGAGCACGTACTAGGCATGGATGAAGGGGGGGGGGGGTAATTTCTTACATAATACAACAACCGCCAGAATAGTGTTTATGCTTCTGACAATAAGCTCCGTTTTTGTTCTCATTTACTCCCCACAGGGATTTCTGAGTGCTTCAAACAAGGGAAAGTCTTAGATGAGGTACGTTTGCCTGTGTGTTCAGCGGTGATTTCCTGTTACATCTCTGTACGTGTAGATGTTGAATCAAGGCTGCATGATGAATCCCTCCATGTGTTTTACTGTGATACCTCATAAATTATTTGTCATCCAATTGCTTTGGCAATCCTTGCATCTGGGTCTTTGCTGTACACGTATAGTTCTTTGCCAGGCTTTGTTTAGTTTCAACATTTATTTAAAATGATTTCTCTGTCATCTGGGTCAGTCCGAAAACAATTTATGCGCATCATATATATGTAAATGGATCCCGCACAAACCAAAAGATGAATACTTAAATTGGAAAATGTTCAATGTACTGTTAAAGATACACCCCAGAGTTTATTTGACTCTCATTTTGAGTGTGTTCCATCTTGTTCTTGAAGAGCTTGACTTGTATATGACGCCTTGGCTTATTAGATGTTTGTTGGCACATCATGCAGACAAAGCCACAGCCACAAAATATATGTAAAATTCATGTTAAGCTGTCAGCTACAGTCAGTCCTTGTATCAAACGCTCAGTCAGTAAATTGGAGAGTGAAAAGCAGCTCCAATTATCAAGACATGAAAAAAGCCAGTAGTGGCATGACAGTGTTTCAACAGGGATGCCATACTGCCACACTGTATAATATACTAATGAAGTCGGTTTTGTTTTTGCAACAGAGTCCCTTTGAAGTGCGAGGTGACGTGGTGAATGGGCCCAATCACCAGGGTCCCATGAGAGCTCGTATCACAGAAGACAGGAACGTGAGTCCCACATACACTACACTGCACTGTCCATTATACACTGTTTATTTTAGCTAAACAGCCTGTTTATGGTATGAACGCATTTTACAGGAAAAACCATATTGTAACCATGTTGCATCCTTTTAACATGTAACTCTGGCCCTGATTTAACCAAAACCTTTATTGCAAAAACTTTTAGCATGTGCAAAACCAATGGCATAACCCTTAATTGGTCAAGCAAATTGTCTTGCACCTATCACAAGTCGTAGTGCTGACTTTGAACATTGTAAAGGTTTTTGTACCCACTAAAGGTTTTAGTAAATTTTGGCCTCTGTTATCAGATTGCTAACCACATCACAGTGCTACTGCCTGATGACTGGTTTGAACACGCTGATTGCTAGCATCAATAGTGCTGCAGTGATAGGTGGGATATTAGCAGTAGTATATGATTGGTTGCTGATGAGCAATATTACCCAAAAGTTGTAGCTGCAGCCAACTTTTCTTTGCCAGCAAACGATGAAGCAAGGCAACCTTGGTTAACACTGGCCAATATTTCTCTGGTCCTAGAAAATGAATGGACTTGCAGCAACTGGTTTCTGAAGTTGCTGGAGGGAGTGCTTGGAAAGAGTAGGGCTGGGTATTGGAAAAAATATCAATTTTAAAGCACCAGAAGGTACTGAAAAGCTTCAGAATGATGGATACATACACTGGACTCCCAAGTTTTCTACTGGTTTGTGGGCATTTCTTTTTGTTAGCATGGTCTGATTCAGTGAAGAAAAACAAAAAAAAGTGTACAATGACTAACAGGAAAGTTACTCTTGCATAATAAACTCAGGCTGAAAAAAACACTTTTTCAGGAACAAAAATCATGGACCTGGCTGGTATTGGATTTGAACCGGTTTCTTCCTTTTGCAATAGTCTCTTTGCTTGGGCCCTGTTGTAAAAAGGTAATCGCAATTTTCCTGTTGGTGTAAGGCCAGTGGGAGTAGTTCTTTTTCCACAGAGGGGGAAAATTAGAAATGGCTAGATGTCATGTTGGCCATATTGCTTCCTTTGAAGAGTCCCCACTAATTGAATTAGCTAGTAATTTCAGGCTTATTTAGGGGGGGGGGCTTCATCACAGTCCCGACACTTTGATGGAGTCAGACAGATTGTCCTGTTCATATTCCCTTTCTGTCGCCTGCACCAATGTGACAAGACAGACTAACAGATGAAATGGTGTGCCAGGGAGTTTGTCACCAGAATGTTGATGCCCAGGAAATCAGTGGAAGCAATTGTGTGTGTGTGTGTGTGTGTGTGTGTGTGTGTGTGAGAGAGAGTGAGAGAAAGAGCTTGCACTTACATGTGGCTGTCGTGCGTGTTATCACATCACAGGCTCTAATACCTCCTGAAGGACATTAGGTGTTGTCTAAATTAAAAATCTGTAACGGGGACGCTTTTTCGTCAGACCAACCACCTCTGGCTAATGATCGTTATGGATGGACGTGGAGGTGTGAGAAATCAGCCTTTCTCTCTCCAGTAGCTTGGACATTTATCTTCTAAACACTTCCATCCAGCCACGGATATGAGACTTTGTTGTGAGGCGCTGTCTCCCTTTTTACAGTTAGCATGGTTCAAAGAAGCGTTTTGCATTCCCATTTCAGGCAGGCTTACTGACCCTGAGTGCAGTAAAGCAGTGTGTGTCCCTGGTGTTGTGCAGGTTGTGTTTTTTGTTTTCTTTGTGTGTGACATTGCCACAGAGAAGGTGGTGCAGTTTGCTCTTTGTACTACTACTCATGAACTAAAAATACTACAGTGAGTAGGTTAGCAATGAATGAACAAGGTCTTGATGTTTTTTTCCACAATAAGCAACAAATACCTTTTTTTTTTTTTTTCTTTTAGATAATTATTATTATTTTTTTAAATTCTGGCACAAGGCATTAACAATGGACATGTTAACATAGTACAATAAACACTATATAAACAAATATTTATACATGCAAACACTCACAGACACACATACAAGCACACAACCCATCCACATCATTCATACATGGGGAAAAAAAAGAAATAGAAAGACGATAACTGTTTCACAATTGACTCTATGAAATTGAACAAACTTTGCTTTCACTTGACTACAGAAATGTTGCAGTCAATCTTGCAGACATCTACATTAGATTATTTTATCCCTGTGTCTTCTTTCTCTCTCCAGCTGCTCATGAAGGGCTACAGGATCTGCTTCCAGGGGCCGTTCACGGACATGACCACAGGTAAACCCCAGCACTGTGATAAGAAATATTCAGCTAGGAAAGAAAACGATATACTGGCTAACTAAACTTGTTTGTATTTAGAAATTTAACGTACACTTCACTTTATTTAGATGTATGTCATTATGGTGTGTGTGCTAATATTCCTTGTAATAACCAAATGCTGAGATTCAATTAAATTGCATCAAAACTGAGGAGTCATCAGAGAACCTATGCACTGTAATCCCCAATTCATCTGTTCTCAAAACGTGACCATTGGTTTGTGTCAATACAACACAAATTCTTTTAGCAAGAAAAGTTTAAGTACATTTTACTCAAATGTGATGTGACAGAGAGTCTACAAAGAGTGAGACACTTCACTTCTGTACACCTGTACACTCTAACTGGATCACCCCTCTATACCAGTGTGCTATCAAGCTTAAGTGGTAAAAAAAAAAAAAATTCTGCAAATCAGCTCTGTTCTCTACTGAGTAATATCTAATATATCTAATTAATTAATATCTAATATCTAATTAATGAAAGGAAGTACAAGTTGCATTATTGTAAAAGTTGAGCTGGCTGCGATTTTTCTCAAAAATCACATAATCCTCTTCATATGCAAATTTCAATGGCATACAACGAGAGAACAAACTTCTGGGTTCTTCATCCATTAATTTGCATGACTGATGCCATACAGTGATGTACAGTATGTCCAGTATATATCTAGCTACATATTGTAATTACACTAATGTCTCAAAACTAATGTGGTCATTATTTATTGATGATAAAATGCTATACACAGCGCCTTTAACTAGCAAGTCAAGTTTTTTAACATTACTGTGTTCTCCATAGAAGAGAGGAAGGCAGCTGATCAACTAGGGAACCAGAGAGATGAGATCACATTCAAATAAACTGATAATTAGGTTTATGTCATCGCCTTGAATGCACTATGGGACTGTCAAACTTGGAAAACTGCACATGGAATATGATGTCAGCAAAATTCTAAGTAATTAATTATTTTGTAAGTTATTCAGTTATTTTCACTTTGATTCTATTGTTTAAGTAACAAAGAATGGGAGTCGTGTTCAACAAATAATTTAGGAGTAGTTTTTTTTTTTTAAATTGTACTTTTTCGGTTACAAATAACTGACAATAAACAGTAACATGAAAAATTAAACGTTTTTAGTTATAGTCACAGAATTATTTTATGTTCACAAAGACATAAATAACAATATGAAAAATTGCTTCTATCATGAAAATACTCTTTGGCTCCAACCAAGCAGCGTTCTCACAATGATGGAGAGAAGTGGGCATGTATAGCATAAGCTGGTCTCATACACAACGTTTTTTTTTTTTCCATGTTGCAATTATCTGGAGGCACGAGGCACATGCTTGGTGTTTGAGTATGTTGAGATCTGCACATGCCAGTACTGAGAGTTCTTAAGAGCTGTGTGCAATACAGACCTTTGACAAGCCATGTGGTAAACGACAGGGAATAGAAAATGTATGTTAAATTTATTTTCTTTAAAAGATCTGCAATAATGGGATAAATTTGCCGCCTCCTAACCACAATTGTCAGAGTTTCATCCAGATTATTCCAAGGCTTTCTCCACTGAACATAAAACTGTAATTTCTTTTTACGATATAATGTATGAGCGACTAGTTATGGTTGTTAAATAGGCTTAATTGAATATATCATTAGATACCATCCGTCAGCCATTTTAAAGCCGTCTCCAATTCCTTTGATTTTCCTCCCCACCTCTAGTCCATTCTTGCTCTGTTGGTACACTGATTAGGCTTTGCTAGTTGTCATGCTATGAGCGTAACCACAGCGCTCGAACCCCAGAGGAATCGTAACACCTAGATAATGAACTTTCTGTACATTGGCCAAATGAAACAAGAGAGGATGTGGACTTTCATTTGCATACGGTTTCCAAGGACTGGAATGCAAAAAACCCAAAGGTGGCAGTGTTTCGTGGAATGCCCCTTTACCCCAGCCACAGGCACGCTGGTTGCAATGTTCTGTTTTTCGAGACACAAATTAGTTTGCTACACCATACTTTTTCCTCTTTACTGCCGTCTGCGTCCTGCAGGACCCCGATAGACACCCGCCCGGCTTTGAGGAGAGAAAAGAAAAAAGGGAAATACAAGAAGGACTGTTAAAGTAGTTCACAGAGGTTTTGACTGACACGAAGAACAGCTTGAAACCTGCGCTGTGTTTTTTAACACCTGTCATTTTGGGACTGGAGAACAATGACAAGTGATGCTAGAGTGTGGGTGGACTGAGTATGGACTTATGAGTTTAGTGAGTCATTTCTTGTGTAGTATCTTTATATTGCACAGTGGTTGCTATGGAGTCAGTGTGCCGTCTGGAACTTATTTTCAAAGTAAGCTCACAGTCGTAGCCAAAGTGCTCCTGCAACAAATAGGCTGAAAGAGGTTCTCGTCTTTCAAAATGCTGGAATTGGTGTGCGCACGGTGAAAATGGGCCTTACAGTCACTGCGCCAGCCTAGTTCATGAACTTATGTCCTAATGATTGTAGACAGTTTTTTAGCCTGTAAAGCACTTCACCTCCTAGTGTAAAGTAGAGAGTTGTTCAGTGTCCTGCCATACAAAATACTCCCTGTTGATGCACATTCTCTTTACTCTTACAACATGGATGAATGGATAGGTAGATCATGGGTGAAGGTCTCGGGGGGGGGGGGGCATTTTAAAGAACCCACAAGCCGCATTCTTCTTTCCCCTCTTCCCGGGGCTCCTAAAGTGCTCCTACAGTATATTCCTGCTGCCTGCTGGATCGATGAAGCTGCGCTAATGGGTCAACATCTGCTAGCTAGCGTGAGTAGTTTAAAGGCTTGCTTTTACACGGTACAACACGAGGATGGAGTCTGTTTTCTTCATCCCAACAGGATTTCATGCATTATTTAATTGCCGATGTTGTGTATGTTATGTGATAAGGGTTATCTGTAACATGTATTGTACTGTAAGTTGCTTGATGCTTTCCCAACATGAGCGTTCTCGTGTAAAAGGAAAAGAATGGGAAACAACGGATGACATTTTCATTTGATGATGGTCCATTTGGTGTTTGATGGATTATGTGAACACGTTTTCCTCATCCAGTTCTTTTTGAGTTAAATGCGAGTTGACTGATGGAGTGAGATGCACACATCGAATGAGTGGAGACTCTTGTATTGACCTCTTCTCCCACCCTCTGATCAAAGGAAATTTGATCCTGAAATGAATCTATGCTCAGTGTCTCCTTGGTTGAAAGAAAAAGAAAGATCACAATTCAGTTCTGACCATGTTTTAAAAAGGGTTTCCTCAACAGTCAGCTATTACAGCCAAGCTTTTACTCAAGTGTGTGTGTGTCTGTGTGTGTATGTCCATCCCAGATCAGATGGAGTGGATGGTGGAGCTGTGTGGAGCAGCTGTAGTGAAAGATCCACTTCTCCTCGACAGTAAACAGGTAAGAGCATCCAGCCTTTCCCCCTTCTAAATAATTGATTCTAAATAATAACAGAAAATGTAGACAAAAGTCAACAGTAGCATATTGCCTAAATAGTTTTGTCCTAATTATTTTTGTGCAATGATTTTATTTTTAAGTGTTCATAGCCACTGTCTGCTGGTCCTACTCATAGCCTGGTTATAGTCTTTGGTCCTCTAGTTGTCGTTATCACTACTGGGTACTGCCTATACTACTACCGCTTCCAGTTCCTCACTTCATGGGGCAAATGTGTTAGGGGCTAAGTGATTTTTATAAAGAAGTCAACATCTGCACATGCTCCATAATCTGTTTCATCTTGAAATGTAGCACTTACCCCGACAAATAATATTCACAGCAAGCCATGACACAGTTTGATCTACAGGATTACCCAACAATGATCAGGGGAAAAAAGAGGAATGGGTTTGGCCCTGCTAGCAAATCATCAGTCTCTGGCTCAAAAGCCTTTGGGACTAGAAAGCCACTTGGCTGCCAGGTCTTTACTCAGATGTGTCCTATTTGTTGGAGTTGTAATGTTGGAAACTGCATAATGATTTCACATTAAAGACTTCATGTATTGGTAACCGGAGCACAATCCATGACATATTCTTGTGATGGAAAACAAATATGGGAATGAGTTATGCAAGCTGAACATGTGGGAGGGTGCCATGTCATTCATAAATCTCAATAGCAGCAACTGATTACAGGGTATTTGTGGAGGGGACAATAAAGAACAAAGCACTGATGAAATATGATTGTTGTCAAACAATTTTTTTCACCATATCAGCAAACAAATGATATCAAGATATTTTCTGGGATCATTGTTCCTTTTTGATCTCACTTAGATGCGTAACTGTGGTAAAGATGAACTAACAGAACATTTGTATAAACGTTACCTTGGTAACCAGAACTCAGCACAGTGCCTCAAGCTCACCAAGAGCTGTCAATCAAAATGTTATGCCCCCGAGTGCAGGTTAAGTAAGCTACCCTTCAGCATTAACGGGAAGCATAAAGAAAAGGGATTTCTCGTGGTTTTAGCACAAATTTCTTGTGCTGAGGAACATCATTTAAATCAGTAATTGAATTAGGGGAATGGGATGATTGTGTTTTTGTTACCCTCAGGTGTTTCCAGGGAAACGGATATCGGCAGCAAAAAGTTTTAATTTTTCAAAGCTTATAAGCCCAAATAATACATTGTTTAGCTAAAATTCTGTTTCATGTTGATAAGTATTTTTTTAAGCTGGAAAATGAATACAGATGTCTCACGTTTTAAATGTCTCAGCTTCGTCGTGTGCAAATGTGCCTAACCCACATCAGGCATTTAGGCATCCCAAACAAATGCCACCTCGATCCTCTGCCCTTACTTATGAACCTGGTACGACTGGCCCATGAAGTATTCAACCTCTGATTTTTTCCCCACACAGTATAGTATATCATGTTCCATTTTTAATTCCAATCCACTCATAATGTGCTTAAGATGACTCATGTATTATGAGCAACACAAGTAAAGTATTACCTGCAGGAAGAAGGCACTCAGCAGAGCACAAACCTCTGCCAACGCTGAATAATTCTCCACCTCACAAAGCGGCAGCGTCCGTAACGGTTTATGTTTGTTTATCGTTTGTCTTCCAGGTTTGATTTTCAGAGAAAATAGCACTTGAATGCAACGCTGTTTAGCAGCCAACTTGGAAGTCCCAGTTGTCGGACTTAGATATGGTTAAAAAACTAAAATCATTTAATTGCAGAAATCCCAGACTGAGAGCGATCTTTCCTCCAAATTTCAGCCAAATCTGTGCATTACTTTTTGAGATATTTTTCTAACAAACAGACAGACAGACAAGGGTGAAATCATACCTTCCTTCCAACTTTCTTGTCCAGAGGTAATAACTTGAACCAGTACAATGCATGGCAGTCGAATATATATTCTAATTGTTGCAACCACAGCAAACTCTTGCTCATTTTGTCGTTAAATTGGGTGTTATCTATCGTTTCTATCCCCTTTTCCCACAGAAGTCTCATCAGCTGGTTATTGTGCAGCCTGGATCAGAGTCACCGCAGTCCAAATACAGCAGTGAGTCTTATCTGAAAATAAAATTTCATTTTCTCCAGCTATACTTATACACATACCTGAACACAAAATAACATTCTCTCAATCTTGTAGTCTCTTTCTCACTCAATAACATTCTCTCAATCTTGTAGTCTCTTTCTCACTCAATCACACACACACACACACGCACACACACACACACAGCGTCACCCACACACTCTCACATACAGAGTTCATAAAGACAGGGATTAGACTGACAGCAGCAGGGGGAGCTGGTTACATAATTCATGCACGGCTTCGCCTGGGGGTTAGAGCCTGGCACTAGGATAGACCTGTGGGAAGTCTGCGCGTGTGTGTGTGTGTGTGTGTGTGTGTGTGTGTGTGTGTGTGTGTGTGTGTGTGTGTGTGTGTGTGTGTGTGTGTGTGTGTGTGTGTGTGTGTGTGTGTGTGTGTGTGTGTGTGTGTGTGTGTGTGTGTGTGTTGGTATTTGTATTATTCCTGTAAGGACCAGGTTGAGCTTTTAGCATTAGAAGTGTATATGTTTTGGGCAAGTGAAGACATTTTGACCTGTTCTCATTTTGAAAAGGGCTGTTTAAGGGTTGAGCTTAGAATTAATTAATTAGATATGCATTAATGTTGCATTAAGGTTAGGGCTGCAACTAACGATTATTTTCATTATCGATTAATCTATCGATTATTTTTCCGATTAATCATTTAGTGTATAGAATGTCCAAAATAATGACAAATGCCCAGCAATGTAACCAGCAAATGTTTCGTATTTTTACTTGATAATTGACTAAAACGATTAATCAATTATTAAAATTATAATCAATAAATTTTCTGTAGATCGATTAATTGACTAATCATTTCAGCACTAGTTAAGGTAAGGTTAGATTTGATAGTTTACTATATTGTATGTTTCCAGAAATGTGTCTTGCATGAAAAGTGCAATCATGCATAAAAATATAAAAAAACGACCCAAAAAAAAACATAGAGGTCAGACACGATTATAATAACAAAATTCACAGACATTAATAACCTATGAGCCCCTTGAGGTGCAGACCCTCACACCAACCCCATAGTCCTTAGGCATGTATCTGAGAGGGTTAATGAATTAATGTAGTGACACTCACAAGTGTAGGAATACGTATTAATAAGTATTCATGCATGGCTGTTAGTGCATGTGTGTGTCTATTAGTGTGTGTGTCTGTCTGTCTGTGCATGTGTGAGAACTGGTTGGAGAGTGGCAGAATGATGAAATGGCAGACGCTGCCAGCCAAAATGAGACAGGACCCCAACAAGACTGAGGGGAGTGACTTCCCAAGAAAGCGAGTGTGAAGGAAGGTAGGCAGCAGAGAAATGGCCGAGAGAAAATGTCAGATTGGAGAGAGGGGAAATGTCAAAACAAGTTGGGCACAGAACAGAGAGGCTGCCATGGAAAGAGGGAAGTTGACAGTTTGAAAGAGAGAGAAAGCGAGTGGCTCTGAATCCCTCCCTCCCTCTCCTGGCATCCTAATTTGCGCTGCTGCATATTTAATGTGGCCTTTCCTCTTCCACGTCCTCTGGCACTCATAGCCCAGGTAATCAAGTAGCCTCCCGCCCCCTCCACCCCCCCTCTGCACCATCGATTGGAATCACACACACATTTTCTCTCTCTCTCTCTCTCTCTCTCTCTCTCTCTCTCTCTCTCTCTCTCTGTCTCTCTGTCTCTCTGTCTCTCTCTGTCTCTGTCTCTGTCTCTGTCTCTGTCTCTGTCTTAACCATCCTCCACGTAATGGAAATATATTCTCTTTACAAATAGCCATGTACAGTTCGGTATGTGCACACACACTCAAGATTATGTTTTTTACATGACATGCTCTTGACTTGTTAGCAAAGGTTATTGCCTTAAAGGAAAATTGCTACTGATTTTAAGAATTTACAAGTTTCCCAAAGATAGGATAGAATCTTAGTTCTCTTTATATGTTATTCCTACACTTAGTATTAGTGAGCATTCACTATTGTCTGTTATAGCTAGAAATGATAGAGAAGAGTTTTAGATTATAGTGATGAATTGGAAAAGATAGTTTGATAGTGAAGGTTTTCTGGGGATAATTTATAATTGTAACTTATGTATATATAACTTATTGTAAGTCACTTTGGACTAAAGCGTCTGCTAAATAACTTAATGTAATGTATTGTAGTATAAAGCTCATATGGATGTAAAAGTCGAGACAAACATTTGAGTCCACAAAGAGAGTCTCCCCTTCATTGTAAATGTTAGCAGCTCCAATCTTTACATCAGTTTGACACCTTAGAGCAGTATTCCCTTCTCAGATATTATGGCTGTGCACATATGTGATTTTGTTGTCACTGTCAGAGAAAGTTCATCCTCCACCTTTGTCCTCTCCTCAGCTCTCTCGAGGCGAGCTACAGTTGTGACCCGCGGGTGGCTGCTGGATACCGTGGCAACCTACACCCTCCAGAGCTACGACGACTACAGAACATGAGCAGGGGGACCTGTTGTATCGTCATCATCCACCTGGGACTCAACCTACAACTCAGTTTTTATAAGCAATAAGTAAAACTATCATCAACCCATTTTGTTCAGGAACAATGTGATGTACAAGCTTGGTCTGATGTATATAAAGTTTATTTAACAAAAGAGGCTTGAATTGAGTCCTTTTTGGGGGGGTACAAACACACACACACACACACACACACAATGGGCCACACGGAAACCAAAGAGTAGGAAACCAGGACCTTATGCTTAATGTACCAGTTTGCCTCTTAATGACTTATCACGTAACATGTGATAATGTGATCCTCACAACCCTCACTCAGTATTCTTATGTATTTTTTCGTGACTAATGCCTCTTAATTGATCAATTCTTCTAGTCAAACACAGGCCAATCAATATTTGTATATATTTGTTAACATCTCTCCCAAAGCCAGAAAGCCAAGTCTCAAATCAAGAAACAAACACTTGGTGGGCTGATTTAATGATCTAATTAAAGAGTCTTGGTGGGGGGTTGAGAGAAAATAAGACTTGGGGTGCTGAGGTATAGTCCTGAGCTGTGTTTGGATATATTTAACATATTAAGTGTGACATACAATTAAGTATGTAGTGTGTTTTGAAAACACAGTATGCTGGTTTGGTGTACGTGAGACTTTCAGCTCTGTGATGGTGGACGATGGATGAAGTGCGCAGTACTGGTGTTCGCCAGATTTCAAACGACTACGAATGTGGCCAGGGGGGTGCAGAGTGGTTGCAGCTGTGGTACTCTTCAGGCTGAATTGACTTGACTGGTCTTTCTCAATAAGCATTCTTGTCCATTCGTGTCACCTCGATGATGCACTTGATGTAATATATAATGGCAAAAGTACGATTCCAAAACAAAAAAACACGGAGGACAGAGGACAGACAAAATGTCTACAAATGTACTTGGCAACCACAAAAATATGCAACAAACAGTGACTTGGCTGATGGGATGAAATGAAAAGCCCCAAGATTCATTGTAAAAATGATGTCATGTCCAAATCAGTTGGTACAAATAAACAGTGGTATTACTTCATAGTACAGAGCCGGTTGAAACAGCTGGGGATATGAACACCTGTGTTTCTTAATTGATGGCGTGACTTCAAGCACACAGCTCATCTCAAACTGTAAAGATGCGTTGTCTGTTTTTATGTTCTTGGAAAGTTTGTTATATCCTAGACAAATTGCGAAGAACGCTCTCCACAAGAACAGAAGTATCAATTTGTAATTTCCAGATTTGATAATCACCTTTGTAGTCAGGTCTGTGTGAATTGCTGGCTCAGCCCTCTTTGTTTATGTTGTGCTTACAGTTGACTGCTGTCCATAGTACTGAAGCTGAGTTGCCCAGAAACCTGACAGAGCTTGCTGTCACAGTTTTTATCATAGTGCTATGGGCTCTGAAAGAGAAAATGTACGCTTGTCTCCAGATTTGTTATATATGTTTTTTCTCAGTCCCAATTTACATATGACGAAACATTTTAGTTGAGAAGTTGATACTATATGGTATAGTGGAGAACAATTTGCAGCTACAGTAATACAGCATAGTTAGTTCAGTACAGCAAAGTATGGAATTATGAAATGGAAAATGTGTCAGCCTGGGAGTAAATGGTGCATCTTATAAAAAAATGTGTTTAGTTACTTTAAGAAAGAAAGAATTTCCGAAGTCATAGTCAAGGATAGTGTAGCTTGATATGAATGTTTTTCCAGAACTTTAAAACTGTTTTGCTGGGTTCAACATTTTTCTGAGGGACCATCACCGCACTGCCTGGACTTGGCAACATGAAGGGTGTTGATTATGCAGGTTAGAAAACTAGCTTGGCTTAGAGGTCAAGAAATCCCAACCCCTGACTAAAGTAGAAGCCTTAGACTAGCAATTTCATCCTTGGGGTTTCAGAAAAAGACTGTTTATATTTACCTTGACTTCCCCGTGTTATGGTATCCTCTCAAGGTCTTATGTATTTTAATAAGCCTGTGTCATGCCTGTTCTTCGATATTCTCACCCCTGCTCCACGGTTCTTTGGTTGGTGTTTGCAAAGCCCTGGTGTATACAAGCTTTCCGGTCGTGGTGGAGAGCCGGTAGCTTTCCCTGAACAAAACCAATACGCTTAGAGGGGGAGGAAAAGGCAGGAACATGCTCTGCCAAGAGTTTTCTTGAATTATTGAACAGCCAATGTGTGGGAATAAAATGAGAGAGAAGAGATTTAGAGGAATGGGCTATGTGAGGGGACAACAATGACCTCTGTTTGTAAGCAGTGTACAAGCTTGCCTGTAAGCTTGAGAAGATGAGAGGCACACATCAAACGAGACCGCATTCAAATACTGCATTTATTCATGGGCAGTGGTTACCAAGTAAAAGATTAAAATCTGTGACAAAGGTACAATTTAAAACACATTGAAATCAATCAGCACCAAGAGTGCCACACCAAATTCACATCTTCTAATACGCATGAGCTGTAAAATTACCATCCTAATGTAAATTTAGATGAGAGAGGGAATGATCCTTCTGTAGCAAAAGTACTGCCACAAGAAACACAGTCCATTTTACTCAGGCCAGAAGGTGTGAATTGTAACCTCTGTATCACACACACACACACACACACTCCCTCTCTGCTCCCATTCCTCTGCATCTTTCAAAAATGTGCAGTAAGCAGAGAAAGCCTCAAGCGGGACGGTAACATCACACTACAAATCACCAATGAATCAGAAATATATTCAGTGTCACATGGCCAATATTGGACAAACATCTTAAAGACTAAGAAGAATCAAATTTGACATTTTTTGCATGCCATTGCCAAGTTAAAGTTGTTGGTGCTAAACTTCTCATGAATGAAAATAGACTATTGGACTATTCATGGATAGAAGGCAGCCAATATCAGACTAGCTTAACAGCTTAATGTTGTTAGTAGCCCAAAGGCAGTCAGACGAACAATCCTGCTGATAATGAAGCTCTTAGACCAAGTTCAGTCAGGAAGACATCCCCCTATTTTGCATGCTTGCTTTGAAACACCTTATTATCAACAAATAACCACTCACTTTAACCTTTCATCTGGTCTTCTGGCATCCATAACCTGCAGCATTTCTTGAGTCCTTTGTTGAGCCACTATCTTACCAATGACTAAGTGTGGATGGATTAGATTCTGGGAGTGGCCAGCCTTTTCATGCATAAGATACACTTCTTCCTTGACTATCTTGAGGTGAGCCACCAGCGCCAGTCAAGCAAACACAGTGAAAAGCATGACTAACCAGACTTAGGCAAACATCCAAAGTCACACTGGAGCCCGGAACTCAAAAAAAAAAATCAAACCCCATATGTCTGGAGTTCATAACTACTAAAATGTTGGTGAAAACAGCAAACATGGAAGAAGCCAATGATTTTATGTTCATAACAAAGTCTAAATTCTAGCTATTTGGGAAGATAAACAAAAAGCAAATTTGTGTTCATATCTAAAATAAAAAAGTTACAAAAACAAAACAGGCAAGTTCTGGGTCCTTTAAAAGATTGATGACAGCATTTCCCCCTGGTTCATTACCAAAATATTGCAAAAATCGAATGCTGGCTATTCAGTTTTGAGATAAATATTTGAATAAGAAATATAATAGTTTCTTACACATTTATTTTTTTTGAAAAACATTATAAAATACTGAGTGCAGCACAAAAATAGTTCTGCCGAGAAGTTCTGCACACCCATTCACATTGTAAACACAATTTGTGTCAAAGAGTTTGTTCTCTCTTAGGCTTGTCCAACCATTAAAAAATGCTCCCTCTTGCCTCACCAGCTCTAACACCATTTTCTATCTTTTTTTTTTTTTTAATTGGTTAAATCATTCCAGGTTCAGGGTTCAGTGTGAGTCAAGCTTTCTGACATTGCGCAATAACCGGCGCAACTCGCCAAAATCAGCCCCCTATCTGTCTGGAGTTCATTTTAGTTCACAGCTACTAAGATTTGAGTGAAAACGGCGTATCATTACCTGTCTGGTTTGTTCACATAACTTCACTTAGATAAGCAAGTTCCTTAGCTTTATCAACCTTCAACACATTTCCCCCCTCATCTCATAACCAGTGCTCCATAATGGAGGCCATGCTCATCCGTGTGATTGGATGACTGTTGAACTTGATGAGTAGGCTATATATTTTCTCCAATTCTATTTTTATATATTTTTTTTAAATTCATCCTGCAATCAACTGTGACCCCAGGTTCCCCACTCCATGTAGAACCAGATTTTGGAATGAAATTGGCCTGTCAGATAAATGCCTACCTATAACTGTACAACAAATTACTCTTTCCTTAACTGGGCGGTGTTTGGATTGACATACAGCAAAGCAATATACCAAAATAACACTCTACAACTATAGATTCTTAGCTCACTTGAAAATGTAATGAAGAGATTTATAAGTGCACCAAAATGTAATCACACTCCTCAGACAATTTAGTTGTTAGACAGTTTCCTAGTAAAAGGGAGTTATTTGATTGGCCAGTTGTGCATTCTGTACAATGTAGAGCTAAAGTTAGAAAAAGCCCTGCATGTCACTGTTTTCCCTGCATAACATCAAGCTACATTAAACTTTATCCTCAAGGCTTCTCGTGCTGTAGTTCTGTCAAATCCATGAGAAATGCGAGTAATTCTTGCACACTGAGACAAGCCTGGACAATATCTTTAGTCGTGGGACAGCATTTCCTCACATATGGGAAACATACCACTTTAATAATGTACGCTTCCACTTCTAGCACTAACTCGAGATCCCTGAGGATGTGACAGGGGTCTGCTAAGTTGTGATAGAAAGTGTGATGTAGTCCACTATGTAATAAGAAGAACAAATGTGGTTGGGAAGCCATATCTCTAGTACCAAAATCCAATGAACAAGTGGAAAGAGGGCTTTTGAAGGACAACGACGTAGCAGAAAAACATCATACTCCTGTAGGCCAGTCTCAGTCTATAGGCTTGTTCCTTTCTAGTAGAATGAACTTACAATGGAAAAAGTGACGCCTCAAGGATGCAAGCCCTTGTGTCCACTTGAATGACTGCACTCAATATTAACCCCACATAGAGGTTGGCTTGAAGGCCAAAGTATTGACTTTAACTTCCTTTGTTTTACACTGTTGAAGATGTTTGTTCCTTGACGGATTGTGCCCAAAGAGCTAGTAATGTTGTATATATCTGCTGAGGAAGGGGAAGGTATGAAAATTACATGGCAAAAATGTATCTCCAGCATCAAATAGGATGTGATGGGCTTTGAGGACATGCATCCGCCATATATCTTAGAGAAAAGTAGAGTAATTTGCTCCTTTTGGTTTCTAATGTGATTTTTCTTCTGCAAAATCTCTCAATTTGTTGTTTTCGAGGCTCTCCTCTTTTAGCTTCAGGACTTTTTCAGATAAACACCACCTGCCAGTTGAAAGAATGAATGGTCATTTTCGATTGTGCCATAAACAAATATCAATAATTGTTACGTGTGTGACATGGCTGCACACAACAAAAGCAAGTGCTGCAGACAGTGTCATTGATTGCCATGACAACAACTCTTCTCAACTCAAAAGCCAGGTGGCCAAAAATAGAAAAAAAAAAACAGCCCTCTAGGAACAGTAATGTCAGCGCTTTTGCTCCGAGGGCTTTTAAATGCCAGATGTGCAATGCCAGAGTGCCAGGATGCGGCTTTCCTCCAATCAGCTGATTCTTCAATGCAGAGCCGCAGTGGCGTGTAGATTCAGCTCAGTTGTCTCTAACTGTGGCAATGCTCGTTAATGGGAGGCGGGGCTTCAATGTGACACGGAGTAAAGTCTCAGTACTTGCTCTCTCAATGCAATACTGTTTGCTTTCTCTGTTACTACACATCGCAATCAACTGAATAATTCGTTTTATGAGTGATTTCCCAGCCAATGCAAAGCTTGACTATTTCGCTAGTTTCATAGACAGAAGGGTTTTGTCAGAAAGCACTAGAATGTAATTTTCCAATTTTGAGAATAAGAGATTTGTATGTCATTTACTGGTCACAAGGTACCCAAGTTAGGGACACTGATTTAGTTAAGGGTGCGTGTGTGAGAAGGCCTTTGTCTAAAAGTAGGTTGCTTGTTAGATGTCTGGATTTGTTGAGTCTTAATGCCTCAGCCTGGGATGGTCTATCCCACAGTGGATGATATTTCTGTTGAAATGTTTCGCAGGGGAAATTAGTACAGAACAATCTGGTTGGCCATCTGGAATGTTTTGGTGTGCAACTGTGTGTGTGTGTGTGTGTGTGTGTGTATGCAAACATGCGTACAAGCAGATTGGCATTCACATGGAACACCTGAGGGCAGTAATTTACCCCCCAGCTAAAGTCAGCATAGAGTGATTGCTTCTGTTTTTTACAGTAACACATCAACAGTGTTGCCCTGAGTTTGTCTGCGCCTCCTACAAGAGCTAAAACAATAGTCATAAACAGTTTCATGGACGCTGTTGCTCAATCTAAAACATAGATGGTTATGATGATATGATGATAGATGGCTGATGAGAGTAACATTGAAGATTCAGGTGTCTTGTGACCCTTACTGCTCACATTTCTCTGCATAACATTAGCATTAAGCATTGGAATGTCTATTTTGATTTAAAATGTGGCTTTGCCTTCACTAATCATGTTATAACATCTATACCTGGAAGAGTTAAAATGATTAGCGTACATACTTTAACATGAACTGCTCAATATGGGCCACATCACTGTGATCATCTGTGTCTTAGTGACATCAGTACTGAGCATATACCCAGTGGTTGACTGTTTATGGACTCATATGGGAGAGTGCCAAAAAATGTTTGTGGTCAGCATTGTATAGCATTTGACAATGTCTTTATTTTAATTCTACAAACATATTTTAAAAGCGTCTTGGACATACTACAAGGTTGGTCAGTTTCAATTCAAATCTTCAGATGAGGCAATGGACTGATCTAAAATAAAATAAACTTCTTACACAGACACTGTTACCAAAGAACGTGAACCTAAACAAGAAAGAAATCCATCCGTTCTAATATATTGGTTTAATGGGTATAACCCAGCTATTTTAGGTGCTGTCTGTGTTTCGATACGTGAGGATGTGGGTGTTTGTGTGCACTCTACATGCACACACACACATCAGCACTCGGTAGTCTAGATGCTGTGAATAATGAGTGCACTTGTCTGTGATGACCCTGATTGCTGTCACGCTTTGCTACTGTGATTCTCACTCGTCTCTGGCCTGCAGCCTCCCACAACATTTCAGCCGTATTTTGCTATCACCCCATGGCCGCAACCCAAACACTCTCATACAAGTGGGTTTTCATCAAAATGCTTAAAGCCAGGTCATGGATAGGGAAGATATCTAGAAAGCCAACCAGCTAGTGTAGAGGTTTCCTTGTACTTGTGAGCAAGTCTGTGCCACCACCAAGATTTCCTCCTGTAGAAAAAAGGACACTGAAGTTACAGTTGGAACAGAGCATTTTTCACATCTGAGGCCTTCCAGTATGCGCTTCGTTCACTCCTAGTTACAATTTCAAAGGTCACACCATAGTGAAAACCATTACAACATCACCTTTCTATCTTCTATATGCGTGCTTGCATGCGCAGTGAACTTTGTTGTGTGTATGTGCTTTCTCTGTCCTTGAATCCACATTTTTGCCGCCTTCATTGTTGTACAGAGAGAACAGAAGGAGAAGCCTTGGCCCTTGTGGACACAGGCCACATATATTTTTAATCTGCTCAATTTTACATACTGTTTAAATGGGTCCTGCATTTTTAATGACTCACTCTCCCTCTGACACGGCAACCATTACCCTGGCATTGCCATTGTGTAGCTTGTATTGGATAGTTGATGCTTGTTGCTAGCCTTAGATCAGTTGAATTCCTTTTCCTTCTGATGGTAAAGGCAAGGATTTGAGTAAAATGAACTGATAATAGATCAGTGCTGTCAGGCGTCTTCTACCCTCAGAGCATTAGGGTGCAGTTTTATGACTACTGACACTGTGCAAGCGGGGAAAGCATTAAAGATGCAGAAGGGTTGAGCCTAGGTGGTCACTGATCAGTGTTACTTTATAGTGGGATTAAAATGAAAAATGGACCCCCTGCAAAGTGTGTTTGTGTGGAGATAATGGTACATCTAATAATAATGTGGGAAAAGCAATAAATATAGATAGATTTTCTCTTGCTGTCTTGCTCAAAAGTACATAAAGTTCCTTCCCTTACAGAAAAACCTTGTGAACCCTGAAAACAGTATCAAGCTTAAAAATGATAAAAATTATAGTTTGATAGTCAACAGTTGAGAGAGAGAGAGACAGGAAGGACAGGAGAGAGAGGCGGGTGCGTGCAATGAAGAATCCCAATTTGTGTGTTTTTCTGTAAGGGTTCCTCTTCACAGCTTATTCATACAGAGACAACATCCTGGATGTTCTGACTCCTGGTAGATCAACCCCAGTGAGACAGAACATAACTGCTTAAGTATCCTTGAGCAGAGTACTTAACTCCTACATGCTACAGAGGAGCTGTGCTAGCTGGCTGTGCCTGCCAAATTCTACAAAAGAGAATTTCCACCCTGGGGGATTAATAAATAAATTGATTAATTAATGAGGTATATCAAAATGCCTTTATTTTAAAGATGTTTACCAAATTTTGCAAGGGTTTTGTCATATACAGAATGTTGTGGCCCTCTGACAACTTCTCACTGGCCTGAGATGTGCTGTTACATCACCATTAAAAATCAGGATATCTCAGACTCCTTATTGTCCTTTACTCCTTTGATCTCTCCCCCTCTGTATTAATATGTCTGACGCCAACCAGTCTAGCTTCAACACAGCCACTGAAGTAGTGAATCATTCCACTTTGCCCGAGCGGCTTCTCTTTTTTCAGTCCTCATCATCATGGACCTTTCTGCTGCCTTTGACACGGTCATCCACCACATGCTCCTTGCTGGTGATCTCTGGGCCTGCATTCTCATGGTTCATCTCCTACTTGTCTTACCTCACTAAGCAGGTCTCAAGGAGGGGCACTCTACACCCCGTCTCCAGTGGGGTCCCTCAGGTGTCAGTCTGAGGCCCCTTCCTCTTCTTCGATTGCGTGGACCTGTTATCTCCACAACTTCTTTTAGCATTTCTATGCTGACGAGAGTCAACTCTATATTTTGTTTTCTGTCCCCCTCACATTCAGACTGAGGTGTGCATCTCTGCTCTCCTAACTGTCATCTCTAGTTGTATGTCTGCCTACCACTTCAAACTCAATCTCACCAAGACTGAGATGCTCTTTTTTCCCCTGCAAATCCTGCCCTCTACTCCTTCACCACTCCTGTCCAGACCACCAAGAATCTCAATGTGAGTCTAAACAATCTGCTGCCTTGTAAGGCCCATAATCACCCAGTGCTGCAGGTTTGCCATCTAAAAAATCTGTTGCATCAGACCCTTCCTAACCTGCTCTTTGTTTAAATTTTAATCATCTCCCGTCTGGACAACTGCAATCTGCTCATAGCCGGCCTCCCAAAATACTCTCTTCAGCCCCTACACCTAGTCCCATACACCAGCCTATCCAAATTCTCCCAGGGTGCCCCCCTCGTTCACTCCCTCCACTGGCTTCTCATGCCTATTTGTACCAAATTCAGAACCCTGGTGTTGGTGCTCAATGCTGCTAAAACAGCTACAACCCCAGACTTCCAGGTCATGGTCCAGCCCTACACGCTAGCCCTGCCATTACCGGCTGCTTAGATTTCCCTTCCCTCCAACAACCCGGTTATCGCTCCGCCCAGACTCATCTCTTCTCCCTGCTGGCTCCCCAGTTGTGGAATTACCTTCTCACTCCAGTCAGGAAAACAGAGTCACCCCCCCCCCCCCCCCCCATCTTCGGTCGCAGGCTGAAAACTCATCTCTTCAAGAAGTACCTCACATCACCCTCTCCTGACTGAATTATGTCTCCTCTACCACCTTCCTCCTCTACTTGGTTTAATTTGCTCTTACATTGGGAAAAAAATCCATTGTACCTGTAGCTGTTTTTCTATTCCTAGCACTTGTCGTTTACATGTTCATCCTCTAGTCACAGGAATATTGTAATGGCACTCACCCAGGCTCACTCTTGGTTGCAATCTAGGAATTTAAATTTATTCTACTGTTGCAGTTATTGTTAAGTGGCTCTGGCTAAGAGTGTCAGCAAAATGCCTAGTGTAAAAGGTAAAGTATAGCATGAGATACATACCATTTCTACTATCATTTGAACTCGACCACTGACGAATTTATCAATTTGAACTCAGCTTGGCTATACTGTCATTGTAACACCTAAAGACATAAAGATGGATTATATAGCCAGAGATGCTATGTCATTTTTGACAGTGGAAAATATTCTATTCGCCATATGAGGGTCTAATGATCTTTTTTGTCATCATCTCAGATCTCATACCTTGCTGATCATTTTTTAATTCATGTTGTAAGATACCTGTTCCGGCCACACCCCTCTCGGGGAAGTGGGAGGGCTACTTGAACTATCGCATATGTTACAGCAGATGTTTCATTGTTCATGGTCATCTTGACACCAATCTGTGAAATTTTACCATCACCTGACATTGTTTATTATGATTATGATGATTATTGTATTGTTTTTGTATATATTATATTGTTGTAACTGTGTTGTAAATGTTCGGTCTTTGAAGTCGTCTGCAGGCACTACATTAGGTGGCTGTTGACTTGAATGTCATTGAAAGCCAGGTGAAGCAACAGGGACAAGCTGATAGAGATGAATGTTTGCTAAACATGTTTGCTCACTTTAGCCGAAGGCTAGAAGGACTGCAAAGTGACATCATCCATGCTCTCCACAGCATCAACAAGCATGCTTCCGCCAAGGCAGTGGCTGACCCAGTGCCTGAGGCTTTGTCGTTGTAGCCTGCAAATCTTTCCCCTGATTTGATTTTAGGGCTGCAATGGTTATGCAAAGCTAAAGTGCACAGTATTGGAGTTGTGAGTACGAAAGTCAAATGTAATTAGACCCGATTACATTGACAACACAGCCAGTAGGCTTATTCTATGATAATGATAACGATAATATAGAAGATGACCTCGTACATGGATCATAAACTTTGAGGCACTATATTGTGAATTACACCAGATTAGTAAGTGAGAATCATTATCCATGATTCTGACCAACTAATATTAACACCACTAGCACAATGTAATGAAATTAATACAAAGTGCAAACTATAACTAAACTCATAAAAATGCAGTACTAGCAGTGTATTCCTTCTGTGTGGATGTCCTCTCCTTGACTGGAGGTCCGCTCTGGTCTTGCCCCAGGCATGTGGTGCGACCTCACACTCCCTGCATGGCAACATGGCAGCGATGCTGTGAAATGTCACTTTGCCGTTGCTCACAGAGGCAGCAAGTTGCTGCGGGGCCTCATCTGTGGCGGTGGGGAACGAATGGAACGAGAGTTACAGTTAAAGGTCAGAGCACAAGGTTCTGCAGATTCAATTCAAACAACTGTTTTCATTTTTGAATATCAGGGGCTTCTGTTCACAGAATATATGATGTTGCTGAATAGTTCTGAACTATTTCTATAAGTGTGAAGATAATACCAGCGTGAATATACTATTTTTTTTTTTATTACAATAGGATGTGAAAATTAGCCTTAGGCTGACAAATACAATGTGGTCTGGTTTTGTCAACATCTCATGGACAAAAACACAAACCAAACCCGTTTGAAAAAGCCAACATGGTCATGGCCCTCTCACATTGTCCTCACCCAATTCATTTGAGAAATATGTGATTGATATGAGTTGTACATGGATGGACGTTCAACACTACATATACAGTATATTAAAGCTCACTTCCAGTCACAACCAGTTACTCATAGGATCCTCTGTACTGTAGAGGAGGGTAGGTCATTCATAGAGATGGAATAGCATTGCATTATAAAATTATATGGACATAACACTTTTGGAGGGGTGACATCAAGCACAGCTTGAAACTTCTAATGCCTGATTACACCTTATAAAAAGGTAATTATGAAGATGTTGCCATTGATACAACTGTTCTGGTGAGAAAGAAAGGGCATATGAAAATTTAACTCTAATTTACTCTTCTCTGTAGCTCGTACACAAGGGAGCCTACATGTAAAGGAGTTTTAGCAGCTCCTCTTGTTTGGAACATACAATTCTCTTATTGCAAGAGAATTACAATTCTCTTCTCTTATTCTCTTATTGTAAAAACAATTAATATCTTGCTGTTTTGTCTGCTGCGTGTACAGCTTACCTATTGTAGTTGTGAAGTAGTTTAAAGTTGCAGCAGGTTGGAGAAAAGCTATTTTAATTGGTGTACAATGGCAGGGGCCATTCATTATTCTGCCCCTCAATATTGCAGCTGCCTAGACCTACTTTCAATTGCTTTAGTAATAGATTAGTGAAAAAAGGTTAATAAAACAGCAAATAAAGCCAGCATTTTAATCATTTAAAATCATTTAATTTTTTTTTCAAACATGATCAGGATTACACTTCAAATTCATGTCATACTGAATGCCAAGGTGTGCTATCATTCATATTAAAGTCTTCAAATTAAAGTCATAGACCATGCAGGTGTCGACGCTGCCATGGGGACGTTATGGCCTCTGTAAACCCGCCTGCCAGCACACTCTTATTTGTCATTGCCTCAGAGACTTGAGAGAGATGATAAGCATTATTTACTGACCAGGGAGCCGAGGGACTCGTCAGTGCAAAGCAGACGACCATAGCATTACATAGCATCAGCACAGAACGTGACGGCTTAGAACACACTTAGAATTCACAACAACAGAAAACTACACACCATCACATAACCAAGGAGTTGTGTTTGTTTGTAAATTTGTGGGGTTTTTTCTGCAAGCGAGATGCCTGCTTATTACCTTGGAATTGGAATTGAATAAATTTCATGTTGCTTTGACTCTTAAATTAGCAATTCCAAATTGATTATGTTAATTATTATGCAAGCCTTTTCAAATAGGCCAGATTTTGGTGTCTTGTTGTTTCTCACTCATTGATCATGGAAACATTTGGTTTCATGGGTTTCAAGGGTGCATGTTGCAATTTGTTTTTGCTCGCTTGCTTGCACTTTGTGTTCTCTTGTGATTGGCTATTTATCATTTTATTATTTTATTATATGTTATTATTTTATCTTAAGTTATTACACATAGGGTCTCTTGTGCGTGGGGTTGATTTATTGTTTTTCATGTTTTCCTGGCAAAGTTAGTGTTTGCAATGTTTTTTATTGAGCTGGGGCAGTGTTTAACTGTGAATGTGCTGTTGATCCAGTTTGGAAACACTGAGTTGTCTTTTTCAAGTGAAATGTTCTATCTTCCCCCAACAGAAAGAGCTTTTTCAAAGAGAAATGTTCTGTCTTCCTCTGACAAAATGTTCAGAGCTGGGAACTACTCTCCTCTCTGCTCCAATGAACTGAAATGCAGTTAGAAAAATTCTGGCCAAGACAAAAGTATGAATCAAAGATGGGCTCCTCTTCAAGGAAAGCAGTTTAAATACATTGAAGTTTCTGACCGTGTTGGATCATGGCCAAATGAATATGTCATATATTAAAAACTTTCCACCACTTAGCAGAGCAAGTTTCTTTTATTTCAGTATCACATGTACAGTGTAACAGTCACCCCCCTTTCTCCCTCTGTGACTGTACTTCCCAATGTAGATTATCAGAACAATATTAATTTCACAACACTTCAGTATTATGTGGTGAGTGATTATTCAATTCTAAATCTTAAAAGCACTTGTGGTTTAGGAAAATTAGTGTCATCTCAGCCCATTAATTTTTGTCTATCTAGACTAGAAATCTTTCTTTTAAACTGATTATATGAAGTGGAACAACAATGTAATTCCCTGACATTTACGGGTAACTGAACAGTTTGCGTGCATCTTATTGTGCTTCATTTACTTAAACACTTATAGAGAGAATAGCATTTCAGAACAGGAAACAACATAATAGAGGTCAAGACCAGCTCCCCTTACAGCTGGTTCCTCATCTTGTGATATTTCAAATGATTTTTTTTTTCCTTCTTTCTCCATTCCCCACATTCACTTTCAACTGTTTTCTGTCATTCTATTTCATTAGCTAGCCAACCCATTGGCGTCCATGGTCACTTTGTCCATTTGCTCAAGTAAATGGGCTGAAGAAAAATAGTCGTCGCCACTACAATGGCTTCCCCTGATGAAAACAGGGCCACAAAGAAAAATAACAGTGAGAGCTTTTGTCAATGATGGACAAACGATTCCTCAAAGAACTCCACAGTATAGCATTCTTTGTTGTTTTCATCACATTGTCCCTTTATGCAGTGCAAAGATTTGACAAGAATTAACCAATAAATTAAGTTCATGTGTAGTATGGTACATGATGTCCATCTGCACACACATTTGGGTTGCTGGTACGCTCCGGCCCTACATGAGCACGCAGCTTTTGGCCCGGTCCTTTCTAATGGCAGGTGGGTGCTCGTGAATCTCAGTCCGGGGCGGCTGCTGAGAGACCCGCTTGAGGCCGCGTCGCGAGCCGGCGCGTTTGAGCTGAGGCCGATGGACGCGGGACACGGACGCCAAGGTGGTGACGTGGAACACATCGCGGACGCTGTTCTCGGAATATTTGGCGGTGCACTCGGCGTAGGCCACGGCTCCAATCTGCCTCGCCAAATTAGTGCCCTACAGAGAGAGAGAGAGAACATCAGTCTGTTGAGTGGACAGAGAAACAGTAAAGGCTCTACAACACTGAGAATGGGGGTTCAAAACTTCAAGCACAATTGGTTCATGACCGGGTGACTCAAGTGCTGAGAGCTAGCAGTCCGAGCCAACTATAAGAAACAAAGAGGTTGTGTGTGTGTGTGTGAGAGAGAGAGAGCCAGGTCATGTGCTTTTTGTATCCTTAAATGTCCTTGGACCATGTTGAACCTTTGGAATACATAAATCCTGTGTAAATTGTAATGTAATTCACTGAAGGCATATAAAGCATTTACATAACATAACATTTGGTGGACGCTTTTATTTTTTTCAGTACCATGAGTGCAGTCATGCATACACAGTGGACCTACAACACTGTTTTGAAAAGCGCTATAGAAATCAAGTTTATTATTACCATTTATTACCTGCCATTAGTTTATCTTCGCCTAGCTTTTGTTGCGTCTTAGACCATCACACTCGGTCATGTAGATGCTTCCCTCTCAAGACCCTACACTATAAGAAGTATAGAGAAAGCTGAGATCCTCCACACAGCTATGAAATATTCAAGGCCTATCTGTGCAACTGCAAAACTCAAACGTAAAAGCTGAGCTTATTCCCAGCAGTGGAGAGCACCATCTTCAATCAGGGCCACTTGAACTTCAACGAGGCGCTTTCATTTTGCTATACTTACCTTTTCTCCAACAACTCTGACGCTGTCTACTTGGGTCTATCTTGTAATAAGACAGGGGAACCTAGGTACAATTCCTATTGATTTAGCCGATCCTTCTTTAGGTCTTTTCATAGAAGAGGCACAGCAGGGGACGGGAGGCTTAAATAGCACCTCTCTTACTCAGTCTTCCTCTGTGTCTCTATCTCTGGAGAATCTCGCCTTACTTTGCTCTTTCTTTGTTGAGAGTGTCATCAGATGCTTTCACTAACTTCATTGGCAATGAAATACCTACACTCTGTGACAGCATAGGTGTTCAGTCATCAGTGTTAGAGACATGCCATGCTGAGGAAATATCTACCAGCCAGACAGGGCGATATTATTCCTCCTCTATGAAAAATATTAAAGGCTTGAGCTGTCTAACTAGGGAGGCTTTATTTTTGCACTAAGGGAAATGTTCCAACACTTCAAGTCTCAATTTTGACCTTAAGCAGATTACAGCAGTAGGCACAGAGTTCATCAGCGGTTCTTTCTTGTGACTGTCCTCTTCCCCTGGGGATCACATCAGTTGGCTGAGTGGCTGGAATTTACCAGTCCCAGATTGCGGCTATTTGATTTGCATTAGAGGCAGGGCCGTCCTTTGAATGGGGCTCATTGAGGACAGCTCATAACTTTTGCGAGTGGGACTGCTTGGTTCTGAGTTCACAATGCACTATAAAGTATAACTCTGGCCATTTTCAACCCCATTTCCCCATCTCATCCCATCAATTCTGACCAAAATCTTGTCAGCTGTTTCACTAGAGAGCTACTTACATCTTGCTTGGCAGAGTGCCAGGCTCTCTCATACAGTCCTATAAGGGACTGCACTCCAAAAATCAACCCCAAATGCACCCAAAGCATGTCTTTTTCAACACATTGCTCACTCTGTAATATGGTCACTCTGACATATTGCTAAAATATGTAAATGAAAATCTAAAGTCATGCCTTGCTCATACAGTTGTCTCATTAGTTGTTTGTTTACTCTTTGTTTGTCCTTGTTTACTCTTTGCTCACCAACTGTAGCTCCTTGTCTACAGTACATGCACCGCTGTGTAAAGAAGTGTAAAATACACAGGGAAAGTTGTCAAGTCATGGATGAGATGGAAATTAAATATATACATGTCTCAGTACAGAGAGAATGTAAATATATTGGAAAAGACATGCTGTGTATCCACTGGCCTGTTAGGACTGTATTGGAGCTGCACACCCAGCCAAACAAGATGTAAGTAGCTCTATAGTGAAGCAATTGACAAGATTTTGGTCCGACATGAAAGGAATGGTGGGAAAAAGATGGGAAAATAGGGTCCAGTCTGAAAATGGCTGGAGCAATTATGCTTTAAGGAGAACGTGTGGATGTTTTGGTGTAACCAGAGGGTTCTGTGGATTGGGAGCTAAATCAGTTTATGCAGATAAACTAATTTGAGATCTTGATGGACCAATTTTGATGCTGTTACTGACAGGAAAGTCAAGGTTGTTACCTTTGCTTTCTGAGAGGTATGAGAAAATATTAATTTGTCAACAAAGGGCTGCTATGAAGGGGGAATTTACATTAACATGAAAATAGGCTATTAAAATTCATGCACGCCATTGTTCATTGCTCCAAGACACAAACAAAACAATTGTATTATCGCACATCCTACTGTTTGTCTCCCTCATCATTCAGTTCCAGCTCTTTTATGCTCCTTGTGTTTTCATATTTAGGGAAGTTATGATCAGAACCAAATGTCATCTTCAGAACTCATTTTCTGAAGTTTTGTTTATGCACAGATGGGAGCAAAACAATGGGCCTCATTTGTCAAGGAAAATACTATTAAATCTGTACGTAAATCATTGTTACTGTGGGCAAATGAAAATCACTGCTGCAGAAAATTACACAGAACAGAGTTCAAAACATTTGTCATGCATGTTCCAGATATTATAATCTTATATAAATTAATTTTTTTCAATATTTTACACATAAAAGGGAGGAAGAATACAGAAAGCTTTCGGTCTTAAGACATCAGAGGACACAAAGCAAACATGATAGGCAGGTCTATACCCATACAGACATACAAACCCATTCACATCATTAGCTGTATGCAGGACACCTGTGTGTACCTACATCAGTGAGGCTTTAGGGAATTAAAGATATCTGCACTCGTTTTCCCTTCAGAAGAAGCCATTTGCTGCCATTCATTCTTGTACAGTATGAAAAACAACTTCCACAGAGCAAGATAATCCATTGAAACCTCAATTCAGTTATGTCAAAGTTTCTGTTTTATTGCTATTTCATTGTGCCTGAGCTGAGTGTTTTCATATCTCTGCTGACTGTCAATCACCTGACACCCACAGGAAGAAATGGAAATCTCCACTAGGAAGTAATACTTCAAAACGTGTCGCCTAACAAATTTTATGTTTTATTTATTCACAGTCATGTCTTCTTATTTGTGGTGTCTTTGTTGACTTTGACAGCAGTTGATTTCAAGCTAGGTTTGACACCATAAAATCGATAAAAAACGAATAAATGTAAAAAAAAAAAAATCTAATTACATGTGGCATGCATTGCAAATGGATCTCTGCTTCTTGGGGCAAATGTAAACTAGGCCTAGTAAGAAGTAAGTGGGCTATAACTCTCAGTGACACCAGTATTCTCCTTTAAAAACCATGTGCATCCACTATTATCCCAGTGCTGCATTTGTATGGAAGAATGACCTTGCAAATTCTAAATTTCAGTTAAAGTAATGGATACAAGAAATCTATGAGAGATTTCCCTGTTTTTCTCTTTGTCTTGACAGATGTTCCAACTGCAGAAAATGTAATGTAAGCCTTTGCAGTGAGTCTGCATCACTGGAGCTGATGGATGATTGCGCAGTGAATTAAAAAAAAAGGGATGCTGAGTTGATAATGATAGTTGTTTTGTTCCATATATAAGAAGAAAATCTGCTCCAGCTCCAGATTTTACATGCTGATGACGTAACAAGTTCATGTCTTAGTTTTCTTGTCTCTATCTTTAGGGAGAGAGTTCACACATATTGACTGGGCTTTCATAGGAAGAATACAAACAAATTATCCTTTAACCCTTGTGTTGTCCTCGTGTCAAAAATGACCCGTTTCTGAGTTTAACAGCAGTGAAAACCTCCTAAATTATTTTTTTTCTGCATGAAATTCAATGACTTCTCCTGGAGTGATCTTACAATTAGAAAAAGTGAAACATTTAAATTTTTTATATTTTTATATAAGCTGTACACTATCAGGGTACAAAGATTGTCTTTGGGTCATTTTTGACCCGACAGTTATTAAATCAATTACAGACTAAATACAATTTGATAAAACATTTATAAATGATTTGTAGTAACTATGAACACTCTTTTTCTCACGAGAAAAATGGTTTCCTAGCAAGAAAAAGAGTCAGGGGTGCTTCAGTACTAGTCCACTTATGATGTATATTTTACAGTAAAACCGTACAGCACTGTACAGTGTACAGTGGTGTACACTGAATAAATACAGAATACCTGGACCTGGAAAATAGATTTTGGGTTAAAAATTAAATGAAGAGGCTTTATACTAGGAGGGACAGTGAGACCGGATCATTTTTGACCCGAGGACAAGGGGAGCATACAGAATATGAAGACATCACAAGGGTTAAGGCTGCACTCCTCACCTGTTCGTGGGTGACAGGAATGAGTCTAAGCTTGGAAAGCTCCCTCAGTACGTTGAGGTCCGTCCTCATGTCCAGCTTGCAGCCAACCAGCACCACCTTGGCATTGGGACAGAACTCCTGGGTCTCGCCTTGCCACTGCGGATCAATGGAGAACCACACATCAGTACAAATCACATATGGATAACCAGAGGGTAACATGGGTCACAGCCTGTATTGATTAAACTTCTGCTGATCTGAGATCTCTAATTAACAAGGTTGAGAAGGTTCCTTTCAAAACGTAACCTGTTACAGATGATTGATTACCTGCTTAAAATTGTAATCACTAACATCATCCACTATATTAATCACTAATACATTCTGATTACTCTGTTACCTTTGGATTACTTCACCATCTATAGAATATGAGGGTAAACAATTTATTCCAATGAAGTGCTTATCGTATCATCTACAGCCATTATCAACAATTAGTATAAAATCTTATATTTTTGTATCTGTGATCTCACAATAAAAACAAACATTTTCCATTCAAACATGGCTAGGAGAAGTGCAACAATAATCTCCAATTTCTCAAGAGGATCTGCAATCTGATTACTCTGTTTTACACAGTGACTGCAATTGACTGCATTTATACTCCAGCACTTAACTAGATTCACAGTTATGGGAAAACGTTTTAACTAATTTTGGTTTTGCTTTGGTATTTTAAGTTAAAGTTTGCATGATCTTCCATATGATCATAAACCTGGGGACCCAAGAACCCACTGGACAGTTTCAAAATGTCGGTCAATCTGAAAATACGACAGCTTGTCTAAATGTCCAACAAAAGTACATTTTTGAAAAAAGAATGTGAAAACCTTGATAGCTCAAGGGCCCAGAGCCAAAGGACATGCAGCACATTACTAATTATAAATCTATGGAACTCGACATGAATCACGCTTCTATCTGAAAATCTGACATAGGAATCTCCTGTTTCCATGAGTCCATGAGTCACTTGACATGACAATCGTGCGACATGGAAACAGGCCTCAACAGAACAGGGTAGGACGGAACAGAAAAACAATAACAACACAACACTTTAATAATATATGCCTGTTCGGTTTGCTACAACATGAGCTCACAGCAGCACGGAGCACATGGACATAACAAATGCCAGTGTGTACCATGGGAGAAGACGCAGTAAGAGACAGACAATACCCATTAGAGACTACAGACATGACTTGAACTATGAAGAGTCCTCTCTCTCTCTCTCTCTTTCTCTCACTCTGTCTCTTTCTCTCTGAGATTCCTTTCATTATCTCCTCACACCATGGCACAGCCAACCACTTTGAGCACTGTTTCTCCATTTGTTCTCCATTACAAAGGGATCCTTTCTCCCAGATGCCTGTGTCACTGTTGTTACGGGCTGCAGCACGTTGTGCTGTTTTGCACTGTGAGCTGTTGCCTTCAATAGGCTTCTCTACCAAACAGTGTGCGACTGGTGAATGGCAACAATTTAGATGAGTCACAAAGGACCCAAGGGATGAGCGACTTCTTGTTTGTGTTAATGTAAGAAATGGTAAGAGTTTTGTCCTAGATAAAGAGCAGAATGCGAGCTGTCAGAGCTGCCACTCTGATTTATCAAACGTTGAAAACGGAGGCTTAGTATTTTTGACACAATTTCAGTAGTAAGAATTTCATTGAAGAAGTTCAATTTGGGAAGCGTTTTAACACCGTTCATATACGTTTCATCCGCAAATAAATGTGTCATAAAAGTTAACACTTTTACAGTCAGGGAAGGTAAGTGCGTTATCAAAATACCCAGATCAAAACACTATCAGGTTCCTAAGCTCGTGTGAACAATATAAGCAGTGTGTGTGTGTGTGTGTGTGTGTGTGTACAACAACACTCTCTGGTGCAGTATTGTTATTATTGTATTTCCACTACTGACTCCTGGGTGCTACATCCAGCAGCAGTGAAACGATGGTTGGTAAAACCCGAGATTGCAATTCCACTCCCTTACATAATCAGCAAATAACGTGTGTGTATGTGTGTGTGTGTACGCGTGTGTGTGGCTGATGCTATGCCAAGTGTTTGTAGTTTCTGTGCAGCTTCTGGCCTTTGGCTGCCGTCAAAAAAGTGACAATGAGAGATCCAGTATGTACAAGTCAAGGATCTGTAGCAGCCTTGAGGGTTAAGTGTAGTGACTGCCACATCACGACTCTCATAACCCTCTGCGCTTCATTCACGAGGAACCCAATACCCCCATACAAACCAGACAGACAGACAGACAGACAGACAGACAGACAGACAGGAGAATGCATGGGAGATGAAGGTATGCATGCATGAAGTCAAGAAAAAAGAAAAGGCTGAGAAAAAGTTGCTGGATGAAGAGCAAGGGTTGGAATGAAAAAAAGGTGAGAGCCGGGTAGAGAAGGGGATAAGATGTTAGGTAGGGGGATGCTAGATAAGAGAGAGATACAGACAGTCTAACATGGGAGGTTTAGAGGAGCGATTGAAGAGAGATTGGACTGAAGAGAACAAAGGATACAAAAAAGGAAAAAGATAAGTGATCCGGAGTCAAGGGGTATTTTTCTAGCTTATAGAAGCAATGTTGAGGAAAAAAATTGCCTTTCTATATAAAAAGGAGAATTGGAGGGCGCGAGAGTCGGTTAGGGGAGGAGGGCTGTCAGACATGGCAGTGTGAAGAAAAGACGAAGTAGAAGTGCTATCTGTTTCAAGGCCAATATTTGAGGAATGGAATGGAAGCGCGCAGAGGGAAAATAAGTTTTCAAAAAATGCCGTAAACGGAAACAAAGACAACACACAATTGGACATTGCCACCACTGAAGCACTTATATTCAATGTCCAAACACTTGTATCTGAACGCTTGGGTGTGAGTCCATCTCCCCCCCCCCCCCCCCCCCCCCCCCCCCCCCACACACACACACACACACACACACACACGTCACTTTGGCATCCTGAGCATCCATTGTGAGAGTGGTATATTCATCACTGTTAACACGGAATAATCAGGGCATCTCATAAGGTCAAGGTTCAAGTTGGCTCTCAAGTGGACCCCCAGAAGATGTGAGACCACCATAGAGACATGAGGGTTTTTGTCTCGCTTTGATGATGTCATCGATGAGTGATGGCGTTGACAACAGGAATGTTGGAACACTGAAAGGAGCCGCCGTCGAACGCTCCCACGCATTTGATGCTCAACGCTCAAACAGCTCTGTTTCGTGGGACGGAGAGGTGAACACCAGTGGTTCCCCAAGGTTTTGGAAATGTGACCCAGTGAAAGCCCATTCTTTAGTGTTCCCATTTGTAGATTTGCTATTTTCTGAATTGTCTAAACTATATAGATAACCATGCTGCAAACTTAAAGTGGCTGTTCTATAGTATGTTGATGGTCAATCCTCTCTCTTAGATTATGTTTTTCTCAGCTGTGAAAATTAAGAGAAAATTTAGATTTATCAAGATAGTCACTCACACAAGAACAGTTTTAGTAGGTCTGTCTGAAGGCAAAATGTACCTGAAAAACTTAGACAAATTTGGCCAAATTGCACAGGATCACGTTCACACTTGTTAATCTGACACTGACCTTTTTCAGCACGCTGTCCAGCGTCTCCGGACGGCTGATGTCAAAGCAGATGAGCACAGCATCCGAGTCTGGATAGGCCAGCGGCCGCACGTTGTCATAGTAGGCCGAACCTGTAGGCAAAAACAACACACACACACACACAGACATGACCAAAGGAGTTTTATATAATGCAGTTTTAAATTTTTTCTCACCACATGACTCATTACAGCGCACCTTTGGCAAAACTAGATGTAATTACCATGCACTAACCCACTCTGTGGATGGCAGTGCGTGGGTGTAATTCACGGCTGTTGAAATCAACAGAGTGGGCCTCATCCACAACCCCTGGTCTATAGCCTGACAGTCTTGAATACGTGAGCAGATAGACATGTGACAGTGATATAATGAATGGCTCACACAAAGCATCACCTGGTATTTCAGAATGGCATTTTTTTTTTTTTTTTTTTTTGCAGGGGGCCCAGTGTGAATTGAGCATTGTGACTTGGCCCAGGGGACACATTCCTGCCCAGAGGGGACAACATTCCCCCTCCAGCACCCTGATTGTCTCCTATACTGCATTCTTTTGTCACCATGCACAAGGCTTTGGCAACTTCACAAAAATCTATTCAAGAGAGAATGCGCGTAGACGAGAGTGACTTTCAGCCGCTGTCACACATACATACATACAAACATGCAAACCCAATTCACAGAGTTTAAATCCCCAATTCTTCTGAAAATAATCCAACTTTTAAAGTAAAACACACTGACGCAGACGCTTCAACTATAGCGAGTCGTTCCACTTTTTAACCACAGTTCATCAACACACCTGGAGGCCAACATATGTGTGCAAGACAGGGAAACAAGCGGCCAAATTCCTAATTTGACTGTTGTGTTGTCAGAATGTGGCCTCAAAGCAAAACACATAAGTGCGTGTGTGTGTGCGTGTGTGTGTGTGTGTGGTCGTGTTTCTATGGTCAAAAATGTCAAACTAAAGGCCACAACCTTTCTTTCCCCTGTCTTTCTGACTAATTCCTGCTCCTGGGGTTCACACATACACACACACACACACACATTCACACACAAATGTACCCACACACACCTTCACAAAAAACCCTCATAAGCCCACGAGGGACAGTGCCCAGACCCCAAATCAGTTGCCTGTATCCTCTCTCTCTCTCTCCTGCCTCACACACACACACACACACACTCCCACTCACAACCACATTCTCTGTCCCTTTGATTTAATTTCCGTTTAATTTTTCCTTCTTTGTGTTTTAGCATTTTATAGCTGCAAATATATAAACTAACCACACACACACACACACAGACACACAGCAAATGAGGATAATTAATTCAATGAGAGGTGAAGGAAGCTGGAGAGAGTTGAAGCGAACCCAACAGTCCCCATAAACCACCCATGGTGTCCTCAGCTTCCACACACACCCACTGGCAGCAGCGAGCAGCGCCACCAGCTGCAGCTCCGCTTCACACTGTGTCGGCTTGACTTCTGCATCAGAGAGCAGCTGCGATCATCTTCAGCGTTCAGGTTTTCCGTCTTAGCTTTAGTCTAAATTTGATACACCCACAGGAGCAGTTCTTCTAAGAGCATTGTAGGATAAGGGCCCATTTTCAGCTGATTCCCTCTGAATGTTACCGACACAGTGTAGCTTTACCTTTAATAACCTTGCAAAAAGTTTAGGAAGTTTGTGCCCGTGCCAGACAGCCGGTTCAAACGGCAAAGACAAACGCATGGTGTGAAGTCGAAGAAAATTACTGTCAAAACAAGCGAGCGCTGCTGAAACCTCGTCTTTTTAGCTGCCGTTTCATTCTGAGTGGAGCGACAGAGATCTTAGTCTCAGCCTACCTGATGCCATGCAAAGTCTATTTATGAAATATCGCTGGGCCAATCTGGGCAACACTATGGGATGCCGTAAAAGAAGTCATCATTTGCAGAGCTGCTTAGTTAGCACTTTTGCAAGTAAGCCAAGCCTATATAGGCTACAGCTATGCAGAGTAATGTCTTTTGGTCAGCTGCTATCATTAGCGCTGCTGCCGACGATTGCAAAATAACAAATGATGTATCTGCCCACCCAACTAATACTGCTACACATATAGAGACCAACCCAAATAAAATATAGCTTAATTGTTTCTGATGCCCACATCTGAACACAATTTTCTGCCTCTTAATATATCAGATGTATAGAAGGCTGGCTGGCACCGGATGTCATTATGGCTTCCCACCACAAAGTCTCTAATTGGTTGCATATGAAGGCTTGACAGCCAACAGAGATGTGTGGCAGCCATCACCAATGAAAGGCAGGAAAAAATCTCAACATCAACAATAATAATAACAATAATGTGAATTGTGTGTATTGTATTACGTTCATAATTCATGCTGAGATATTTTTCCTTCTTACAGGCTTCTTAGATATCACAACTCAAACATTTTCTATAAACATTCTGTAGGGGAAAACGCAGAAAAACAACATTGATTCAAGTGACAGCGGATAAAATGTGAGTCAGCAAGGGTTTGTTGCCAGGTTTGCCTTCAGTTGTCCTTTTTTGGGTGTTCTCTGCACAAAGGCTCAGATTCAGCCAATTAAAGTACGTTCCACACAAACTTTTCCCGAGGCGAGGAGTAAAAATAAGCATAGCAGAATGCTGAATAACAACTTGATGAAAACTCCATTATGCCTTAATGTAATTTTAAAAAGGGATTTTACACAGCTTTCTGTTGCTGTTTTTTTGTTTTGAAGCAGAAATAATGGAGGAGGAAAACTATTCCCCATAAAAGCCGGGACACATTACAGTTGCAGACAACAAAATGGCTGGCAAATAAATAAAACTGACAGATACCTGCCAGCTTTGAATAAAAGTCTTGTTAAATCAAAGTGTGTAAGGCTTTTGATTTGTGTTATTACACATCCCAGCCACACATAGGAGGTGTTTCTAATGTTATCAATGTTTTCTAACGTTCCAAACATAACAGAGAAGTGCTGACAGTGAAGGTCTGGGCCGTCATCCTGTGTGAAGCATGGCACGGCTTCACTACTGATGCTCAGAAATAAGAATTTTAGGATCAAAGTTTGTTGGTTTGGTGACAGCAATGTCTGCAACTTCATATAATGCTATCATACTATACTTCAAAAACAGTAAATTAAGAAATCATTAATGCCTAAAATGAATTCAGCTGCACTAAGCCTCAAAAACGTGGTATTAACATAATCCTGGGTAACGATAATGCTCACTTGCTCCTTCCCAAGAAGCACACACTCACATGGGCGTGCACACACACACCCACCCACACACACACACACACACAAACACACAAGACTGCAAGCCAAGCTCCAGTCTCAAGGTTCCATGACGTGAACTGATCCATGTTCAGCACTGGAGCAGAAGCTAATGTTTATTGATCTGTTCGGCTTTTTGACCCTCTCTGAGACCGGTACTATGATGCCCCCCATGGGAGGATGCCTGCTGTTCTGGCACAGCACAATGAAACTTCAGCCCATCTGTCTCCGTCTAAAAACCCTTTGATCAAGAACAAACTCACAGAAGATGCATCAGCCGCTGAAATACTGCATTTATTGTCTTATCTTAAAGGAGAATACTGGTGTCATTTAGAGTTACACTCATTAAGAGTTATAGAGTTATTATTTCCTTCCATTTCTTGCTGTGGGTCTCAGGTGACAGTAAGCAGACTGTATTGATGTGTGAAAGCACTCAATGAAATAACAATAAAAGAAACTTTGACAGAACCAAATTAAACCTTCATGTTTATTGAGATGGATTATCGTCTGTTGAAGTTGTTTTTCATGCTGTACAAAAATGATTGGCAGCAAATGGCTTCTTCTGAAGTTAGGAGAACGAGTCTTGATATCTCTGACTACGCTGACTGTGTGCAGACACCAGCAGGAGCAATGTCAAGGAGAGGGGCAGCCTAGACCACTGGCTCTCAATGTGGGGTCCGGGGACCACCAGGGGTGCTTGAGGGAGTTCCAGGGGGTCCCCAGCAAATTGATGAATTGTTAAACTTCACCATTATTTCATTTACAAGAAGTTAACACAATTAGAGAATGTAGAAGAATGACTGTTTTGGTCATAGTTTCACTGCTATCTCTTTACCTACAATACAGATAGTCATGGAATTCTGGACAAAATCATATCTAACAATAAAAATATTCTCAGATTTGAGTCTGAGAGACAAAATCTCATCAAATGGGGGTCTGTGGCCCTAATGTGGACTAAATTAGGGGTCCTTGATATGAAAAAGGTTGAGAATCACTGACCTAGACGATTGGCAAAAACACCAGTATTACCCTATAAGGACTTTGCAAGCAAAATAGTAAAATACCTACCTTTTTTGTGGATGTAATCATCATTTTTGAAACACTTTTTTATGAATGGATGTATAACACTTTGACACGAAAGGCTTCAGTTTTAGTATGGTAATAATCTTCATTGTTTACAATAAAGCAACTGTAAACAACAGCAGAAAAAAACAATATAAACAGGCGTTTTTTCTGTATCCTTGTTTCTAGCAGCACTATCTAACGGCGGCCTTCCCTAGTGAGCACAGGTTACTTGTGTTTATAGTTTCACTGGCAAGGGGCCAATGAAATGTCAAGTAGTGTGTGTGTTAGATGTGTAGGTGCTGCATACAGTTTGACACAATGATGCGCAGGAAAATTCTACATTCTGGGAAACAGCGATGCCACGCTGTGACTCCACATGGGGTTGTCATATATTTGATGTCTGATGCTAACAAGAGTTGTGTTTCTGTTTTTTTCACTTGTCTGTTTGGTTGCTGACAACAACACACTGGCAGCATGTGTTGCCCATTCCCCATTGTTTTCTTATGTAATCCCAATTTAATGCCATCATTTTTAACAGTTATCTAGCCTACATTTATCATGTAATGAATCAGGTAATGTGTTCTGAATTATGTCCTTTTGTGAGAACTATGCAAGTTTCTTAAATGCGACTCATATTTCCTGACAAATGGAGATGGATAGAGTGTCATATTCACGGACATGCTTTGCAAATTTGGAATAATTGAACCAAGCGAGCCGCATCATCAGAGTTCAAGACACTGAGGCTGTTTTTGGCATGAAAGAAGTGGCCAGGCTTGTAGTTCCTGTTAGTGACATATGATGCTCCCTCTGGCTGAATTTTTAGCCTAAGAAAACCCTGAAAGCAGAGGTGAGAAGAGACCAGAGCCGAGCACTCCTCCTGACACAGGATAGGGAGTTAGAGCATATTATATCCTTATATAATTCACCCCCCCCGAAAAACATTTCCCTGATCTATAACATTGTTTGACTATGTAAATATATTCCAGACTGTACCGCAAAAGCTTAGAGGGATAGAAACTTTTTATGAATTAGAATTTCTGGATGAACTATCCTTTTAATTAGCACCCTTAGGCAGGTTTCTTAATTAAGAAACAAAGGGAGGTATACTATCTGTTCGATGCTCATATACAGTAAAGGTAAATCTAGTTTGTGGTCAGAGATATCTCCTTTTTTCTCCTTTTTTCTTTTTGTCTCAAGTTGTAAAACTCATTATTAAACCCACATCCATTGTTGTCTGTTTGAAAATCTCCTTCATTAGTCAAGACGGAAGCTCCAAGGTGAGCGATAACAGACAATCAGACTAGGTTTCAGAGCCGGAGCGCTCCGTGTTCACGGCTCTGCATGACTCAAAAGAAATGCACCCCATCACATGTTGTTTGCACACAAAGGCATTATTAATCATCAGTTGATGTGAATCATCATTCTAATTCTGACATCTTGGTCTGCTGACTTCCATCACAACACGATAAAGTTCATTAATATTAAAAACCTTGTTTGTCACAGTCGTGCCTCTGTCACAAAAGTGTGTCTTTTTTCATGTTTTCACCCAGGTCTATCTTCCTGAAATACATCCAGGGGGGGGAATGGCAGTAAAACCCAACGTCATTAATCTCTATATTTTTTTCTGCCACCACCTGAACACAGTGAAATAATGCCCCCCACAGGGATTAAGTATTGTTGATACACTCTTGCCGAGGGAGAAGTGGGCCCAACATGACGGTGGTGTCTAACGGAGGAGAAACAAGCCTCAACCTGGATGCTCAGATGCCACCACAGTGATTATCATACAGTAATGGAGTCTGCTCACTAGACACACACACCCTCTCAGCGTGGCTAATCACATAGCGTACATGCATGCACACACTTTCAGACGCCCTGCAGAGCAGACACTGTCCTCCTCTCTCTCTCTCTCTCTCTCTCTCTCTCTCTGTCTCTCTCTCTCTCTCTCTCTGTCCAGAATTAATTCAAATTTCAGTGCTCTACTTCCTTCTAACATGAAATGTGTCATGCCTGATATCTTCTTTTTTTTTCCTTCCTTATCCCGTTTTGTACACCGTATTTGATTAAACTGAGCCGTCCATTGAGGTGTAAAGATAAGATAAATGGTTTTCTTACATTTTTTCTTACAAACTGTTGATTTACATTCTAGGCACGTAGGAATATATATAGCTGCTGTTGGGGTTAGGTTGAGGGAAAATCTACTACAGAAAATGTGTCAATTAATCATCAATAGCGATAGCACATATGAGTATATACACTCTATATAGAGTGAGTAAATATAGATTATATCATCTGTAGAGTAGAGCTGTCTTGATTTTTTTTGTCTCAAGTGTTGCAAAAACTATAGCATTCACAGACTGTTTGCCTAGACTTCTCAATGGAAATAAAATCTTTAAATTGTTAGATTACATGCTGGCGCAACATAAATTCTGCACCTGTGAACTGATGCTTGGTATTTCAGTTTGGTTTAAGTTCTACTCTCTGGAAAAAAACACGCCAAACGTCCTGAAGTGTATTATTATAAGCGCATTATGAGGATTTTCATATTATAATTGTATCAGAAAAATGATATGAGTGTGACAGGAGAGTTTCATTAGCTATTGTAATTCCATAAAACACTCAACCTTTTTGCACACTGTATTTTGTATTATAGTTTATATATATCCTGCTTTGATAGAAAACGCTCATGTTTACAATATGATTATGATTATGAACACTTAACGTAAAGTGTTACCAAAATCTCAAACAATAGCATGCCCACAAAGCTCAAGTAGATAGGTGTTTAGGTCAATTCAATTCCATGTTTAATTCAATTTTATGGTGGAATTAAACATTGTAAGATGTTGTATGTGATCCTATTTCTGTGAATAGACACACTGCATAAATATGGCCTACCTACACATTAAGTGTAAACACAACAGGTATTCATCTAACTGGAGTACACACTGCTTTTTGTCATGCACATTTATGTCTTGCTCTTCTTTTACACCAAACAATAGCCTGACAATCGCATCAAAAGGCAAATGGTCTTTACTCAGCGTGCTTATCCCTCCACAATGCAACAATAGCTTAGGGTTTTCCATGTTGTGTGTTTGTGTGTATTTGGTAAATGGCTCACTTACACCCATTACATCTCATGAACTGATCTGAACAAGTCCGCACTGTGAGTCTTCTACCTACGGTGTCGTCTTAAAGTAGGAATCATTAAACTGAACTCCCTGCTATCTGGGGCGTGGATGAAATGTGTGAGCTGAAGTTGTCTGATGCAATCAGCCACAAGGTCCTTCAACAGGATTAAAATTTCAATCCGGAGCAGAGGCTAATCAAATTACTCTAGTCTGTCTCAAGTGTTTAGATGAGGTTTTTCATTTAGAGTGGAGCTCGGTGACTCCTAGTAACAGATTAGCAGGCTGCACTTCAATGTAGCCAGTGTGAGAAACTCTACGTGAAGTTCTGGCATATTTCTAACAGCTCAATGGGCACAGAGGGAGCCGCTGCCAGTGAGCACAGTTTTGCCTGAAATCAGCAGTAACCCCCGCAGGATTCCCTGAGATTAATGACAGAGGGCACAGACTGGCATCTGGGCATCTCCCCTTAGCGTTAAACCTCCCATCTCCTGTTGTGTTTTTATATGCTGTCAGCTTCAGCGCAGCCGTATGTTCCGCCGCCGCACGGCAACGATAGAGAACGTCTGAACCTCCGATCAAAACATCTTGTCCAGTAGCAGGAAAACGTCTCGTCCAGCTGCTCCCACCCCACCTGACAGATGGTGAAGCCAACAGAAATGAGGAAACTAATAAGGGCGTTTTCACACTGTAATAGTCCCAACCAGAGTTTGCCAGGCTGTTACATTGTATTGTTCCAGTTCGTTTCACATTGCCTAATATCAAGCGGACCTATTGGACAGATATGATGGTGGGAGTGCAAAAAAATCGAACTAGAGGGCGTTTTCACATTATAATGGTACACCATATATTATTCCGGGGGACTTTTAATTTGGCGACATAATCCTCTGCGATGTGTCGGATGTACTTCCGCTCTGGGGCAGCCGGTAGGTTTCTCTCTAGCTAGTGAGATTTCAAGGCTTAAAATCTATATAAGGAAGGGTCAAATGACTTGGGGAAAGTATAGACAAGACAGAAGAACTCCCCTGTCAACAGTATGTCTGCATTAGGTGAGTGGGAATACGTTCGTTTTCGTAAAATACTGACGAAGAGGCAGGTGTGACATTTTGCACTTAAGAAAAGAGTGTCTCCCTACCGACGGTGGAGAAAAAAACAGAGGAAAGAATATCGTTAATGACTCCGCGGTCGCTACTGGTTAGGCGATTACAATACCGACCAAGCTAGGGTCATAATCTCTTTCCTCTTTGATGTAATTTGGCTAAAAACAATCCAAACAATCTGCTGTGAGCCAACAAAACATTACACACATATCGTCATTTCTTCTTTCTCGTGAGTCTTAATCGAAATTGTTTTCACATCAGAAATTATCCGTACCACAGTATACATGGAACAGGACCGAGGCCTCCCGTTTTTGGAGAAACTTTTGCAAGTTTTTGGTCCGCACCCGAGTCTGCATGGCGTGTTCACACCTGATCCAGACTTTGCAAAATGTTTGTAAAATCTGGACCAAACAATGTAGGTGTGAAAGCCTCCTAACAGACCAAAATCTACTCAGAAACCTGGAACTGAAAGATAAAGTTGCAACCTGTATGTGTATCACAAGTTGTATATGTATATTAAAGTGTTTACATGCACATTATAATCCAGTAACTTTGGTCAAAATATTTGCTATCAGTTACAGTTTTACTTCCATTTTTCCATCAAAAAAATCCAGTAGGACTTTCTGCAAACATGTCTCCTCAGTCAAAATTTTATCATATACTGCTCCATAGTGGTTTTGTCATTTCCTCCTTAAAGGAAAATGTTCCAATACCCCCTTTTATTATTGCAGTAATTTATTAGAGTAGTAATTAAATACAGACACACAATAACTACACAGCTGTTAATAAGCCATACACAGCAATAACTTGCCCACTTTGCTTGGGATCATTCGTGTCTAAGTAACAGTAAATACCATTTACTGAATATCTGAACTGTTGTGTTTTATACTGGATCAGCTGGATAATATTGTATTTTTATGTTCACTTTTTCCATAATAAACCAATATCGATTGGCTCCCGGCTCATGCTGCTCAGTATGGGATCAGTGAATCCCTGCTGATGTGTGTACCACCTTATAATGTAATACAAGCCATTTGTTAAAACAAGGATCTTGAAGTGTGAAACTAGGAAACACTGGTGTTTATATCCTGATTATATCACAGTGCTGCAGAAACAGAGTCAGCAGCTCCACAGCCTCAGTCTCACTCAGTAATGGCGAGGGTGAGGAGGGTCGAATGGAGTGGTCATAGCTCCGTCTTGCATTATAGATAAGAGACAGAAAGGGTTTTAAAGTTCCCTGAGTGGATGGATAGACCCCTTGAGTGCCCTCTCTATGTGTGTGTGTGTGTGTGTGTGTGTGTGTGTGTGTGTGTGTGTGTGTGTGTCTAAACAAATTATTCTACAAAATCGAACTAGTTTTTTTCAGTCAGCATAATATAATGACTAATCCATTACGTTTTGGCCCAAAGTCTAATCAATGACTGATGGCAATCAATACAATTCCTCTGTGTATCCACTTCAAAATCTCTGTTTCTATATTTCTAAAATTCACAGCCATGCAGTGCTTTTGAAAATGATTGTCCCACATTATTTAAGCTTGGCATGGGCTAATCTAAATTAACTGAATGTCATTGATATTCACTTGATTTTTTTGGTCTTTCTTGAATTAGGAAAATACTGATTTTCATAGCTAAGACAGTCCAACCCAATTTAAGTTGCATTTAAAATATTAGTTTTAGTAAGATATTTTGTTTATTCTGCATCAATTGATATGAAGTAGAAATATTCTTTTGAAAAAGGGATTTTGAAACATGCCATGTGACAACAGATGATTGGTCAGACGTTTGGCCAAAACGTAGCGGATGGATATTGATTGTAAATGTAATACAAACAATATTGGAGAACAGTTAGGAAAGTCACCTTTAGGAGTTAAGAGTTAAGGTTGGTGAGTTCATGACTCATCCAGACCTCCTGGCTCTCTAAGACAGACCGCTCAGTTGCACATGCACCAGTGGCTGAGAGACAGACAGGGAGTCTCCTGGGAATGACAATGGAGACGCATCTAGGCCATTGATTTTCAATGTACCCTGGGCCTTCTAATGGGCTCCATGAGCGGGAGTGAATCAGCCCACGTTGACTGGAGCACAAGCTCGCACCCTGCAAACCTACTGACACTCGCTTTAGTCTTCTGCTGCTTTTCCACTCCACTCACTTTCTCCTATTCATAGCTTTGAGCACTTAAAAGGGAGCACTCCACTTCGACACTCGGACACACATTCCTCCAACTTAGATTCTCTCTCTCTCTCTATTTATTTATTTTCTCTCTCTTCTAATCTCTCAAAGCACTTTCTCACACACACTCACACACGTTTTGCAGACAACCCCAATAGCGCTTGGACTAAAAACCCATTTCACCGGCATCGGCACTTCTGCCCATAAAGCCTCTGAAACGCTCCAACACACCGAGCTCTTTTCTCCACTCAGTTTTGTCATGGAGCCAGGTGCCACTCACACACACAGACACTCTCTCACAGCACATCTGGGTAGGCTTTCAAGGAGCCAACATGTAATTGGGGTCATAAAAGCTGCTCATGAATGAATGATGGATTGTTAAGGCTATCCCAGCCACCGACTCCCTCAACGGAAAGGATGGATGGATGGATGGATGCAACAGGGTTTTTAAAAGGCAAACAGAGGCAGTGGTGTGTTGCAGTATGCAGCACTGATATGGGACAGAAAAGAGTGTGTAGAAAGGGCGGCTGGAGTGTGTGTCTGTATATCTATATCTAAGTCTACGTCTGTATCAATGTGTGTTTCTGTGCATGCAAACGTGTGTGTGTGTCCGTGTGTGTTAAGACATGCTCTCACTGGCGTGTCAGGCCTCCGGTCCTTGAGGAAGCATCGCAGAAAGTTGAGATTAAACCTTCAAAGTTGCACGAAAGTCCTGAACAGGAAGACGCCTGGGGGACAGAGTTCAGGGAGACACACCTCAGTACGTTCCCTCCTTGTCCGCTGTGTTTTTAGACATGACACTGCCGGTTGAGCCTGTTGTTTTATTGACTCTTGCCTAATACTTTCACACGCTCGACTGTGAAGCCCGGATGTTTTGGAGGCTTGCTTTTTTGTGTGTGGCAAGAGTATCCTACAGGGCATGAAACTACTTTTTTTTCCATCAGCCAGCCACAGACGCTAATGGATTTGGCAGCAACAGTAGATGTTACAATAGAAAACACAGGTTCTAAAACACTGGTTCTTTATCTATAGCTAGTAGAATTGACAGACTTACCAGCCGCCACAACATTTACTAGTGGCTAGAGCTAATTTCACACCCTGTTATCCTGGTTTCCACGACAGGAGCGAAATGGTCCTGCTCCAGAGAAGTGGCTAATTATTTTTGCTAAAAGTCTGAAGCCGCTATCAATGGGGTGAATTATACTAACACCAAAATATAGTCATGTAAAATCTACATCTTGTATGCTTGCCAAGTCTTAGAAGCCACTAGATGCATTAAAGTCAAATATGTCCAATCTTAACCATGGAGTGAATCAGTACATCCAATCCTTTGCTACAACTCGGCACAATAAAATCTGATCTGGGACCTCATTTCCAAAGTTGTACTTGGATATTTTAGTCAGCTTGATCCATCATTTTTCAAATTGTTTGTACCCGATTCAGAAAAAATGACTGCATGGCCTGATAACATTTACATAAGGCTTCACATGTACCATCCATTTAGAAATAACCTCACTTCTGAGCTTCAGTTTCCCAATGTACTCAAGCCTTTCACTATGGTGCAGAGTGCTTTATTGTAATAAATCTCTACATGCCTTACGTCTTTCATATGTGCACACACCATTAAATAATTATATATAATATAATTATTTATTATATTATATAATTTTTTAAATAATTTTTGTATAATTTTATTATTATTTATTATTATATAATTAATAGTATATATTATACTTACCTAGTTTTCTAAAATGAAATTTGATTGTGCGACATGTTCGTTAATAAGTCCAGATAATGAACTAACCTAAAGGTCACGCTCGAGTCTTTTCTATTCTACTTTTTGACCTTTCTGAACCTCATGTGAGCAAACTGGTTGATAACAGTCCAGAACAGATGCTTGTGAATAGTGAAATCCTCAGAGACCGAGTCACAGCAGCTCTGACTCACACACGGTCCTAGAGGGCAGTCAGTCAATGCGAGAGCAAAGCCACTGATATAAAATCACACTGGGTGATAGCACACGTCACTGAAAAAAAAAACCTCTCTCTCTCTCTCTCTCTCTCTATCTGTCATTCTTCGAGGCAGGCTCAGCCCCCCCCCCCCTTCTATCCCATCATCTCTTTTTCTCTCTCCTGCACACAAAATCTCCACAAATCGCCTCATACATCCACACTACATCTAGATCATCTGTTGTTAGCGTTTGATGCCAGTTGCCGGGTTGGTCAGATAGAAACAGATCAATGGTGAGATTGCACTCAGCCCACCAACCACAGCCCATTCTCCGGCGATTACGTCTCTCTTTTGTCACAGCACATAAAGACAGATTAGAGTGAACCATATGTGGTATCTGGGAATGCTAGATGGCCAGGATGGATTGAGCGGGGGAAAGGATGAAGGGATTGAGAAGCAGGGAGAGGCTGGTGGAGGAAAACCTTGTAACTTTTCAGGAACTAAGAAAAACAGCCTCTTTTTAGCTTGAGAACAATGCATTTTGACATTATCCAGTGGGTTTGAAAATCCCCAAAATTGGAGTTACAAGGTTTTCATACGATAACAGCGATACGGGAGTCGAAAGGTGTAGGAAATGAAAGGTGGGAAATGAAAGATTGAGTGAGAGAGAAACAGAAAGACAGATAGACAGAGAGAGAGAGAAAGAGAGCGCAAGATAAACTAATTAAGTGCAAGAATGCTGAGAGGGCATTGCCACAATAGAGTGGGGTTCCTGACCTTGATTTAGCTGAGAGAGACAGAGAGAGAGAGAGAGAGAGAGAGGGAGAGAAATAGACAGCAGGGACTGGTGAGAGGATGACAGCAAGAGCGGGTTCAAAAAAGAATTAATGAATTTAAAGGAGGGAAGAGATCAAGTGAAGAAGGGGAGTGGAGGAGAAATCTCGACATGAAAGTAGTGTTGTAGTACTTGAGATCGGTTGAAGCCACATTTTAAGGCAATTGACGGCATTTTTACTCGTTCTTGACTTGATCTCAGACAGCAAAGACTTGGAAATTTATCTCAAGACACAGCTGTAGTGTCATCGTAATCACCTTCACTCGCATCATCTGAGACTAATTTGTTTTTCTATTTGCTGTGATTGGACCGGAGTAAAATACTGCAGGAGCCGCTTTCAAATGAGAACTTTACTTGTTACTTGAGTACAGAAATTATTTTGTTTATTTTCAAGTGAGGGCCAACAGGCTTTGCATCTCAAATCAATATTTCTTCAATATATAACCACTGCATCGCCTAATGCATGATTCAGTTTATTCACACCAATTCTCTTGCATTCAGGTTATCATACTGTATCGTAATTTCCCCGTCTGTGACTGATGTGACAATTTGCCGATTAAATAATCTTAAATTAGCAGCAATAAAGTGTTTTGAGAAGCTGATGTAAACTTTTGAGCCCTCACTATGATAACAGACTCAAACCCGACTCAAATCAGACTCAAATTACAGTCATGGTCTTGAATTGGATTCGCATTGTTCTAGTCTCCATCTTGACTAGGGCTGAAAGATATTGACAAAAAATCTAATTGAAATAATTTGACAGCATATTGCAATTTCAATTTAAACTGCGATTCATATTATCACAAGTTTTTCTTGTCATCCATTTTTTTAGAACTTTAAAATTGTTTTACATTTTTTTGTAAATTTTTTTTTTTTTTTATTTTGTTAAAAAAAAAAATTATGTCAGTGTGCAGGATTTACTGAGTTTAAGTATGATGGAAGGTTTTCACCAACATTGTATTTGATTCATTGGCCAAAGACGGATCTCTAAAACCCTTGTTTAGAAATCCATTTTGGATGCTCCTCTCTCTTAAGCAATTAACTGCAGCTTCTCCGATTTGGAAATTTCATAAGGTCTTATTGCGATTTTGAATTTTTGTATTAATTGTTCAGCCCTAGTCTTGACCCCATGGGGTCACAAGATAATTTTGGGGGGTTGCAAAATTATTTATGGGATAGGAAAAAAACATATTTATACTATATACTGATTTTTTGCTAATTTTAACTTTTTTCCTGTGAAATACTGAATAGTTTTCAGCCTCTCTGCCTCCTGATAATTAAGCAAATGAAACAACCTGAAAAGCCAAAATTGTTCTTTGGTTGAACTGTTAACCACCATATGCACGCCTTGACGGGGGTCGTAACTAGGCATCGCTTTGTTTTGAGGGGTCACAAGCCAAAAAGGTCCAGACTACAACACTGCATGAAAGAAGGAAAGGGAAAGAGATAAGATGGCAGGGGGATTGGAAGAACAATGGGGAGAAACAGAGATGTACACAGAAAGATTGGGGGAGAAATCAAGTTAGGCAGGAGGAAAGAAGTAAGAGAAATATAGGTTAGTCTAGGAGGCTAGGAGGCAGGGCATGTGGAGGCAGGCGAGAGCGGGGCAGTGAGGGAGGGAGGGAGGCGGGAGAGGAGGCTGAGGTGACAGTGGGTGGTGCGGCGAGATGGAGAACGGACGAGACAGAGGGCAAGTGGTTGGTCACGCAGCAAGTGCCCGATTAATTAATTCCAATGTTTGCGTCTCCACACTGAGTGGGCAGCTTGGAGGCTGGCTCTGGCACCTAGCCTAACACTTCTGGATGCTTTCTCTCCTCTTCCCTCTCTGTAAGACTGAACAACACAGCTTGGCATGCCTCTTCCCTTCTTATTTTCCCTCTTAATCTGTTTTTTTCCTCTTGTCTCCTGTTCTTTGTTTTTCTCTCTTTATCGTCTTATCCAGCTTCCTGCAAAATGTCTGGGAATGAGACTGTCTGGTGATTTTAAGGTGCTTGGTGCAGCATTTTAACATCAATAAATCCTTAGCACATTAATTCTGAGACATTATTATGATTGCTGTAAACAAATGAGACCGTTGCTAAGCAGATTGCCAGCCTCCAGCAGCCTTTCCACTGCATTTTACACTGTGTGTCACTGAGTCACATTTCATGGGAAATCTACTGGATTGCTTTACGACACAAAACAGGAACCCTTTTAACTTTGGCAAGTAATACACACAACTTTACTCCACTTCCACTATTCTGAATGCATAGTTTCAACTTCACTAGTTTAACTCGTCAAAATGCATATTTACTGTTATCAAGGGCTGTTATCAACTTTTATCCTTCAAAACAAACACCCGCCGTGGAAGGTGGAGTGCAGCAACAGGAAGCAACGGGACTTATGGGAAATGTGGTCTTACAAACACACACATGCAAACACACACAGGAGCACTGGCCTCATATCTGAAAATGTGTGATGTGTTTGTTTTCTGTTATCTCTGTAAAGCTCTTTGTCAGGAATCTGTTTTGTTAAAAGCACTTTCTGAACAAATTTGAAATATGACATGATGTAACTGGTACATTTCCCCCAGCAATACAACTTCAAATACTCTATGATATACTCTACTCTATCAAATACTATATTTCAAAATTTTGATGGAAAATTCACCCTGAAAGTAGTCTGTAATTGTGGCTTATACCCTGCCTTTTTCCAGCAGCTGTCATGTCAAACACTCAAAATATAACTGTTATGATATTTAGTGATAAACAAAAAAAAACAACACATTTTTCTATACCCTACTACTTGTTCAATGTCAAACTCCCAGTCACAGCCTCACTCCCACTGGTTTGGTTCACCTGCTGTCATGCAAGCTGAACACACTGGCATGCCAAGCCAGCACACACACTGTACACTAAACATTTGCCTGGCTGTCTTTTACGCATGCTTGCACATGCATGCAAAACCATACACACACACACACACACACAGCAACAAAAGCATGTACACATTCAAACAAAACAGTTATTGCATAAGCAATGGCAAATGTAAGGGAGAACAGAAGTAAATACTTGTGGGTATTGGTGCTGTTACACACACACACACACACACACACACACACACTCACAGTACACGCACACACACACACACACACACACACACTCACAGTACACACTTACAAACACACATGCCCAAGATCCTTGTATGCTTGCCAAGTCACTATAATCCCCCTATTCAGTCATTAGTAAGAAAAGGCAGGCACCGAGGGGAATACTGTTAATACTGATGTAGGTGCCAATGCACCTGTCTCCTGAGACCGCTCCAGAATAGCTTGCAGGGACGCTGGGAGGCAAAGCGTCGTCTCCCCATTCCAGCCTGTGGAGAGCTTAAGGAAGCTCGCGAGGGTCAGACATGCATCACCTGCCATAAACTAGATCATTCAAATCTGGAACTTGTCAAGAATCCAATTAATTATACTTTGCCCTCAGACTTTTACCTCTACAGTTTTCTTTCACAGCAGCACGCATGCCAAGATAGAAATAGATTTTTGTAAACTTTATTTATCAAGGGAAGGTTTGCTGAGCGTGCAGGCTCTTTTTCAGCGACACCCTGCATCACGTTCGTAAAGTTACACACATTCACACCTGGGAGCTCCCACACTGCTCTGCTTCTATTGTACACAAGGCAATACCATTAGTGTAATGTAATAAAACACTGAATGGCATATGCTATAGGCCTACACAAAAGGGTGCATTCATTTGTTTGTGTGTTGGAGAAAATGACTGTTTAAGTGTTCTCCCGGCGTAATTGTTCTACACCTCACAGCTCTGTGAGACAAAGGCGAGTGAAACAACCAATAATTGCGATGGGTGTTGTTCAAAGACAGCTGAGTGGCCTCACCCACTGCAGTCCCCAAACCAGTGAGCAACACAAGCCGCAGAAACTAGCTCTTAATCTCCAGCTTGTCTAGCTGGTCCGTCTGTCTCCATGGGTTGAGGTAAATGGAACGGCGCACATTAAAGTTACACTCTGGTGTGTGAGAACAAGTTTTAGGGCGTTGTTGCGTAAGTGGAAACGAAGCGAGAAAGGGCCTACAGGCTACCCAGCCTTCAAAGGGAGAAAGTTAACTTGCATAAATAGACTGAAAGAACCTGACCGTTTGCGGTTTATACACTTAAACTAATTGTCAGCTGTTTGAGTTAAGCCTAGAGCATGCAAAATGACTCTCCACAGCCAAATTGTCACCGGTAACTTAACTCTGAGAGTGTAAAAATCAATGCTACGACTGTTTATACTGTATATATCCACACCCATCAGAGTTAATTTGACACATTTAAATAGATTTGAACAGCTATATCACAGTCATACCAGCTCTATGATTGGACAAACAACTCTCCAATCAGTGCTTGTCAACTCAAAATAATTGTCACTGAAATATCAATGCTTATCAACACTGTTTGCTATGTGGTGTGGTTTTGGTCATGATGCCAAATCATGGCTGGCATGGCCACAGCACAATTTCCAGCGTTCATAAGTGATGATTTTTTCTGTGACAATTATTTGGAGTTGACAAGTGTTGAATGGAGGGTTGTTTGTCCACTCACTGATCTGGCTCCGATGCTGCTGTTCATCTAAAAGTGTCAAATTATCTCTGATGGGAGTGGACTTATATAAACACTGGCATGGTGTTGATTTTTACACACTGACCAGTTTGCTCTTTCTGTTGATGTCTACACCCAGAAAAGAACGGCTGGTAATGTGAATTTTGTCTGAAATACAGCAAACGTCATTAAATATTCCCAACGGCTTATCCTCACACTCTCTAGCTGTGGCTGCTAATGTTTTGGATCAAAGCCTGGATGTTGCTGAATGCTTCAAGGAGTCACTTCACTGCCAGTCTGCAGCGCCTGGTCCTGCGTGGCTCGATGCGGCTCATCTCCCTTCACGTCGGCATGATAATCTTGTAATATAAGGAATGATATTCAAGCCCAACCTGAAGTGCTCCTTACCTGAAGTGTCCCACATGTTCAGCTCGATCCTCTGCTTGTCGATCTCGAAGCTGGCTGTGTAATTCTCAAATACCGTGGGAACATAATTCTGAAATGAGACATGGGTGACTATAATTAGATCAAAGCTGATGGGTTATGTAGGGTCAAATTTTTCATTTTTACACTTCCGTGACTATTGACTAGTGACTAAGCCTTTAACATAACTTCAAGAGGCAGTAAATTCAGGTTATCAAGGTATTGTAAGGTAAAAAACGGGTCCTAATATATTCTATCAAGTCTAGCAGAAGTGCAGTGATGAACATCAGAGGCAGGAGAAGGTGTGCATGGAAAGCAGATGAGGCCAATTCTGAGCACTGACCTATTTCCAAATTCAGCGTTTTAGGGCGACATGCTTTGATTTCATTAGTCTCAACAGTTCAAGGACTTCAATAAAAAAACCTGTAGGCCCATAGGTAGGCTTATCCGTTTAAACTGTTCACTGCTGATGTTCAAAATGTTCAGTGTTTATTGCACAATGTCGATGTTCATTGAACATTTCAGTTTTGATTGTTGGTTACATGCTTCAGTGTTAGTGTAATAACTTCATTAATATTCCTCTACATTAAATCATTTTCTAAGAATAGCCGAGTAGTTAATATCTTCGAGAACTAAACTGTTTATTCTGTGAATTGTTTTATTTCTTATTTTTATCATTAGAAATGTTAGAGTACTTCGGTCTCCACATTAAAAACAATGTAATGACACTCTAAAACACACAGTCTACATGCAGGCAGAGCTTCAGTGTGTTGCTCAAAGGCACTTCGACACACTGGCTGTTGCGGAGACCGAGCCGGTTATGTTCCAATAATAGAGCGGTCTGACCAGACTGGTCCGGTAAACTGACCGACGGCAGTATCACTGATGGGCGCTGATGCGCGCGATGCGCAAAAGCGCATAGAGCTCAACGGATTTCCTTTTCAAATGCCGTAGCACGGACGTCAGTTGGGCATGGACGCGAAACCTAAGTAACTCAAAATGTTATGTTTTATTTTTCGTTTTTATCATTATGATGGAGAGCAAAGATCAAGCAAAAAACTACCAGAAAATTAGAAAGCCATATCTAAATAAAAATGACATCAGGGGAGCATCCAGGACCGATGTTCCCGCTGCGCTGTGCGTCTGCAACAGAGTTTGGTAACCTACGTCAAACACTGTACCACATTAACCAAATAATATCTTATCAGTCATCAGTTATTACCCTACTTGTTCCCACAAATTTAGGCGATACAAGCGGTTTTTGTAGGTTTTAGTGGAAACCCATCCTATTAGATGCAGGGACTCTGCCGTGCCGTGGGGTTTAGGGACCTGACGCCCCTGCTGCAGTTATCAGTTATCCTTCAGACTGCAATACTTCTTTAATTTAATATTCTCTTACCTCTGGGTACGAGTCTTTGGCGAAAACGTGGAGGAGAGCCGTCTTGCCACACTGCGTATCGCCGACCACCACAATTTTACAGCGGCTGACTCCCTTGCTCTCCATAGTGCCCCGTGTATCAGTGAGTGGTTTTGTATCGCTGCCTACTTGTCATTTAGCTCCACGCGACCTGAACAAGTTGAGTGTGGAGGTGTGAACGTTGTCACTCCCGGAGCAACACTTCAGATCCAGCGGGCACAACTTCAGCTCCACAGGCTGCTCCAGTCAAAACTCGGCGGCATGCTCTGCGCAATGGGATCCTGGCTGTTGGACTGGTGACAGTGAAGCACTGGGATGACTCCTGTGTCAAGGCGGCAGGAAAAAAACAAATAGTTTTTCCGGTCAGGTTTTCCAAAATAAAACCCTTATTGACGAAGGTGCTGAAACGTCCTTTGAGCAATACAAAGTACCAAAGTGAGAATGGAGAATATATTTAAGAGGGAATCTGTAGTAGCCTACATGGAAACACATTTAGGAAAAAATAGAAATTTTTCCAAAATGTCCTTTTCATTGCATGTATTCACACACACACACACACACACACACTAATACAATCCACAAATACTGTATAAGCCTGCTAGGTCTGTCTATCTATCTATCTATCTATCTATCTATCTATCTATCTATCTATCTATCTATCTATTTATCTATCTATATACATATGGCTATAGTTGGTAGGGTAGTTACATAGTATATATAGGCCTATACTGTATATAGCCTACAGCTTGGAAGGAAGCCTATTATTTTAAAAAGGTAAATTTTAACCCATAGCTGTCACATAGCTGTTCCTAAATGCTACAGAATGTGAGCTTCTGCACCAAAGTGACAAGTAGGGGCGGCAGGACTGCCTGGTGGTTACAGTCCATCCTTTAACCAGACGAGCGGGGGGGGTTAGGATTGGCTCAAGTGTCCTTGAGCAAGACACTAAATATCCCTCCCAGCTGACCTCTGACCTCCCTGGACTGGGGCAAGCTAAAGGAGAATCTCCCTATGGGGATCAATAAAATATATACTGTATATTTCATCCAAAAACGGGCTTTTATTTTGAAGGCCCAATTATCTTACTTTCGGCTTTATTCTGGCTGTCTCCGGCTGGCTTGACGCAGCTCTGGCTGCCGGTGTGAGTTTCCATCCTCTGCACCGAGTTTGTAACAGCCAGTGACAGGCGTTTAGGGCCCAACCCTGTTTGCATGTCACTTGTCAGGATTCCTGTCTCAGTAACCCACAGCATCACCTGACTGAATTATTTTTCACTGGAATTAGTCATGTGGTGGAGGGATAGGCCTGTTACTCAGTTTACCCACCTTTTCCTTGTGAATCATTTTATCCACCTTTTCAGGACAATATAAATCATCTAAATCAAATAAAACCTATAATGAGAATAGTTTGATTTTATATAGATAGTTGGTTGCTTTGTGCTGATCACTGACTGGAATTCATAGCTTACCCATTTACAACAACACAACACAATCAATCGTGTAGGCAACAACACATAAACACACACGTTTACTGTATCCGCGTGCGTGTCTTTGCTTGCACGCGCTTGTGTGTGCGCGCTCTCGTGCCTGAATGAATGATAGTCAGAGGAATGGAATGGTGGAGAAATGAAAATGATTATCCTGTTGATTACTTGCAGAATCTGCAACACTTCCCAGGCAACAATAAATTCATACTGAAACACAGACTTCTACATACTTTCTCACAGCTTTCATGCTTCTCATGCAGTATTTGGCAGGCTTTAAAGTTCTGTTTTGAATGAGTACTGGGCTATAAATTAGATATCCTCAAGTAAGCATAGAAATCTGTATCCCCAGCCTTCTATGTCCGTATCTAACACAAAGATTATCCAGCTGGAACAATTTTCCACTTTCAGCCCCTTCTCCAAATCATCGGGTGAAAGACACTTAGAAAACCCCCCGTTATCTTTTCCCCCAATGTTGCTAACTGAAAAATGTAGCCTACTACAAAAATATAACATTCAATTCACATATTGTAATAATATCCCAATTATCCCAATTAGGTTCCACAACGTAAAAGTAAAGCACGGGCGACCAACAGATACTATAATCTCAAATAGCCTACAGACAAAAAAGAAAAAGAAAAAATGTTTGGAGACAATAACAAATTAGCCTACAGCGCCATCTGTAAACCCCAATCGACTTAATCTTTTCTAAAAGTATGGATGTTTTAATTTTTTTTTTTTTTTATAACTTAATATAAGTGGCGATTCGACAATACCTTTAATTTCAATGCAAAACAAGGGAACTAGAACTAGGTTTGGTATGAGCCACTCTGGACAAATGAATATGAAATTTATCAACAAAAAAAAAGACACACTTACAGATCGGTGATCAATAATCATTCTTTCTGTGAGCTGGAGGCACCTGCACACTGGAACTAAATGGGTCTTTGCCAAGTCTTTAGCGCCACCTTCTGGTCAAAGTGAGGCAAGCACTCCGAAACAGCAATGTGCTGGTTTCACACGTTTCCATTACATTGTCATTGCTCTTACCTGCACTCAGAATCCAGTCCTCAACGTGAAACCATGTGTTAGTCAGGTCCAGAGGCAGTAAGGATATAAAATCACCTTCCTGGATTCCAAGTTGTCATTAGAAGTAATAATTTCAATTAGCCTGCAGACTCAAAACTTTAAAAAACCTTTTCATATTCTGTAGCCCTTTTGACACTTTCTAGAGGGGGATCATCCCTCTTTAGGAGGAATTGACTTTAAAAAATAATGGACAATTCACTCGTTCTTTTAAGTTTCACTTCAAGGAATAGCTCACCCCAAATGAAAATTCAGTCTCTACTTCAGTCTATCTACTGACCCTCATGTCAGTTGAACCTCCATTGAAGTTGGTATAAGACCACCAAACACACAGTGATTGAGCCTCTATAGTTCCACCTCAGCCTTCTCCCGAAGTATTGAAGTTAATGGGGCCATCAAATTTCTCCAAACAGCTCCTGCAGCACACGGCAAGTGTTTTGTAGCCAGACGATTGCACCGTGGGTCCAAAAGTCCAATATTTACCTCGTTATCTCCTATATTTTCATCACTGACAAGCAGACTTCCAGAGTGGTGTGTGCGTGCCTTTTGAACTGCAGTTCAAAAGGAGTTTCAGCTGACATGGGGAGAGCAGATAACGACTGACTTTTCATTTTGGGATGAGCTATATTCTTTTAAAGAACTTCTCAAAGATTTTAACCGTAGCCAAAAGTGCTTCTAAACTTCAAAAGTGCTGCAGAGGTGGAAAGGTGTGTTGGTGGAGACAGAAGTAGCCAGCTGCCTCCCATCCTCCTCTACACAGTAGAGGTTGTTAGCTGTAAGATTCATCCCAGACTCTCTGCCTTTTTGGGGGGAACTGGGGGGAGGGGGACGTGATAAGGACCAGGCAAAGTCTGAGAAGACATATGAATAGCTTATAAGAGGTAGAAACCTTTGGCAGAAAATTATAAGTAGCCTATGTCAACATTATAAGGGTATGAAATGCATAATGGCTTTGACCTTTCAATTCGCAATGTGACTGATAGCAGCTGTTTAGTTTTTAACAGATTGCAATACTTCAGCAACAAGTAGTCACATTGTGCAATCAAAAACATCACATGTGACTGAAAAAGGCTTTGGTAGTGGAAAAACTGGGGTCACTGTGTGTGTGTGCGTGTGTGTGTATGTGTGTGCATGTGTGTGTGTGTGTGTGCAATATAGACACACACAAGACACTGAATAGTTAAACATCTCCCTTGGACCCATATTTAGTCTGTTATGAATCTGCTGTATGATGCAAGTGTGTGTGTGCATGCATGTGACAGTGTGTGTGTGTGTGTGTGTGTGCTTGTGTGTATGCATGCACACCCTTGCCTGTGTACATATCTGTCCAGATCGAGCCCTTCTCCATACCTCAGTGACAGTTTATTTCAGACTTGAGGGGGGGAGAGGAAATAGAAAATGGCAGCCCTGACCTGCCATGTGTCTCTCTGTTAAACAAGGTATTTCCTGCCCTTTAACATCTTTATCTGTCTCACCATCCCTTCACTTCCCATCTGACACACGCAGCTATGAGTGACATGATGAGATAGCAACCTCTCTGGCAGGTTTGTGACATTTCAGGGTGGCCGGCATCTGTGAGTGTGTATGTATGTGTATGTGGTTGGGTAATAGAGGCAATGCCATAGGCTGTTGCCAGCTGGAAAAGTACAGAAATACATAGACACACATGTTCATTCTAATATCCAGGTTTTTCACTGCTACACAGTGTTTCATCTTCGAAGCACTCACCTCTTGCATAGGGGTCCAAGGACACTCTGATTGCTTCCTTTAAAAAGACTAGCTTGAGGTCGGTAATTGAAATATACTGTAGCCTATATATGTAATGATAACATTGTGCAAACATTTTTCTTTAAAGTAACAAACTGCATATGTTAGATAAATGTAGTAAATCTAGGATATTTGCTTTGAAATATTGTGGAATCAAAACAGAATGTTCCTCATCAATTTAAAAACACAATATATACATTGTATATATAGTATTATATATGATCTAAACTTGATTTACCTATCTTGTTATTTGCAGAACAGTGTTAACCCACCTTTTGACAAAGATCTTTATGAAATAAATTCATATAGCCTACATCCTATTAATTAGCATGAACCTGATAAATTATATGAAGATAAGGTCAAAACTGAATGCTTTTCTGAAAATAGAACTGATTTGTTTATATTGCCCATTGCATTATGACGGCCACCAACTGGATACCCACACACTAGTTTGCTCACCTTTTGACCAGGAAATCATTGCTTGTAACAGTTATTTACCTGCTGAACAGCACTGCCCCCATACTGTACATCCATATCTTCACCTGTTGCTCCAACTGAAAACTCAAATAATCCCATTTCTCTCTGCCAGTAATCCACTCTCCGTGGTTTGAAGCTCGCCACTCCCCTCTGCTCACATCTCTGCGCTCCGTGCCAACACAACGGATCTGTCACTTTTTCAGCTGCGTCAAGCTAACCGGAGATAGCTGCAAAAATACAGGAAGTTACGCATTTGACATTTAAAATAAAAGCATAGGTCTACTTTTTTCTATTTCAAGGGAACAAGTATTGGAGTGTACAGAACAATGAAATCGTACCAGAATACTGGAATCATTACATTGAATATGGAGTGAAGGTCTATCTGTAAGCAGATATTAAAAATAGTATTATTTATTTGTTATTTTATTATAGGGCATGGCATTTTATTTCCTCATGACATTTCCTCTCGACAAAGTGCTTAATAAACAAGTAAATTTCGGGTTAAAAAAATATTTTTCGTTGACCTTGACAAAATATATATATTCCTCCCTAAATATCTGTATTATTTCACTTTAGTATGTAGAGATATTACTCAAAATGTTTCAACACGCTCGTCAAGGGGGGTTTTATTTTGGAAATTGAAACGGGAACAGCCATTTTGAATTTGGCTGACTTGACACTGGCCACTTTTTGAGCAGACAGCGTACACTGGAAACCACGCAGAAATAACCTGATTTTGCATAGGATATACGATTGTGTCCAGTAAGTTTAATCTACTTTATGACTGTAAATCAGTATAAACTATATACATCAGTATAAACCGATTTTTTTTAATTTGCCTCCAGATTTTGCTGATAAAGTGCTTTTTTCCAGGAACGCCCTAAACAGGCAGAACTAGTGAATTTAAAGCCGAGGAAGCGCAAATCGGAAGTGTTCATCATGTCTGGCGAAGAGGCAGCAGCCGAACAACAACAGGAACAACAAACCGAGCAGGAGAAGAAACCAGATGAACCTCCGCCGCCGGCTCCCTCCTCGGATGCGGCGCAGGAGTCCGGCAGCAGCAGCCCCGCGGCGGGGGAAGAGGCTCTCCCCTGCCGGGCTCTGGTCCTGACGGGGTACGGGGGCTACGACAAGGTGAAGCTGCAGGTGAAGACGCAGAGCAAGCCGCAGCTGAAGGGCGGGGAGCTCCTGGTGCGGGTCAAGGCGTGCGGGCTGAACTTCGCGGAGCTGCTGGCCAGGCAGGGGCTGTACGAGCTGCTGCCCTCCCCGCCGGTCATCATGGGCATGGAGGGCTCCGGGGTGGTGGAAGCCGTCGGGGAGGATGTGAAGGATAGAAAAGTGAGTACCGAATGCTCTCTCAGACCCGGGAAATCCCTCCGTAAGCACCAAGATCAGAGGTGTCCAATCATGTGCCAGGGAGGGCCAAGAGTATGATGGTTTCATTCCAAGCACTGCACCAGCTCATTTCACTGTCTGGTGTAGTGTTTGGTTGGGATGAAAACCTGCAGATCCTATTGGTCCATCATGGCACATTGTTTCTTATCCCACCCTGTCCAAGAGTTTTATCATTACAGCAAAACACTTCACCAGCTTACTTCACTGATTAGTTTCCGTCTCTCTTGTTAGAGTTGTGCTAAGTAGTGAAAACTGGTTGGAATGATAATCTGCATACTACCGGTTCTCCACGGCATGTGAACCGCTGACCAACATCATGACCCACTGGCTGTTATGACTGCCTCATTTGTTCATTTTAAGACAAGTCTTATCAATAAGTCCCATAATTCCAGTCTGTATTTTAAAGTTGGGCGTTACCTCACCTCTTGTTAGGCTGCAGGCTGTAAAAAAAAAAGAATGTGTTTAGACTCAGCTTTTAAAATAGCCTACACAGAAATTGCCAAAAAAAAAAAGAGTACATAGCCTACAGATTATATATTTTGGACACTGGAAATACATTCTTCTTTCTTAAGTGCTGCTGACAACATATCTACCCATATATCCAAAATATATTTTCAAATGGATGTCATATACATATGTACATATACATTTTTTGGTCAATTTTTGTGTATTTTGAAGCATCTCTAAACATCTTCTGAATTATTATGTGAAAAGTGTTATTTATGAAGAATAGAAGAGCAGAAATGGTAGGAATAAGCTCCACCCAATCAATCAGTCTAATCAATTAATCTAATGCGACCTTTGCATTTGGAAACCTGTGTGGATAGAGGCTCACTTGCTGCAGAATGTAACATTACTGCCTACAAGACTTGTTACATTTGATTTACAGGATGTCCTTGATCTGTTTTTACAAGCTTATCACCAGCACAAGGTTACATTTACCTTTTACCATTTACATTTGGTTGATAAGAGTTCTCCAGAGGTCAAGTGTTAACAATTTGGAAAGACTAATATTTTTTGTTTAGATTTAGGAAGTCTGTCCAATAGCTAGTATTTGGTACGCTGCTCATCTGCAGTATCTATGGGCTTTCTCAAACACTCCCTCCTCGCCACCTCTAAACTCATAAACCCTCCTATTGAAGAATTGAGAAATGTTGTCTGACCCAATAAAATTCCCCAGATCCGCCTATCAATATCTGCCAGGGTTTGTGAGCCTTTATTTATTGTTTTTATGGCATTTCTGCTTTATTGGACAGTATAGAGTGGCGAGTGACAGGCAGGGTGAGGAGGGATGACTCAGACTGGCTCATGATGTTGTTAGTTGTGAGATGTGCACTTTAAAATCCAATGAACCACAGATTGGCCCATTTGGAGCCTTCTTGTTGCCTGCAGCTATAGCGATGTTTTCCCCGCTTCAGGGAGAAGGTTCAGATCTCTCCAGCGGGAGTTTTTTACCTCTGATGCCACCGGTTGTGTATGGAAGGTTTATTTTTACAAGGACATATAAACGATAAAACCACAGCAACATATTGCAAGCAACCTCCATTACCTCATGTCGCAAAACTTGGCTTATTTATTTATTTTTTGTATTGAAACAGTTGAAAATGACAATTACACAAAAAGTGCATTAGACAATTCCATTCGTGTTGAACAAATGTTAATAAAGAGTTAAGACATGACTTATGAGAAAGAAAGAAAAGAAAAAAAAAAAGAAAAAAAACTGCCAGAGGAGATGTCAAGAGAGTATCCTCTTACATCCAGACAGTGTTACAATTTTACATGGACACAGTATTACCATCAGATAAATACTTTATGCATTTCAGTGCTTTTCTGTTTTCAGATGTTTTAATAGGCAGAAAGTAGATTCCATATCTGTGAGAAAGACTCTGAAAACTGTTTTTTTGTTCAGATATCTCACTTAATATTTCGCTTATGGTAGCTACTTTTCATTCTGAGGTTTTCGGATGTGGGTTTGCTTCTGTAGGATGGACACTGTCAGTGCTAAGAATCGAACCAGCGCATCTTAGAGGACTCAAATGCCTCCTTAACCAACCTGCCGCCCAGTTTCTGACTGAATAGTGAAATGAGATAAGATATTGACAGGCCTTTGGGTGCTTAGAGCCTCGCTGGAGAGCTGGACACAATAACACCGTCATGACAAGAGCCAATCTGCTTGATCTACAGACCTGACCTTTGAATCAGCCATTTCCTTCAGGCCTGTCTGTGTGTGTGTGTGTGTGTGTGTGCGGCATGGATGCACACACTTGCATTATACTGTTTTTTATGAATAAGTTCTGCATGTACCGTCCTTATGTGGAAATACACTTGCACTAGTGCACCTCCTCCCTGTCCCTCAGTGTCAGTCTGGAATTTTCCCTCCTCCTCTTCTTCCTCTTCTTCCTCCTCCTTCACTTTGCTACACTCCTCTCCCGCCCTCCTCTCCTTCCTCCCTCCATCCTCCTCTCCATGCTCCAAGAACAAGAATCCTATAGGGGGGAGTGGTGCATTCCAACACCTCTTTTTTGGAAGGGAGCAGCAAGACCACAAGACACCAGACCACAACAACACCAGAAGCAGCAGCAGCAGCAGCAGCAGCAGCAGCAGCGCAGGGAGAGACGGACAGCAGCAGAAAGCCAAGCCCTGTGTTTTTTTGGAGAGAGAGAGGGGCTGAGCCTGTTTTCCTTGGGCCTGTCTGTGGCTCTTGGCTGAAGCAGCGGGGCTTTGCCAGACCTGGACAGAGAGGGCTGAGGCCATTTCCTATAAGAAGCACGTGAAGTTGAGATAGAGCAGACGTGTTGTATGGGAGAGAGAAACCTTCCCAGAGTCTCTTGCTGATTCATCCTCACATCCTGATTGATTTTGCTCAAGATGGAAACAGCAATTTCTGTCCTTCATTCTTATCCAACCAGCTTTCTTAAAAGAAATACACCAGCGTTTTGGCAAATAAGCATTTTGATCATCTTAGTGGTGTGTGATGAGATTGGTAGCAGTTTCATCCCTGTTTAAGATGCTGCTACACTACTGGTCCATTTTACATGTTGTTGCTGTGAAACCCTCCAAAATCTCCAAAATGTCAACTTTCCAGGAGCCGAGAAGAACAGCCATGTTGCTTGACCACCATGCATTTTGCATTTATCCAATGGGATTTAAAAGAGTGTCATAAGACAAAGGGTTGCACAATTTTCTCAACCCATAGAAGAACATGTAATCCTTCGATTGAAAGGAAAATATTAAAACTATTATGAGTTATGAGGTTTTCATGACAACAGTGATATGCAAAATGTGTGTGTGACCTTGTGTTTTTGATATAGTGTTTTAATATGGTGTTAATATATCTGTGTGTGCATGTGTTTGTGTGTAAATATTTCTTTGTGTGTGTGTGTGTGATCTGTCTATTGTCACGAGTGTGTGTGCAGCAGGAAGAGGGCGTGGCCTAGCGATCTTGAAGCTGTGTTAACAGGAAGCGCTGCAGCATTCACAGTCGGATTAGACCTCTTTCCTGTGCCCTTCATTTTTTGGCATGTTTCGCAACACCAGTGAAATGTTTACAGCGCCACTTCTCTGTGGAAGAACACACAAGTAGGAACTGCGTTTCCCATAAGCCCCCTGTCCCGACTCGTATAGCAGCGCTGAACTGAAAAAGTTTCAGTATCTCATAGTCGAGAGCAAGGCTGACACAAGAAATTGGGCTGCTGAAATAATCCTTTACAGCTGTTTTTATATTGTGATCACATACAAGTTTTTCCCTTTATAGCCTCAAAGTGCTAAATTTTCAAGGTTGATTGAATTGTACGTTCTTACGAGTTCTTACATTATAAAATGAATAAGCTCTGCTCTCTGCTGCTGTGGAATAATATTGAAGTGTTCCAATTGGACCTGAATTAACCCCACCACACACACACACACACACACACACACACACACACACACACACACACACACACACCACCACCAACTTCCTCTCCCTCCCTATCTCTCTATCTCTTCCTCCCATTTTCTTTGTTTTCTCCTTCTTCCTCTCCTCCCTTCCTTCACTTCTGCTTCTTCTCGTCTCCACTCGCCTCTCTCCTCACTAACTTGGTTCTCTCTCTCCCTCTTCCCTCCTCCCTCCTCCCTCCTCCCTCCGTCAGGTGGGGGACCGTGTGATCGTGTTGATCCGCAGCGGCATGTGGCAGGAGGTGGCGGTCGTGCCGGCTGAACACACCTTCCTCATGCCCGAGCCAATGAGCTTCGAGGAGGGCGCTGCTCTCCCCGTGAACTACTTGACCGCCTACATGATGCTGTTTGAGATGGGCAACATCAGGCCAGGCAAGAGTGTTCTCATCCACATGGCAGCAGGTAAGACGCAGAGGCACGTGCACATACACACACACACACACACACACACATACTGCAAGTCAGAACAAATCAAGAGACCAGTATCAATTTCTTTCTTAAAGAAAACTAAATATGTAGGACTTTTCAATGCAATATGGTTTTAATAGGATAAAAACTTGGTAAGAGCATCATGAGTTTGATTTCTATAATCAGTTTCAACTTCAATAAATTCAATCATTCCATACAAATTCAGAAAACAGAATTTAAATTCAGTCGTCCGGTGGAATAAATCTCATCACTTTCAATCTAAGTCATTTAAACAAACACAAGATCTCAAGTCAAGACTTTAGAAACCTTTTCAAGTCATCAAAGTACAAGTCAAAGTCAAGTCCTGAGTCACCAGGGGCCAGTTGCATAAAGATAGACCTAGTCTTAGACTTAAATGTGACCTCAAGTCAAACTTGCTATAGACACTTATATTTACCTGTTCCTACAACTTCTTGATTGTTGTAGATCTCTAATGGGTTGTTTCTGTCTCTAAAGACTCGCTCTCTTCTTCAGGTCTTTCCAAAAAACTGAGATTTGCTGTCTTTTATGAAACAGCTTCAGCATTTAAACTTCCCACTCTGACAGTTAGGCCGACTCGTTGCCATAACAACAAAGTTCTTAACTCAAGATTAGCCAGGGGGAAGGTGGCTAACATTCCTACCTCAAAATAAGTCAGTCGTAATATTTAAGTAACAGACAGTCTTAATTAGTCCAACCTGAGAATCTAAAACCAGTCTTAGGCTTAGACTAGTCTTAAACTAGCTTTATGCAACTGGCCCCAGAACCCAAGTCAGGTCAAGTCTCAAGTCTTCTCTTCATGCATCAAGTCAAGTCTCAAGCAATTAAAATTGACTGGAGTCATTATAGAAAGAGACTCAATTGCTCATATGTCTATAGTACAAGATTGGGCTTTGTCAAATAAGCCCATTGAACATCTCCGAGTCTTCTGGTCGTTCTGTAAAATATTACAGCTGGGTCATTCCAGGTCACTAATCACTTCTCTGAATGCAGCCACATGTCTGTGTAGGAAATTATCAGCCAGGAGATCGTGGGTCAAAGGTGAAGATATCGTGCGTGTGTGTGTGTGTGTGTGTGTGAGTGTGTGTGTGAATGGGGAATGGGAGTTGTTGACATCCATGTGTGTGTGTGTGAACCACAGACACGGCCTCTAGGCAGCTCGTTTATAAAATGGCAAACTAGATCATTATCAGGCATGGTTGCTTTGGCAACACATGACATTTCAAAAAAACAGCTCCAAGACCATGAAAGAGAAATATGTCTTGTTTATCTTAAAATATTGTCTGTAGCCACGCAACAGGACTGAAAACATACCCTCCACATAACAAGGAGCAGGTACATGCTCCCTTTGATGGAATTATTATGTATAGACAGTAAAGTCAGATAAAAGCAATTCTAAATTCTGCCGAAAGCACCTAGGGGATCAATGACTATGTTTACATGTATAGTTATTGCTTTACTTTGATTATGAGAATAATTAAGTTGTTTGCATACACTGCAGAAGAAGGTTCTGGTCATATTCCTCTTGTATACTGCTTTTATTGACTGGAAAAAAATTTAATTTACCTGCTTCCCTATAGGATACAAGCAACCCCAATAATTTTCCTCCTGTCATAAACTGCAGTCGTATTGCTCCATTGGTAATTCAGTTGCTGCCATGTATCTTTCCCACAATTTATCCAGTGCTGAGACTTGAAGAATGAAGACTGGATGCAATCAAAGACAGTAGCTGGAAAAAAGAACAGCTGATGATATATTGGGCAGGTGTCATAACTTCTGATGCGAAAACTCAGACAGCTTTATTAGGAGTGTGGTTATCACTCTCCAATAATGGGACAAATATCATGGTTCTCCACATCTTAATTGCAGTATTATTTCATCCATTCTGTGCTGGGCTTAGACATAAAGTAAGAGTAAAGTCTACAAAACATTATTGAAAAATGTTGTTTATAAAGTCTCCCTGAAAATTGCATTTAAGCAGGAAAAGTTTTCCTAATTGGAGAAATATTTTAGATGTGAAGGATAAAAGTACTGATTACAAAAACTTTGCGCTCTCCTGGTGGCTGTTGGCATTTGTTGTTATACTGAGTTTGATGTTGTTCTTTGTTTCCATTCTGTTTTGTTCCATTTGCCATCATGTTATAATTTGATATACTGCTCCCATCAACCAATTACAGTGGTTCCTTAGCAACAAGGTGAACGCCATTCTTAGCTTCTTCTTCTCAAGGCTTCGCTTCAAGGTTTTCTCTGTGTGTCATGAATCACAACTTCGTTCAGCCTCACAGTTTTGTTACCATTAAGTGTGAGTTATTGAGGCTGGAGAACTGATTAATTGAAACGGCCTGAAATTCACCCTGAACAGAGGAGTAAAGGAATAAAAGACGCTCTTGCTGCAGCAGCTGAGTAAGTTCAGTATTTCACAACCAGTCTGCTTCCAGTTCTGCAGGTCAGTTACTGTAAGCATCCTAACATCCACCATCACGCTCTAGTGCTCTTCTGCCTCTGAGTCCCGCCACTCAAAGGCCAAGTTTCAGAGTTGAGTGGGTTGAGTGGGCGGCTGTCAGCTGACCTCTGTGAATCAGCCGTGTGATGCCAGTGTGAAGAAGAGGGCAGGAGGGACTGCTGGTGATCCTGTTCAGTTCCAAAACCCTTCCTCTGGGAGATGCTGCATGAAGACCAGCACCTGTTTGCTATTTCAAGAATTTCTTCCTGAGAGCCGTCAGCCATCTCAGCCAGTCTTGCTACGACTCAACCATCCTAAAACACACGGAAACCTCCCATCATCCCCCTTTGCTGAATCGACTGTAATGCCACTACTGTTACTGTTTAGTCCATCCGATTTGTTATTACCCAGTGTTGTTATCACTGATGGAATTCACTGTAATCCCGCTACTGTTAATGTTTAGTCCGTCATATTTACTATTACCTTATCTACTATTACCCTTTCATTGCACAGGTTTTTATACACTATGCCACTTTCGTCTCAGGAATTAAGTCCATGCTCCACAATGCTCAGAACTTAGTACATGCATTTCCATCTTATTCAGTACAAATATCTCATGGTATATTGTTCTAATGCACCGCTTGACTCTGACATCCTGTAATCTACTGTGAGCCACACTGCCAGTATACATACATGATAGAATGCTGAATGTAGATATGTAGAGCAATATGTACCATATTCTACTATTCATTGTATATCCTGCACTGACTCCTTGCACTAAAGAGGAGGTCCTGCTGTCCCTTACCGTGTGTGCCTGTCTGTACTTTATGTATGTGATTTGTCAGTGTGTTCCTGTACCAACAAATGTCAGGCAAATCCCTGTATTTATTGCACTTGGCTTTTCAGATTGTGATTCATATTTGGCAGATGAGAACAATTTAAATGTGGAGTAGCTAACAGTTCAATTCTTGGCCCATTCCATACTAATACTGAAATACCTACAGTTACTCTTACAATTAAAGTTGAAATAACAAGAATGTCTTTCATTTTCCATGGTTAAATCACCTAGCATTACAGAGAGTGATCATGCAGAACTTTATTTATACTGCAGCATGTGGAAGAACAGTTGCTGGTAATGTCATCTCTGTCTCTGTAGGTGGTGTGGGTATTGCTGCCACTCAGCTGTGTCAGACTGTGCAGGATGTGACTGTTTTTGGCACGGCATCAGCCTCCAAACACGAGACCATTGTCCAAGGCGGGGTAACTCACCCCATCGACTACCGCACCAAGGACTATGTGGAGGAAATCCGCAAAATCAGCCCTAAGGGTGAGATAAGTAACTCTGGTCATCTTGTACTCCATATTTTAATGTGTAAAGGCAAAAATATGAAACATCAGTTTAATACAATTTGCAAAACTGTTAGTTAATACCATAAACAGACAGGCCAAGTTGTTTTTTCTTGAATTCATATTTCCCTTGTACAGTTTATCTGTTGTTTTGTTTTTTTGGTATCACTTTCATTTCAAGTCGACACAAAGAAATGTTTCTCACCCTCACTCTTGTACTCTACCCATTCTTTGTCTCTCTCTCTGTCTCTCCACAGGAGTGGATATAGTCCTGGACCCACTTGGTGGCTCAGACACCCAAAAAGGCTACAATTTGTTGAAACCAATGGGCACACTTATAGTGTTTGGTAAGGCACAACATCTGGAGAAAACTGATGTTCCAGACATTCTTTGAGTTCCCTTTGCTGCATATTGTTAATTTAACTTGAGGTTTAACCTTAGTCCAGAATGATCTCATTCTGGATGTAACAGTCTGACATTTTGGCATACAAATTAGTTTTCCATTCAAGAGGACTCGAAGGATAGCCAACACCCACACATCTGGTGTGAGACTTGACCTACTAGCCTATAGCTCACACTCTCACACCTCCTAAAGGAATCTGACTCAAAATGAAAACGGCAGCCAAAATAATATTCATTCATTCCTCCCTTAGGATTTAGCTCTATAATTGATATGAATCTGATGTTCAGCTAAAATATTTATATTTTTTTGTAATGTCCCTATTGCTTGTTGTTGTCTCACATATTCCCCTATTCATAATTAAAATCATAACACTGTGATAAACTTTAGCCTGTAACCAGTCTCTAGAGGGACATGCTAGACATTTTAATAGCAATTTATGGTCTGGCCTCACTGACTTCTCTATTCTATTCTATTCTATTCTATTCTATTCTATTCTGTTTCCTTACCCTCACTCCAGGTGCGGCCAATTGCGTGACGGGCCAGAAGAAGAACCTGCTGGCCATGGCAAAGACCTGGTACAACCAGCTGTCTATCACCACCCTGAAGCTGATGCAGGCCAACAAGGCCGTGTGCGGCTTCCACCTGGGCCACATGAGCGATGAGCAGCTCATCATCCGGACGATGGCGACGCTGCTGGAGCTCTACGGCCAGGGGAAGATCAAGCCCCGCATTGACTCAACCTACCACTTTGAGGAGGTTAGTGTAACAAATCTCAGTGTAGCATTTATCTGAGATGTCAGATCAGTAGGCCTTTTAAGTATGCTGATTTTAGAAGTTGGTATGTATATCTATGCAAGAAAATCTCCAAAATTAGTGTAGTTACAGTAAACAAGCATCTATGTGTATTCTGCAGTATGAATTTCATAATGTAGAAATTGTCAAATGCAGCATTTATTTTTAAGTGTTTTAAGTGTTTTATATATAATCTTTCTTGTTTCTCTCTACTGTTTCTATCAAATAAAGACAAAAAATGCCAAAAAAAAATAAAAAAGTCTAGTGGGCAGGCCAGGCCCAAGTTGTTGCAGCTTTAGCCCGACATAAGATTTTAATCATCGTGACACACTGGACTGAGGAAAGCTGTTGAAGTTCATCCACTGTGGGAGAAACAGGAGGTTCATTGATGCTTTTAGTGCGTCAGACACTCGAAGCTCCCAGTGGTGTTTTCCTCTTTCCCATCACTCGCATGTTGTGGCAGACGAGCGAGCCTCTGTCACCCCATCAGATGAGACGGTCCTCAGCAGCTGTTGCTAGGTGATGGTGATGTGAGGTGATGTTGCCGTGGCATCAGCCATTAGGGGGGATATCTGTGTTTTGAGTGTCTCCGACTGGGTTCAGGAGTAGTCAGAGAGGATGCTTCCATGTTGAGTGTGATGAGGGAGAATCCTGTCTGTGTGTTTGCAGATGGCTGAAGCAGGGGATTAATAGGAAGTACGGATGACATTGTAGCATAGAAATCATAGAAATGCACTATTTTCATAAATCTCTCTCCCCATTAAGACTGATCAGGTATTAGTGGTGCTCACGGTGGCATGCATGTCTGTCTTTACCTGTCATACAATGTATAATTAGCTGAATTAATAATATATTCCTCAGAGTACCCATTTTTTTAATCTTCATTTACCTAGGGAATGTATTCTGGGCATGCCGCTGTTGTTCAGCAACACTCTGCTTCACACTGAGTCTCACACCTGGGACCTGTCCATCACAATCTGTTTTCAGTTGTCGACCACTGAGCAACTTGTTTTTCAGGCGACTTAGTTATTCACTTCTGCACAGATTTTTGCACGGTCCAGGGATTCAAATCAGGGATTCCCTCTTCTTAAGGAGGAAAACTGTCTAATCTGTACATCTGCTCCTCTGTCTTTTGCCAGGTGGGTGATGCAATGAGGCGCATGCATGAGCGCCACAACATTGGGAAAGTCGTCCTTCTTCCTGAACCCAAGAAGGAGGAAGACAAGCCGAAATCCAACCCAGAGCCGGAAGAAGCGGCGGACAAAACAGAAGCCACCGTCAACGAAGAGAAGAAAGAGGCGGCCAACACAGAGGAAGTCAAAGCAGAGGAGGATTGAGTAAGAGTTTATTTGAGTTTATTTGAATGGTATTTTCAAGCACTTCCACAATGATTTTCTCTGTTGTTCAACTGCCCAAAAAGATTTGTTGTGCAATATGTCTATAGTGTATTTCAGGGTTGCTTAGTAACGGTGTTAATACAAAAAAAAGTAACTGTATTCCGTTATGTTACCTAAAACAAGAATGTATTCTGATTACAGATCTTTGTGGAAAAATTAGAGGATTGCTTCTGGGAATACTTTTAAAGTAAAAGCGAGAAATGCAGAAGGCCATTTATAATTTATAAAATAAGGCACAGAAGAAAATTTGTGTCTGTATGCAAACCTGAAATGAATTTCCTGAACTTTGTAATTTTTCACTTTTTCCTATGTGTACCTTTGTACTTCAAGTAAGGGAAAGTGACCTGAAAGTAACTGAAAGTGATCAGAATACATTACTGAGTTTGGGTAATCACTACAGTTTTGATGAAGTAGTAACTGTAATGGAATGCATTTTTAAAGTAACCCAGCCAACCCCATGTATTGTCCTCCAGCATTGACGTAGGACCTGTTAGGAATAGCAGTGGTGATTTGCTAGTCTAATTTCATGGATTGTGATCCACTACTAATGTTGTGTAAAGATGAGACAACACCACTGCGTCTTTTCATGTACTCCCTTCTTCGATGAATGATGTTAGTCTATTCGATAGCTTTTTTTAGTCTAATATGAATTGGCCACTCTAGAGGAAGCTTTCAAAAACAGCCTTGTGAGATTGTTTTGTTGATATAGCTGTTTAATATTAACACAAGACCATTATCTTGGTGTGCTTTGTTTGATTGCTTGTTATTTTTTCCACACATAAGTGTAACAAATCAAAAGCCAACTTTCACCACTGCCGTCAAGCCAACTGTGAATCACAATGAGAGTGGGACTTCCCTGCTTTGGCAAAGATTTTTAGGTTATTTTCTTCCAAACAATGTCACGCTGAGCTTGTGCTAAAACAGTTTGGCACACTGTGTGAAGGCCGAAGCTTCCTCTAGGGCTTCTCCTGTGATTGATCGGCTTCATAAGTCCTGCAGTGCCTCTTCAAAATCAGAATGATTCGTGCCAGGTTTACAGAACTAGGTTTTAACTCAAGGATTCCTCTTCCAAATAGTCTAAACCCTTTTTGGAGAAAAAATGGGATGATGCTTTGCTTGTATGTCAAACTGTAAGTTTTCCTAAGCATTTTGTATTATGTATCAGTGGCATGTCAAAGCTCTTATATAGTGATGGATTATTAGCCTTTCATGTTATTCATTTTCATTGCTTTGCATATCTGCTTAATGACCTTAGAAGTTGGCTGAGTGTGCAGAGGATACAGATGTTTTTTCCAGATGTGGATGTAATTCAATGCGATGACGCAGAAGACAGGACAGAGACAAAAAGGAGAGAGAGAGCGCTTTCCTCCTCATCCACCCCACACAAACTCAACCCCCCCCCCCCCCCCCCCCTCCTCCCCTACCCACTGCTTGGTGTCAGTCTCTGGGGTTAAACTCTCTCTAAACTCTCTCCCTCTCCAGCTCACTTTGTTTTGATGTCTAGAAAATGACTAATAACAAAATTTCTCAGATAATGTTATTTACATTTGTGACGTTTTTCTCAGTGACCTGAAAAAGTATTGTTAAGTTTGGGTAGTTTTCCTCCTCTTAGTATGAAGTAAGACCCGATGTGGATTTGGAATGGGGATTGGAGTCTCATTCTTGCTTGCTTGTGTGCTTGTGGTCCTAAGAAGTATTGCCACTCACCATATGAAGTTACACTTACTACCTTATTGCCAGTGTGAGCAGTCTAAATCTGTGTAGGGGTTATTCATGCATCCAAGGATAATTGCTAACTTTTGGGGTAACACTCTGCCCAGTATTGAACCCACAAGCCTTATGCCTGCCATGCATGATGGATGCAAATGTTACCAACCTAGCTAGTTCAAATGCACACTCCTGAATTAGCCATAGTATTGCATTTTCACCAGAGGAGTTTAACTGTCTTCAGCTCTGATATATGGACACCATAAGCAGGAAAGGGATAACATTTAGTTTATTTTTAGATTAGATGATTAGATGACAAGCCATTCGATTATGGTTTGTTGACAGTAAGCAGTAGTCTGCACACCAAAGTAAGGAACAATTGGTGAAGATATATTTTATAATTCTTTGCTAGCAAATATTTAACAAATGCTAAATGGTTTGAGAGAAGGCATGCGATTGCATTCAAACACTCCTACTTGGCCAACTGCAAGCAGTCAGGGAGAATAAAGCATTACCATTGTGCGCCAGAATATTGCAACCATAATAATAAAAAATTAATGTGTAAACTTAGATATTCAAGAAAAATGCCTTGCTTCTTTATTACTTACCGGCAGAGCAAGTATCTACATCTAGATCCATCTAGATGACTGAAGTTGCCTAACCTACAGTCACTGAAGTGACTGTAGGTTTTTTTTTAGGTCCTTGTTGAACTCTGCATGTCTAAATGCCTGTGGTAGTTACCTATCAGCTGTCTGATGGCTCCCATGTAAGATTACTCTTATGGGCATAGTCCCTAATAATAATTCAAAACTATCATACAACTTAAAAAACTAACTTAATTGAAAATTACTTAAACTTCAAAGGTAATTTCAATCTAATCAACTCCATTATAACCTGCTAACATACACTAATCTTGTATATTGGCTAACTTCAACGCAACAACTCAAAACCAATAATAAAAGTTGACCCCTAGATAACCTATTGATATGAGCTCATGTAATGAGGGACATCTAGTGGTCAGCTAAAAACTCCCTTAACACCTTTAAATAACTACAAAATTCCAGAACCTTGTCAATAAACAAAACTTACTGTAGGCTTACATATTATGAAATAAGATGGGCTCCATCCCACAACAGCTTAATTGATTACCACCCTAATTACAGTCAATGCATACAGTAAATCACTCCTTATCTAGACAAATTTTGGATACATCAAAATAAGATATTACCATTTTTATCATGACAGCCTTAAAGAGTTAGAAAAAAAAAACTCAAACCTCAAGTAAAACAAGAAAATCATCAAATCATCACCTAATATGCACAATCAGCTACTAAAATTATTTGTTTATAATGAACATTGACCCATGCAACAACTGAAGCACACAGGTCCACACACTTTTTGTTAAACTGTACAATTATCATTACATTTCAATTGCAGTATAATAAACTAGATATAGACTAAATATTTTGTTGTTCTCTATCCCGAGTTTATTAATCTTGTCAGTTAGAAGTCATGATGTTATCCAAGACTGTAAACAAATGACTTGTAAAATCTTTTGACTCCAAACCTTTTGTCGTCTCAATAAGTGGTGTTACTGAAAGATTAGAGGTTTTTTCTGCATGCATGACTGTCACAGAAAAATGTTGTTGTTGTTACATTATTTCCCAAGAGGCTCACGGCTGGCAAGCATGTAATAAACATTAAGTCTTCACTTGTTTTTTATACACACTTGCATATGCCTTCTGATCTTATCTATGTTCATGTGGCACTAATTTGTCTGATGTGTTATTAAAGTGTTATCAAATATCTTCCTCCAAGGTTGTGAATTATTGAACTGGTTCCATGGTGCTCAGAGCATGAAGAGTAATCTGTGACTTTAACTGACCTCTACCGGTGACCATAAGAACTACAGCATCGTCAGGTCATGGCAGCTTACTGTGACCTGTAGTTGACACCACTGTTGTCAACTCAGCGACGTTGTCTCTAGACTTAGTGACTTTTCAGTTCCCCCAGGTGACTTTATTTCTCAGGAGGGACTAGCGACCTTTTCAGATCAAAGGGAAAAATGTGTTGACAACCAAAGCATCGACAAATTGTTATGGCTGATGCCAATGCATGATGGACATTTGCACTTCTTGCTTGCATAATCCAAAGAAGTCTCCCATTCACAGTGTCCCTCTTTCAACTAAGGGGGAAAAACCAGTAGACTGTCTCTCAGATTCCTCCTTCACTCCAGTTTGACGTCCCGGTGAAAGACTCCTTTGGAGTGAACCTCTATGGCTGCATCCACCAGCTGCTTCGTTATGATCCGAGATAAAAAAAAGAGAGTGATAGAGAGAAATACAACTTTAGATAGATTGTCAGGGTGGAAATTCTTCTAAAACAACATTCAGACCATGGGACACTAAAATTCTCAGTGGGTTTGCAGCTCTTTAAGGCAGGCTGACCCTGGGTGGCCTGATCTGCACTTCTGAGGGACACCACACACACACACATACACACACACATCCATCCCTCCACCCACTTACCTTAGCCTTGAGCTCCTCGATGGAGTACCCTCGAGGTAATCAATGAGGTTCATGGAGGGGACGGGTCTCTCCAGCACCAGGATCAGCTCATCGCACAGCCTGATGGCTGGTGTAGTATGTTTCTTTAGATATTTCTAAGATGTTTTGACCTAAGTTAAAGTATTTTTCTCTGTTTTTGCAGCTCAGAGTTCATGCTGCATATGTGGTCTTTACTAAATCAATGGCTCCCCCCTGTGGTCAGTTAAGCTATGGCACATTGAGCATGTTAATAACTATAGTGTAAACCATGATACGTATATAATTCATCCCCAAAATAAATTAATTGCTAATCACATTGTTTAAGTTTTAAAAAAGATGTTTTGTCAGCTGTCTATAGAAACGTAAAAGCGTGTAGAATTATTATTGGATATTGGAATAGCTGGAGAGTCATTGCCAAACCCTAAACCTGTAATTCTTTTATCACTTACTTAGAGAGTGTTACAGTGTCAATTCATATAGATATATAGATAGATATATAGATAGATATTGTACAATACTTTGTGAATGTGTGTTTGTGTGTTTCTGTATCTGCATGCGCAGGCATGTATTTGTCTGTGGTGTCTCTGCCAGTACAGAAGAAGCAGGCCAGTCTGGACCAATCTGAGAAGATGGGCCTCAGTCTCCTCACATCTAATGATAATTGTCAGTTTTTAATCCCTCTAAGCTCCCCAGCTCAAGCATCATTGATCCGGCTTCCAGTTCTGCCCAAGCAGCAAAAGCTTCTGAGGAAGTTCCTGCCACCATCACATGGCTTTGGTCGGCTGATATGGATTGGCTGATACTGATATTTTGGGAACTGAAGATGCTGATGGCTGAGGTTTTGTGCTGGTATTAACTGTCTCTAAATTTGACCATTTTAATGCCAAAACATTCCACAATACACAAGTATTCAGTGTTTTGCCCAGAGTTTTATTGTTGGCAGGGTCGAAACACAGATTTTAGACCATCAGGTGACACTAAAACTTTCCATTGAAATCCAGGATAATGAAATTCATAGGTGGATTAGCAGCTCCTTAAGGCAGGGTGCATTGCAGGTTTTACAGACTGTTACCCCTAAAGCTGTTGAGTTAAATTACCTCACCTCCATCATATCGGCAGAGGACAACATTGACAGGCTGATATCCGATTTTTATTAAAAAAGACCAATCGGTCTGATTTATCGGCAAAACAATATATCAGCCTAACTAACCCTAGTGGTAATACAGTGATAGGCCTACTCCCCTCTGCTCCCCCGCCTCTCCCATGTCTTTCAGTGACTGCTGCTCCTCCTCAAGGCCTGACTCATCCATCATTTCTTCTAGCTCCCCTGCCCTCATGGGGTTTCTCCCCTCCTGGACGTGTCCACTCTCCCATCAGCCTCAGGCCTCTCTGGATGGCCAGCTCTCTTCCTCACCCTGCTCCAGCCTCCTACCTCACTCTCTACCCCTGGTTGAGTAACCCATAGTGATCCCAGTTCACCAGCCACCTGTTTTCAATGCCACCTGAATTTCCCCACCTTTCCTCCCACTTTCTCCTAAAATCCTAAGAGCAGATCCAGCTCCTCACCAGCCATTTTACAATCTCCCATGCCCCCTCCTCCTTCTGCACCTGTTTTCCAGCACCCCCTCTTCCAACTCAGCACACCAGCACATTTTATCATACAATAATTTCAACCCCATCTATCCTTGATACATTAACCTGTAAAAAGGGTTGGTGGTCCTTAAGCTGGCTCTGATTGCTGCTTCTTACTTTTGGCTAGTTCAATATATTTTTTTTTTAATTCAAATTGACCAGTAATTGAAAGTGTCAGATAAGTGTACTGGAGCAAAAAATGAAGTGAAATGGATTAAAAGTACTTGTTCCTTAAAATGTAAATAGTTTTGTAAAAGTACTGGTGCCCCAAATATAGACTTAAGTACAGCACTTGCGTAATTGCATGTAGTTACTTTCCACCCTTGATAAACATATAGCCTATGTGGTGTTCAATACCCTCCTGCAGCAAAACTATAATGCAGACAATATTCATGTATTGCCTCAGAAAGTTATGGCGGGTCATTCACACACAAGCTCTCTGTGGTCCAATTCAAAACCTCCTAGAAATTTTGAATTTAACTTTTCATATTCAATCAACTGCCTGCCCAAACGCATCTGCTAGAATATGTGGTTGTAATTAACTTATGATGCAGACTGTAAATTAGACAGAGAATAGATGTGAGTTTTTTTGAATTGTTGAAGAATTGTTATGTACCACTGAAACCTCTCCTTCAGTTTCTAGGCTGTCATGTTTTCATATAGTGATAACACTATGTTTCTCTCTATCAGCCAAGAACATGACTCTTGGTCTTATCTTGTTCTTGCCGCTCCAAGAATTTGTGCAGCCTGTTGTATGACACATACTTTGCAGATTTCGTGTCTGGGTGAATGTCCGCTGGTTAACCCTCCAACTGGCTGAAACACATGCCAATCTTCTACTTCTAACCCTATTTTTAGATTAACATTTTGAGCAGGAAGTAAAGGAACCACTTGTGTTTTTCAGTATTGCAGTATGCATGACTCTATATGTGTCTCTTCCACAGGCTAGAAAACCAGGTCAATTATTATTATAATTGTTGTTGTTGTTGTTGTTGTTGTTGTCAGCCTACTGCTAAATGTCCATAGAAGAGGAATTCTCCATACAATAGCAATGAATAGAAAATTGCTACACTTCATAGGGACCAAGATGGCTGGCATTGAATTCTGGTACTAGCTATGTTTCATTTGTAGACAATGGAAAAAGCACCTTCAACATATCTATCATTGAAATTTTCAGATAAATGAAGCCTTTTCCACGTTAAAACATCAATTTGACGAGGTCTGAAATTGTGAAAATACCCGTTTCCATGGCAACATGATCAAACATTCTGTGGCAGTCATCTGACGGGAAGTAGGCCTAAATGATAGCAGTCTGCCGTGAAAATTACATTTTGACATAATGCTACGGATTCTTTATTTTCTCTTTGGCAGCTACTATGTAGGCTATTAATTAAAAACCGTTGCAATGTTCGTCGATGATGGGTTTTATTTTGAAAGAATTGACCGGACGTGCTGTGTTGCTGCTGTCTGACTTGACTCGGTTGTCTTAAATGGGAATGCCCTCTCCGGTTCTGAGGGAGTCTCCTTTAACAATCTTGCCGCGTCACTGGGATGCGGTTGCCGGAGCCGGGCACCTACCATCCACGCTGCTCACATGCCCAAACCGGTAGGCCGAGATATATATTTCTGTGTTATTCTTTATAGCTCTTCTTTCTCTGTCTCCGTGTGTGTGGTTATTTTACTATTTAATTTTGCCTTTTGATCTTTGCCGCTTTAACAGCCCGACAGATTAATGAGTTGTGAGAGAGCCGCGCTAATGACTTTCAAGGGTAACCTCTCATACAGGAATAGCTCTCCCGGTTTAAAATTAGATAGCTTAGTCTGTATGTATGCCGTATTAGTAAGGGAGCTGCCGCGGGGAAAGAAGCGTCACTTGTCATAATGCGTCGGTGCAGCCAAACGGTACAATATAAGACATTTACGCAGACGCTGTTACACTTTCTTGAAGGCTATTAACGGGATAGGCGTCAACCAAACCCCAATGGTGTAACGGTATGGATTTAGACAGCCTGCATGCAGGCTTAATTCAAACGGCCTGTCAAAAACTAGGTTAAGAAATGGCATGGCTGCTGCTATAACATCAACCTCCTGCATGCGGTAACCAATGTGAAGCCTTCTAGGGCATATAGTACATTTTTCCATTTAATTTAACATTTTATATCAAAACTTACCTATATATCTATATATCTATATATATAGATAGATATACACCATTTTGTATATACAGTATGTAGGCCTACATACCAAAGCTATATGTAACATCGGTATAAGGGGCTTGTCATTCCCACTCAGTTGCTCCACTTATGGTCAAGATATGCAGTGATGTAACAGCTATAAGTCCAACCCTCTCTCCTCACTCAAGTTACAGCAAGCCTGCAACAGTGGAAGCTTTGTGCCTGAAACATATCTCCTATATAAATATGGCACCGCTCCGAGGTCTGGCCTATGTGTATGTGCTCTTTCCCCTGAAGGGAGTGAATAAATGTCTATGTGGAGTACTGGAATGTTGCCAGCAAGTGGGAGCTGTTCATTGGTATGGCTGTGAAGATAATTATGTGTTGCATAACAGAGGTTGCTGAAGTGATTTAAACATTCTTCAAGTTTTATTTAGAGAAAGTTTGATATTTCCCTGAAATGCACATGGGTTTCTTTGAGGTTGTTTACTTCAACCAAGTGTACTGCACATCCTGTTTGTTCTGTGTTCCTTTTGTTTAATTTAAACTGTATATCTCTAACTTTCCTCTTATAAACATACATTTCCCCTACAGCTTATGACTTAATTATGAGTAGTTATAAATACTGATCTTTTCCTCTGCCCTGGTTGGTCCAGTGCTGCCGTTTAATTGAACCCGTGACACAGTATGATGTAACGTTTACTATGGAATTGCTGACTAGTTTGGTATCATGCCAACAGTTTTTTTTTTTTAGAGTAGGCTACGGTAAAAAACAAAGGATGTTGCAGATGATGCAGTGTTCTGTTCAGAATCCATTATCCTTCAAAAAGAAACAACTAAGACCTTTATTCACTGACGGTGTTTTATTCCTTCCCACCTTAGAGAAGGGCAAGGCACCATCCCATTTCTTCACACCCCAGACATGGCTGCTCCTTCAAACCTCTCCCACACCGCATCACCAGCCCAGCGCTTTCTGGTCTTCTTCGACTTCGATGAGACCATCATCAATGAGAGCAGCGATGATGCTGTGGTGCGTGCTGCGCCGGGCCAGCGGCTCCCTGATTGGCTGAAGGACTGCTACAGGGAGGGGCACTACAATGAGCACATGCAGCGGGTCCTGGCCTACATGGCTGAGCAGGGCGTATCCAAGGACTCCATCCGCTCGGCGGTGGAGAAGATCCTGCCCACGCCCGGCCTCCCGGCCCTCTTCCAGTATCTCCTGAGCCACCAGCAGGACTTTGAGCTGGTGGTGGTCTCCGACGCCAACATGTACTTCATCGAGACGTGGTTGGAGCACGTTGGGGCGCTCCACCTTTTCCGGAGGATTTTCACGAATCCGGCCAGTTTTGATGCGTCTGGCCGGCTTGTGCTGCTCCCCTTCCACTCCCACTCGTGCTCATGTTGTCCTGAGAACATGTGCAAGCAGGTGATCCTGCGGGAGTATCTGGCGCATCGGCAGGAGGAGCGCGGTGGCGCCCCCTTCCAGAGGGTATTCTATGTGGGAGACGGGGCCAATGACATCTGCCCCTCTCTGGCTCTGGGGCCCCGGGACACAGCCTTCCCCAGGAGGGACTTCCCCATGCACAGGCTGCTGGTGGAGATGCAGCAGATCCAGCCAGCCAACTTCAAGGCCAACATCGTTCCTTGGGCCAGCGGTGAGGACGTGGTGGACTGCCTGAAGAAACTAATGGAGGAAAGATGAGATGTGTGTGTGTGTGTGTGTGTGTGTGTGTGTGTGTGAGAGAGAGAGAGAGAGAGAGAGAGAGAGAGAGAGGACACTATAGCAAAGGCGCACCGACCCCAGTCCTGCAGAGCTGCAGGATATGCATGATTTTATCCCAGCCATACTTGGTACAGTGTATAAAGATGTAGCCAAGTAGAGTGCGTAGATCTAGTTGAATCACTTATTTTAATGCTAGCCTGGTATCAAAGCCTTTTACTTACTTGGATCAAAGTTATGTAACAAGACATGTTCACTGTTGGGTTAAAGTGTGTATGCAGCATTAGAACAGGACTCACATTAGAAAATAAATAAGGTCTATGATAAATATGATCAGGATCAATGATAGAGATATACAGTATTAATGATGCGCTAAGTAAGTCCTGGTTCTAAAGTTTGCTCAAAATGCTGCAGATCTTCTCAACCAAAGTTGTGCCCAGTGTGAACTTAATTATAATCCAGTGCAGTCAGCCCATGATCACACACCATCCCCCTCAATATGAATGTAATTTGCTTTAGATTTTACTAACTCACTGTATCTGACATTTCTTAGCAATCTATAATTAGGTGGGCCTTGGATTGTGTCACATGTGAGAGAGCGGTGACTCTAAAGAGGCAGAGAGTGACAGCTTTAAACTCTTCCGTCCTCGGGGGTCTCTATGTTGACAGGTTTCTTTTCAAAACCCTGCACTTAAACACTTTCAGTTATTCATCCAGGGCCGTGACGAGAGACAGATGAGTAGGATCAGGTGTTATAGCACTGTCGGGGACAAAAGGCCACACATGTAGAGTCCCACAGGACAAGGACAGAAGAGCAAAGGGATAAGGTGACAGAAACTCACACACACACTACCTGTGGAGGACGCTCTGGTGCACACACTCACTACCACTTGTTACTGATACCTAATCTAGGGCCTGATTATACAACTGTAATGTACACCAACATGAGAGCCAAGCCTGTGCCCATACACCTGCACTGTGGCCCAACATTATACCCTGCAACTCTGTTAACATTGGAAAACAGTTTTCACACATCTAACACAAAGTACTAACTTTCCTAGCAGCCAGTCCACCTGTAGCCTATTTAAAGTCCAAGTCAATATTGACATTAGCTAAAGGTTAATTGTCTTTTTCTATGAATAGGCCAACCTCTTCATTATGATTGTATTTATTCCAAGTTAAAAGAAAGATTTAATAGGAGTGAATGGTTATGAGTGTTTCAGCCTCTTTTTACATTTACGACTCAACATGTAACCTCATACGGCTCACTGAATTCTTGACAGAAAATGGAACATTAAGATATACTGATGTACGTTTATGAGCACACCGATATTCTGTTAATATTCAGGATAAATGTAGAGTATTCTGTTTTGGAGTTGTGGCGTGTAAATGTCCCATCCTGGTTTGTCCTGGTTTGTGTTTACAATAACCTGGGTTAGTGAAGTTCCTATCCTGATTTTGGGAAACCAGACACTTGGGATATACCGATACAAACCATCAGGCATGTATACATCTGTTGACTTGCAGCCTGTGTAAGTTCAGTTTCCATGTTAATATTTGGCATACTCTGCTAATGGCCTTTAGCAGAATACTGTTTTTGCTAGCAACCAGAATACTGTGTGCATGTAAACACTCAGTGATATTCATCCAGTCTAGTAATTTTAGGTCAATGTTAGTATGAGGTTTGGAATAATTTAGTATTTTAAATATTTATAACAATACACATCCATTTAAAATAACTTTCCTCAGTCCATTACAGCTAACCATAAGGTATATGTGCTAAGTGCTGTTAATGAAGGCATTTAAGGGAAAACGAATTAATATCAAGGTTGTTGATTAATTGATTACATACTTCTAGCCATAGCGAACAACATAACGTTGTACAAATACTGGAAATTTCCTTTTACCAGTGTTTAATTTGTAGTTTCTCAGGGAGAGAAGAAAGTGTTAACAAGCAAACATAGCAATAGGTATTAATAAAAATATGTTTATTTGCACTTTCAAATTTGCTGCTCTAAGAACAAAATATTCATTTGTGATGAAAAATATATATATATATGTTTATGAGATGTGTAATCAAGGCAGCTGGAATTCGACCCCATGCCATAGTGTCTGAGATCAATAGCTGATAAATTCATGTTTTGTGACTAGGAGACTAAGGTTCGGAGAGCTTTAGGCTTTATGGTGCTAGAATTGTCAAAATGTAACAAGGGCCCTTACTTTTACTTGAATTGCCTGTGTATCTGTAAGACTTACATGGAGTTTTGTGCAATAATTAGCGCTGTGTACTTGACAGGATGGTGAAGAGAAGGAACACTTAACATGTTTTCAGCAGCACTTCCTGGTCTGTTTTAGCTGTGGTAAATGCCCCCAGATTACCAAACTAAAGTGTTTTATGATGAACATTTTTAAATAATATTATGGCCTCACAACAACCAAGTACAATAATGTGTTATCAGGACTCTATGCTGGGCTAATGTGCTACATTTTTTTTTTTTTTTTTTGGGCATTTTTGTGTGTTCTGCTGTATCTTGAGTGTATGTGTCTTTAATCAAAAATGAGATCATGTGTGTAATACATCATTGTAACAGGAATATAAAGCCATTACCTGATTAATCTGTTTCTGTTGTGTGTGTCATAGTCATGCTCCTATTCTACTCCTCCCCAATTTCCCCTTAGGGATCAACTGAGCTCATCTTACCTTATCAGTTGGTTGTGTAGAGTCACACCAAGATACTTGGTGTTCTGGGAAGGAGTCAGCGTGTTCTCGCCAATAGTGATGCCTGGGGAAAAGATTAAGGTGGTGAGATCCAGCTGGAGGCAAAACGAGGTGCACCTCAACCTGAGTGTCAGAGGAAAGAAAAGAAAAGCACAGTACTGGCATTGCAATGGTAGGAGAAGTTGTGAGATATGAAGATCAAGCCAATGATCTAATTTAGATGAGTTGGCCCAGGTCTGAGCTCTGAGGGACTCCAGTGGAAAAGGTGAACACAGAGTATTTTTCCAGGCTACCTGATGAGAGCGGTCCAACAGGTGGGAACAAAGAACAAACCGTGAGAGAGCGGACCGACGGATCCCCAGCTCATTAAGAATGGCAAGGAGCATCTGGTGGTTACAGTTATACAGAGGATCGATCTGGGAGGATGAGGAAAGAAGACAGAGAAGTAGCTCTAGCAGAGTGGAGTATTTCAGAGACAGCTAGGAGTGCAGTCTCAGCAGAATGGAACATTTTTAGGCCAGACTGGTTTGGGTAAACAGGCTATTCTGTGACAGAGGTGGTTAAAGGCAGCATGTTCAATAGTTTTGGAGAGAAAAGGAAGGAGTGATACTGGCCTGTAGATTTTGATGGCAGATCGATCGAAGGTACATTTCTTGAAAAGAAGAGTGAAGGCAGACGGTGTGCAGCCAAATGTCAGAGATGAGTCAATCATGGTGGTCAGGAAGGGAAGCAGATCAGCAATCATGGTCTGGAGGAGGGAGCAGGGGATGAGGTCAAGACGTTCTGAATTTCTGACTGGGGAGTGAAGATAGAGAAATATCAAGCCAGTGTCATGGAGAACAGAAGATAAGTGCGTGAGTAACTTAGGAGGAGGGCTAGAGGGTAGCTGGGAGAAGGAGCCTCGGATGATGAGTAGGTGACAAGTATAAGGTTGATGTAGCAGCAGAGACAGAAGCAAAGAGAGGAGAGGAAAGACTGAAAGTGGGAGAAATCATCCAACAAGCCATGTGCCGCTCTCTCCCAGCTGCCTCAGTTTCAGTTCGCTTCAGACAGTCAAGGGGCAAGTGGAGACACAAGGGCGGGTCTAGAGGAGAGTGGAGGAGAGAAATGTGGAGGTGGAGAGAGACAGGAAGGAGTCAGGGGTAGGGAGCGAGGAGTGGACAGAGGCGGAGAGGAAGGAAGGACGGCGGGACGGCAGGTTACACCAAGCTGCGATGGTGGGATAAGAGACTAATTTAGAGGGGGGGAGAGGGGAAGGAAATAAGCTGGTGGTTAGAACTATGAAGAGGGGTTACAGAGAGGTTAGTCATGAAGAGAAGAGCTCTAGAGAAGACCAAGTCCAACCCTCTCTGCACTCCTACCGTAATAGGGGTGCAGAGAGGGTGAAAAGAGGAAAGGAAAGAAATGATAGAATTTAATTTGGGGAGGTTGAAGTCGTCTAAAGGGTGTCCCATCTTTAGGAAATGTGCAGAGAATTGTTGCCGAGTTCTTCTAAGAAGTCATCAAGTGGACCTACTGTAGGGGGCAATAAAGGACAACAATATCAATGGGGGTAGAGTGAGTTACAGTGACAACATGGAATTCAAATGAGGAAACAGACACATGTGAGAGAGGAGGAACAAGAAATTTACACTAATATGAGATGAGCAAACCTGTGCCACCACCATGGCACCCAAAGGCCTAGGAGAGTGGCTGAAGGTGGACGCATACAGACAGAGAAGTGGGTGTAGGCTGATACTGTATCTTACATGAAGTGAAATAGGTGTATTGTATCTACTATCTGGAATCTTCCTGTTCAGTTTTAAGCATGCAATGGTCCAGCCACACTTTAAAACAGATACTAGATCCCTTGAATCCCAGAAACTACAGGCCAAACTTACATTTTCATCAAGACTATTAGAGAAAGTTGAGGCTCATTCAGGCTGTACTGATATGTGCACAAATTGACCAAACTCAAAGAAGAATTTAGCAAAATACTTTTTCTGGCCTTGAGGCTCAGATATTAAGTTTTGACATTTTTCCAAAATTCTTTAGCAGTTGGTGTGCAGACAGCATAATAGAAAATATAAGACTGAATGAATGTTCTCCTTGAAGAGGAACAGTCCTCAACAAAATCATCATTATACTGAAATTATAATGAATTAATGAACATTAAAGAAAAGGGGCCAGATTTTGGAGCAAATACGCCAGAAAATAATCTCTACAGGCCTATGACTAAATATGAAAAATATGTGCCATATTTAGGCTTGTATTATTTCACTGCAACATTCATTATTTTGCTTGACAAAATACTGCACTCACAAACATCTATCTATCTATCTATCTATCTATCTATCTATCTATCTATCTATCTATCTATCTATCTATCTATCTACCCATCTGTAGACCTACTGTGCACAAAAATCTCTTGACCTGAAGATGGCGCCAAGTCAATTCATCTTTATCACATCTTTATGTTTTGGACTGTGCTGTACAGTACAGTATATGCTGAACTGAAAAATGACTGGTGGTCAAGAAGACTTAAGGATTTTTCTTGATTCGTACAGTTTACCAGCAGTCGGGGAATTCTGTTAGACTGGGTTAGTGAGAAAACCCAGTGACCGTGACACAAGTCGGGTTCCCTCTGTTACAGTAATGCTGATGTGAATTGATGAAACAACTCTCACAGAACATGACAGCGGAGGCTCAAGGCTGTTGGCGATGGAGATGACGTTTGGTGTCGGTGCGTGCCCCGTGTCACTCCGCTCACGCAGTAGTGAGTCTGAAATGCTGCTGAAGTCAGCCGAGCAATTTGCCGATTCAGCTTTCTCAGTTAGTACTGTAAGGAATTCAGCCCATTTTGTCATTTAACCCCTCCTCCAGCTCGTCCCTATTACCTTCTTCCTCTCTACCCGTCTCTTGCACAATGCCTTCTGTCATATCAGATATAGTCAATCCCCCTACTCTATCATTGCATCTAATCTCACATCTCTATCTTTTTTCTCTCTCTCTCTTTCTCTCTCCGTCTCATTCCTTCTCTCTGTATTTATTGTGTCACTCGGTCCCTCGGGTGATTCTGTGTCACTGTTTTTGTCTACCATTATATTTTCTGTTGTCAGTCCAGGCCCCTAATGATAATGTCACCAGCAAAAAGCTGACTGTACAAAACACTCACTCACTCACTCACTCACTCACTCACTCCTTTCTTTCTTTCTTTCGCTACCCTTCTCCCCCTCCTTTTCCCAACACCCCTCATGCATGTCTGCTTTGAAAACCTTTCTGTTAAGTCTGGATTCCTATCAGAGAGAAAATGCAACTCACGGCTCCAGATGATATTACCAGAATTGATCTTTCAATTCAGGTCATATTAGGGCTGATATTGTTAGGGGAGAGAGTACATTCTGTGTCTATTATGGTTAAATGGGTGAAAGATAACTTGTTGCCCAATCCAATTGTCAGTGACCTCAGGAGGTAAGTGAATGGGAGGGAAAACCTAATTGACATCAATCTGTGAAGAATGATGACAAATAGTCTTTGAGGATTTCAAAGTCATCAATGACAGCCTCCCATCTCTCTCTGTCATCCTGCTGTGAGTCCCTGCCAATATCCAAATACCACCAGTCCCAACTGATGTGACCCTTCCCTCGCCAATAACAGAGGAGTCCCAAACTGTTGAGACGCTTTAAATTGCCAGTGCTATCCGATGATTGGTTTTATGGATAACCTCATCGATTTTTCTCCATTCAATTACTCCTTCCGAGGTGAAACATAACTCACTTAAGGGATTTGGGCCTTGTAAGAGGTCACTCTGTAGTAGAACATGGGCTTCCTATGCCAAAACGCTATCAGGCTGATTAGGGTCTAAGTGTTTCCCCTCCTCTGTGTTTGATTCTTCTGCTGATAGGCAAAAAATACAATGCCGGCTAAGAGTGAAGGTAATAGCTTTCAGAGACGCCCCTCCTTGGAAGAAGCAGTCGATTTGCACCTGCTACAGTGTGGGAGATAGAGACAGAAAGGAGACAGTGGGCTCTGCTGTCTGAATTGAAGCCGGTCTAACGTCCTTGAGAGGAACAGTGGAGATAAAACAAGCAAGAGTCCTAGCACGTCATCAGTCACAGATTTTGAACAGATACAATCTTTGTAGTCGTTGAAGTGCACACAGAATGGAATTAAGTTAATTCTGAACTGAAAAATTTAAATGGAAAAAAAAAAAGCCACGTGTAGTTTTGGTTGATTTTTAAATATTTGATCACAATCTCGACCACAAATACAAGTTAAAATACAATACACAACTAAAATATAACACCACCAAACATATATTAGATAGATAGATAGATAGATAGATAGATAGATAGATAGATAGATAGATAGATAGATAGATAGATAAAAAATAATGGAGAATCAGAGTTTAATAGAGTTTGACAATAAAGATATACAAAGACAATTTTGTCAATAGTAGAAAATGATATTATTGATGCAGTTTGTGGAGGACCATGATGGCAGAAGGCACAAAGCTCCTGCCGAAACAAGCTTTGTTACAGATCCAGGATCTGTATCTGGAAGGAAGGTGAAAAGAAAACTGTTAGTGTCTGTGCAGTCTCAGCCTCAGTCTAAATAGAACAGCGTGGATAAATACATCAGCTGTATGCGAACTCTTGTCTGCTCCCTTTTCATAAAGTTCAGACTCAGTGATCTGTGACAATCAACTTTATCTGGTATTTTCTGCGGCTTGAACCAGAAGGAACTGCAACAGATTAGCAGCTTCTTCCGTCAAACAGCTCTAGCTCTAGACGTGTTTTTGACTCACTGTACAGCACTGTAAGCTATCTTACCATGATCTGTCCTGTGCTTTGTTGATAAAGCAGCACCTGTGCATCCGCCCTGTCCGGAGCTGATAAAGGGAGTGTGAACAAGACAGGCTTCATTCCTTAAGTAGATAATCTTCAACATGCCAGTGGTAAAAAGTAATCAGAGGGGTGAATAAATGAGGGCACTAAGTCTTAACCTCAGAGAACAATAGATTGGCTGTACATAGAGGTAGAGCTGGTATTTCAAACACAATTAAGACTTCAATGGCATGTAACTGCAGATACAGAGGATGCAGCAGGCAGTGATGTAGTGGTTAACAACTGTGGGAAAACTATAATGATAATCACGAGGCAAACAATGTGAACCCATACTTTCATAAAAGCTTTTTTCCTTAAAAGACTATATCGTCATAAAACTTAAATTAGTTTGACACTAATGATGATGTATAGGAATTTAAATCGTAGAGATTTGTGTTAGCCTAAAAAAGATGGGCATATGGGTTATATGGGTGTTTAGAAACTCCATTTTGCAAATAAAATGTTGAGTAAACTGACTTTTGGTGGTTTTACCCTCCACTACATCCATAGCAGGTCATTACCTTATTAATTATTATTTATTTTTTTTACCAAAGAGAGATGTGAGCCAATTAATCCTGGCAATGGTAGTAACACAAGTGCTCTTTATTTATAAGACTATGCAATGCTAGAATTTCGCGCGCACACTCACACACACACACACACACACACACACACACACACACACACACACACACACACACACACACACAAACACACACACACGCCTCCTGCATCGCACCAGCTCACTTGCCTTGCTCAGTTCACGGTCTTCCTCTCCACTCTCCTGCAGGACAATACGTCAGTTTGACACTTGGTGACATCTACATTTTGAAACTTTGTGGATATTTTTGTTTTTTTTGAGCGAACCATTCGCCAGCAATGTTAAAGCGAGGAATTTATTTAGCTGTGTAGGCGATGAAGATTTCCCTCCCTGGACTGAAGTATCTTGCCGGTTGTTTTGTGAGGTGCTGAACCGCTTTCAGACCGTGACGAGCGGCGCCAGATGTGCGTCTGACAAGGTGAGGATGCTGTGGTATTCGTTAGATTCACTAGTGAAAACTTGTTAAACGAAGACTGACCAGAGGTTTATGGGGGAAAAAAGATAAATACCAGAAATAATAAGTGATGTTGCTGTCTTTATTTCATTGTCAAGTAAGTCAACTTTTGCTAGCTAACAAAGTGTCGTTTATGCTAACGTCAACGTGCTCTCTCAAAACTGATTAGTTAGTTACAAGCTAACTTAATTAGGTAGCTAGCTAGTAAGGTAACAAGCAAAGTCTATTCAGTTTTACAATCTTTTAAATTTGCTAACATGTGTTTAACTAGTTAGCTAACTCTCGAAAAAATGTTTGAATAGCGGTGTGAAATGATTATTCGACATATTCCAGTTAAGATAAAGAAAAAAACCCGCCTGTCTAGCAAGGCAACTTCATCATGACAACCATTTGTTTTGTTCCTAGTTACCTAGACCAGTAACGTTAGCTCCCAAAGTGGGGTCTGGGGGCCGTCAGGGGTCGTTGTGAGGGCTTCAGGGGTCGTTGTGAGGGCTTCAGGGGATCCCCAGCAAAATGAGGATTTCATTTCAATTATTGATTTGTTTCATTTAAGTGTTCATTTCACTCACTGGAAGTTAGCCTACTGTGTAAGAATGACTGTTTGGATCACAGGGTTCACTCCCCACTGGTGTTATCTCCTCACATAAACATTATTACATTATTCTGTACTCAGTCATATCCAACAACAACAAAAGTCTTCTTAGATGGGATTCCTTAGGACAAAAGCTTAACAAATGGGGGTCTGTGGTCTAACATGCTATCTATGTGGGGGTCCTTGATATGAAAAAGCTTGGGAACCCTTGACTTAGAAAAAACTGTTTCTGTGTTTACTGGCAGGAAGTAAACATGGAAAGTGGATGTGAAGTCATTAACTTGAAATTATAGGCCAAATCAAATTGTGTGTGTGTGTGTGCATTTCATATTACAGTTATGGTTGAATTTATTTAATTAACACAATAATAATTAATATCACGATATTTCATTTTTTTTAAAGAATGCAGTTAAAATTTTAAACCAGAGGTCAGACAAAGTTATGAACTTAACGCTCTATGATTTAAAAACATGAAAACATTTCCATATATCAGTTGTGTGTGAGTAGAGCAAAATCAGAAGTCACAACACTGGTTGTATGAAAGAAAATAATTAGATATAGATAAATTCCATTTAACCCCACTATTGAACTCCATTAACAGTTCTCCTGTCAGTTTAAAAAAACGGGGGGAGTTTGAACATGTATTTTACGGTGTCCTCACCTGTGTTTGATTTTGCAGGCGCATGGGGTTTGAAATCATTTTGACTTCTGGTCCGGGCAAACAAGGAGGACAAGGAGGATAAAACAGAAACAGGTAATGACTGTTTACTTCAATTATGCCAAACACCATAGATTTGTAAAAAGATTTGTGAAAGTGTAGGAGTAATGTTCTCCCTTCCCTCAATAACTGCAGCTGAGATTCCCTTGAACAAGGCTCTTATCCTCCAGCTGCTCCTGTAGTTGTACTGAGCAGTTTCCAGTCGTGTATAACTGGATGACTATGGAGGACTGTGTGGTAAAAGGTGCATGTTCAGCAAAACCTGCATGAACAAAGGTTAAATGAGAAATGAAATGAGTGGTACACTACATTTTATCAAATATACTGACTTACAAATATGCAAGATACTCACAAAGCAACCTCTCCAGTGTTGCTATACATTTTCAGGAAGAACACATTGTCTTTAGAAAATGTACTTTCCTAATTATGTAGTATTGTCTGGGCAGTACTTCCTATCATTGCGAGGTGTCAATGCAAATTACAAACACATTTTTATAGTAACCCTACATTTATGTAGAGATCTACCTGTGAAAAGTGGATATTAGATGTTTACATTTTATAAAACAATCTTGGCAACTGGTGCCCCAGTACCTGTTTTTCCTTTTTTCTCACTAAGGGAAATATAGTAAAGTGTCAAGCCACAAGCCAAGACATTTCAGCTCGTCAGTACAGACCAAGGTGTCATGTACTTGTCTTTGCAAGTACACAAACTGGCTCTCTAGACTCTAGATGCTTGTGTTTAGATCAAGTGTTATACATTCACTCACTGCTTATTTATGCTGTATGTGGTTTGACGTCTTTGACTAGATGGCTCACAAAGTGGCCCTAAAATATCCTGTGGGCTCCATGTCTTCAAGACTAGATACAGTAATGAAACATGCAGAATCTTAAGTGTTATTAATTAACAGTTCCATCTGCTATAGTAAAATTGTCCCATACTTTCAAATGTTTTAACTTCTCCGGCATGATTGAAACGCAGTAGTAGGTAAACAGATAATGTTAATTGCTATGTCTTTGCCAGCGGCGTCCTAGAAAGCGTAATTACGCTGGGCTGTAAAGGAAACACCTGAGGAGTTAAGAACCAATAGCAAGGCCTTTTGTCCAGGCTTATTGATGTTTAGGTTCTGGCCAATCAGGAACCAGTACCTAATTGGTACAGCCAAATAAATGGCTAAATACCAAATAAATTAATCAATTTGTGACATTTGGACGCATCTGCCTAAAGGGACTGTTTGTTTTTTTGCTGCTTTTCTGCTGCTTTTCCATGTTCATCCGTTAAGTTGGCTCATTGTGCAATACAAATTCAATTTATTTAATCCAAATAAAATATTTGAATACCATGACTGAATTACATATTCAGTTCAGATTAATGAAATTAAAAACAAAAAATGTTAACGGATTTTAATTAGGATATACACCTTGATGGTCATTTAAGGATTTGAATATTCACTGCTTTGAAAGAAACCACAAACCGTTACATTCACAGCTTGAGGCCTTCTTAGACAGGCATGTCCCGTGGCTGGGTGCTCTTTTAACTTACAAGCCTCAAATAGTTCTTTTACTGCCGCTGAAGCAGGAGGCTGCTGGTCTGGTCTGGAGACATCTGGGAAGGTGCATTGTACTGCTGCTCTATCCACTAATCACAAACAACCTGTCCTCCGGAGTTGTAGTTACTGCATATATTGAGACTAGGCAGGTTCTGCAGAGATTGAATGGGCTTCATTTAGCAATTTGATGTAAAAAAGCGTCTGTGGGGTTGATTTTGTATCCCACTGCCTATTCAGATGCAGTTTCCTCTGTATTCATTTAGCAGTGGTGCGCTAGGGAAAATGTGAAATTACAATTAGCATTGTAATTTAGTCTTACAATAAAATCATCTAAAACTAAAATAGGTGTAGTCCGAATGTTTTAGAAGTAATGATTGTATTATGATTAAAAAACACTTTTAGCACTACAACCTCAACTTGAAACATAACTTAGACCCAAACAGCGACAGATGTGGGACAAAACTAGAATTATCCCCCTAAGCACCACAGCTGCATAAAATGACAGGGAAAACATTGATAAGGATATTATTAAACATGTTAATAATTATAAAACATCTTTTGTGTCATCTCATGTCATGTAAATTCTGGATATCTGATGCTATACTAACTGTTGTAATACAGACAAATCACCTTATTGTAGCCATAATCAAAGTAAAAAACACTCTCTTCCTTATTACTGCTGTGATCCAGAATTTAGCCTACATCTTTGGTCTTTGCCAAACTTTGTCCCTGCTGACTGCCGTACACTCTCGGACTGTGAGTAAATCAAATCAAAGCAATACAATGGCTCTGTATCATATAGGCTGTTGATTGGCTGCCTGTTACGCTGCTCTAAACAAAGCGCCAGCGTCTAAACTTCTGCAATTTTTTCCTCCTGTTTCTCCGATGCCTGGATGGTTAACTAGACTACCATTACTTGAGGATAAATATCAAAATGAAAAAGTCTAATTTCAACAGTGTGTGTGTGCCTGGGTGTGTGTGTCAGTTCTGTTGGAAACTTGATTGTATAAGTGAGTGAGCAAGTTTTACATTAATTAGTTTTTAAATTAAAATTGCTTAGCAGAATATACCTGTAACAACATGAACAGCATCAAAACAATATTCAAAAGCAACTACACTTGATTTTAAAATGTAATAGAAGTTGATGAAGTGCATCATTCACCATGTATTTAATGAGTTAATTTTGCCATCATCAGCCCTTTTACCTGCAAATGTGTATTTCACTCTATCATATTCTGTGAAAAATCACTTGTGTTGTAAGCAATTGTTTTTGTAACGCTTCTCTACTTTAATATCTTAAAAAAGCAAGCCCAGTGTTTCCCCAGGTTTTTACCAACGCTGCGTTGTACTGTTTGAGTGTTTAATTAGAGAAGCCTCACAGACATTGTGGATTATGAGGCCTCCTTCCCTCTCTTACACGCCCGCACAAACACAGACACCTACAAACACACGCGCCGGTGTCCTTGGGCCACTTGCTTAATTATGAGGGTCTGTCTGTGTTTCTTTTGTGTTGGTGGGAGGATGAGCTGTGGCTGGTGAGGGAATTTGTATAAAAAAATGTATATAAAAACATGGAAAGAAATGGGATGGTAGTAGACAGGCATTAATGGAATCTTTTGTAATATTGGAAAAATGGATGTGGATGGAGAGAGATTCTTAAAGACGACTGTTAATGGGATCCTGTGTGTGTGTGTGTGTCCATGAAACAACTAAGACGATCAAAGGGAAGAAAGTGTCAGTCTATAAATGTTCCCTCTGGAATGCACTTTTGAATGGGGACCCCGTTTTTAGGTTGTAAAGCAGATTTAATGACTATTGTCTCCACTATGCATGTGTGTTTTTGTGTGGGTGCTGTGTGCATGTGTGTGTGTAAGTCTCATTAAAAAAACAATGTGGCAGCCATTCATCCATAATTACAGCTTCCTTGCCCATAAAGTGAATCTTTGTTTGGGAGCCAGAGAAAAGCCTACAGTGTTTGTACCTTTAAGAATTAAATGTTGAGATATTGAAAATAGGAAAGAATTTCAGGAATTAGGTCCCCAAGAAAGGTTATGTCACCTCTGTTGTGTGGACATGGTTTGGTTTCAGAGTGTCAGACAGAACAAACCACAGTTATATGACAATAAAGAATTCTGCATCGGAGCTGTGGGAGAACGGCTACAATTTTTGACTTTGAGTCCAGAAGAGTGTACCAAACTCTGTGGCAACATGCTGTATTCCCCAACAAAAGCAATGCCCTGCAAAAAAACAAGATTTCATAGCTATGAAAGGATGAGTAGTAAGTGGAAAGGCACGTTTTTCTGTGAAATTTAAAGTGTTAAAGTTTTAGAGTTTGCATGTTTGCGTGGGTTTCCTCCAGTTTCCTCCCACAGTCCAAAGATATGCAAGGCAGGTGGATTGGACACTCTAAATTGCGCTTACGTGTGAATGTGAGTGTGTTTGTCTGTCTATGTGTCTGTGTGTCTTGTGATGGACTTGCAAACTGTCGAGGGGTGTTTCCCCCGTGACCCTGAATAGGATTAAGCGGGTATGGAAATGAATGAACACACAAAGCTTCAAAAATCTGACTGTACAAAAGTGTTCAAAAGTTACATATTGTGATTTAATGGAGAGAATGGAAGGAGAAAGTCCAGTGCACTTGCAGTACAAGTTCCCTGCTACCAGTACAAGCTTAAGTTGAGAAGATTTAACACATAGGGCCTAACTCATCTCTGTGCCAACATGGGTCTGCATGCTCTCATCCCTTTGCAGCATGAGACACACTGTTGGCTGCTGTCCTATAAAGTTACAGCTAATGTTTTACACAGTCCAGAAGGCATATTGTACATTTGCTGATCGATTATGTGCTCATTTGCTGTAGATTAGCATGCATGTGACTGGGCACATTAAAAATGACAGAAATAATATATGCTGTACCCAAATTAGGCTTGAAAAATTCTGGTGCAGTGGGTTAAGTGTCTGTGCTGGGCTTTCATTGTATATAGTGTATAACCTATAGTGGGATCAGTGGCCATTAATTGTAATAATGAATATACTGTAAGTAAGTCCTACATAATCTTCAAACAGACATCTGTGCTTGAAGAGATTGAATTATAGTCTTGGATAATTACTGTTGTGCAGCAGTGCGATGAGCTTGGCTGATGAGGTGAAAATGAGAGATGTGAAGGATTTTACCCAGACAGTCTCTTGCCATCCGTTTTTGTGTTTGGGTGGTGATAGTGGTGCTGCTGGGGCGCCAAATAGGACATTACACAACAGCCAGATGTGCAATTTTAGAAGGCGCATGACTGCTAATGAGACAGGTCAGAACCAGTAGGGCTCTGGGTCCCGAGGACCGGGACTGAAAACCACTAACATAGATATTAGCAACTAGCTAGCTTGCTTTAGTTATGGTAGCACACACTAGCCGCTAGTATTGAAGTTGTAAACAAATATGTAATTAGAAAGTATAGTTGTATAACAATATTGCCTTGCAGCAATAATGGCGTACATTTTTGTTCTTTTCATCCAGGGACTGAAGAGTAGCTTTCTGACCAAAATGGCTCTGGAGGCAGCAGCTCTTTGGCTAATAAAATGTGGCCAAAATAACTTAAGGCATTAAATAATAACAGAAATGTTGTAGAATTATAAATTCTTTTTCATTTTAATGACAGTACACAAATATTGGTTTTCATCTGGTGGTGTGTTATTGCTTGGCCTGCTCATATAATGTATTGTTTGAATATAGGCCTACTTGTGAAACACCCATTAGTGATAGTATACTTAGTCACTACTTGAGTGCACGGACCAGAATGGCCCAGCCACCCTTTGGCACACCTAGTCTTGTTTAAATTGCTTCTAGCCCTGTGAGCACTGCCCTATTTACTCCTCCACTGGTCCCAAATTAAGCAAAATGCCAAGGTTCACACCTGCATTAGCAAAATATCCAAACTGAAAGTACAGTAGCCTTCGTGATCATTTATATTTTAATATTTGGCCACTTAAGGAATGTCTAACACTTCTTGTTTATGCATATTTGTCTCTGTGTGCAGCAGGCCATTTGTTGAATGTGAGGTCTCAAGCTGCACTGCGTCACTGCGTGGCTGCACTCATGCACTGCTTAGGAACTGGAACTGGCTGAGATATAGCCTTTAATGGAGACTTTTGCAATATTATTTTCTTTTTAACAGGATTCCCAGAAATACTAAGAGAGAACGCTTATGTACCCGGGATTGAAAATGGTTTCGTTTTCAGGAAAATGTTAATCTGTATTACACATGGCATCATGTGCATCCATTGTTAGTTCTTTTGTACATTATGGGTGACATTTAACCTTGTATGTATGGTATAGTATGTATAGTGTAGGTACAGAATAACCTGGTATAGCCTCAGACCTTTGATTATCATCTGGTTATAGAAATTACATTAGATAACACATGATTAGAGAGTGAATCATGTAACTTGAACTTATTAGGTGCGTACTGCGTAGGCTTACGGTAGTTGAACTGGACAAGACCAAAACAAAAAATTATGGGGAATCACGCTCAAAGAATGATGAGCTCAAAGAATGATGAGCTCAAAGAATGATGAGCTCAGAGAACAGCTCTCTGAGCATAATGGACCCATATTTATCTACATTACACCGATGTCAGTGGAAGGTAAACATGACTAGAAGTGTTTTAACCACAATTAGACAGCCTGCCAAACTCGATTCACAAATGATATAATAAATGGCCTGTACCCCTCAGCTCCAAATATTTACTACTGGCTCAAAATCGATCAGGTTATGAAGGGAGAATAAAAATGAAAATGAAAAATTACTATGTTGTTCATGACACTTAGTTCTATCCAAGTTCACTAGCATGGACCGCTTAGGTCTGTTTTCTGTCCACGGGTAACCAATTAAGTATACAATTTGAAGTACATTTACAAAATGAGTGTGTGCGATATCCACAATGTGTATATAAAAATTGGATAAATAGCAATATGTTGTTTTCCTTTCACGTGGTTTGGCACCTCGATGAAAATCACACGCCTCCTCAGCCAGTGTGGGTGGAGCCGCTTAAAAATGTGGCCACCATAAGATCAAAACTGTAAGCAAAATCAAAAGAATGGCTTTTTTGATTGAAGCCCTAAAACCTTTTTTCTTATTTTGCACAACAATGTGAAAACGTAATTGACTTGATACAGTGACAGTCCAAGTACAACCTCAAGCATGCTTCCTCCTCACTTAACTCTGTTTGTCTTGCTCTCTGTCGCCTGTTGGTACATGGATGTCAAGTGCATTTCATTCACATGTGACAGTGCAGGAGCCTAGATTGTGGGATTATACACTATGCTGAGGAAACCCCCCAACTCACACACATACACACACATCACACATGCAAACACAGCCTATCCCATAAATCCAAACCTTTTGGACTTCTCCTTAGCCTACATAAGTGAGTCAGAGAGACTTTCACAGAGCTAGTTTGGGGCAGATGGATGTCTGCAGGTCAGACGGAGGTTTTTCAGGGTGAGCTGTGTGGTGGTCCAGGGCAGGAGAGGACAAAAAGATTTGAATATGGACGCAAATGAGAAGTACGGCTGACAGAGAGGAAAGTGTAGCCTACTTTCAAAGCTCAACTGCTTTGAATCATACAGTGTTTTAATTCTGTGCTCTTCCTCTCTTCCCTCTTGCTAGTGTGTCCTGCTGCCTCTGCACAGCCAGTTAGCTTGGTGCTTATGCCTCAAAGCAGCACTTTACCCCAGCCCACCTTTTCTTGCTAATTACGGCACAGAGAAGTGTGTTAGCGTGTAGCCGTGCCATATTTAAGGCTAATGCGAGCCTTATTGTAGTTTTTGTTCCAGCTGTTAATCATAACTATGTTGCTCATCCTCATCATGTGTTAAATATAAACGGAAGGGAAAACACATTTTAAAAAAAAAAGAGGATTGCAGTTGAAATATACAGTTACTTTTCAGCACGTCAAATAGCTTGATGTTCACATTCCACAATTGTAAATTATCTTTTAACTAATGTTATGTGTGCAAATGCAAGCTTACCCTGCAGAGAATGCTAATGTTAAGGAAGCTATTACTGTAATGCCATATATGTTAATGTGCAAATACAGTGCCATTATGGACGATGACTTTACCCGATTTAATCATAGTTTTAGTTAAATCAGTGACTGTCATATTCCATAGAGCTGAATGCTTTTACAGTCTATGGCTGAATGTTGGATACATTTGGAGGTAGAATGGGTATTTCACAGTGATATGAAGAAGAGAATACAGGTGTCACAGAAGGACCTGAGAGTTTTGAAAATGAAACGATTTCAGATAATTGTCTATTTACTGTACATTCATAATATACTACTAGCCTACTGCAGCCCCACATACACATAAATCTACTATGTATTGCCATTACTGCTGTCGAGATGTACTTCATGTTGAGTTGGCAGTTGTCACATTTCCCACCATTCACTCATTTCTGTGGTTTCCCCAGAATGTTTCACTCTCCCCCTTGACCGTAGCTCCGTAACCACAACCAGAAAGCTCCTTTTGATCACAAGATGACATGACATGACAGAACAGCATTTAGCCTACATTTACAGAAAATTTGAAAAATGCAACTAGCCTACATTTACAACAACCATTTGTGGTGCTCTGTAAATGTCAGGAACCACATAATATCATCCCATCCTTCAGTGAAATGTGTAGTCTAAATACTTCCAGTACCTAGGTGGCCATGTTTCTCTTCTACATGAAGAGATAAAAGGGGTAAGTATGAAAATGTGGGTAATACCAACCTTGTATGGCCCTGAATTACTCCTCCTGTCTTCATGTCTATGTGGAGGATGCTATGATGATCCCTCTTAACATATGATCCAGTTATAAGCACCCAAAGTGTGTGTGTGTGTGTGTGTGTGTGTGTGTGTGTGTGTGTGTGTGCGTGTGTGCATGCATGCTTGTGTGGCTGTTTAATTTACCTTTGAGTGTTTTTACCTCCCTATAAATTTGTTCGATATCTTGTGCAAACTTTTCAGGAATAGAGAAAAAAGGGTTTTTAGCGATGTATTTTTGATCTTTTGCAATTCATTTTCAAAGGTTTTGCCATGTAACTCGTTCACTAGCACAAAAAAGATTTATAGCTTGTATATACTGTACATATGGTGTTATTGGAAAGAAGGGAACATTTTTAGTCTATGGAGCACGTGAGCGGTGAAACACATTCATGATCTGCTGTGCACGGCTCATCAGGGGACATTCAGTAACAATAGCAATTATGGTTAAGCATTCCATTGTTGTCATTACTCTTTCCTTTGCATACTACTGCCAAGGGTATGTTTAGACATGAGGTTTAGGGCACAGCTATTAAAGGAATCAAGGATAAACTTGTTGTTATTGAGGAGAAATGCATTGTTTCAGACCCATGTATAGGAAAGACAAAGGACTTTGTCTCTGTTGCGTTTCAGATCAATTCCACAGTGAATTGCATTTGGGGGGTGAATGTGGTTTCGGTTATTCTACATCTGGCTGAAGAAATAACTGCTTATACTTTTCACTGCCAACAAAGAGAAATGAAACATTTTCAGTATACACCAGAGGAGTGTGTGACATCTTCATTTGTAAACAAAGAGTTGGCCTACTCTGTGTGTGTATATGTGTGGGAAAGAGAGAGAAGTAGAGAGAGAGAGGCAAAGAGACAGGGAAAGTATTATATTTTTTGTTTTTTTCCATACCAGAAAGTTTACAGAGGTACAAGCAATGCACATAAACTCATCTCCTCTCCTACATCCTACATAGATATTGTGTTTGTTTCAATGGCAAAAAGCTTTGACTGTGAGGGGATCTGGGGGATGAGCAACTATAACAATATTTTGTACCAGTACCAGCCCAAGTAGGACAATTTTGAATCTGAAACCAGATGCTAAAAAACAAAATTACCTGAAATAGTATGAAATAAACTTACAGTTGTTTAAAATGCAGTAATCTTAGAAGTAAACTTTGTTTAGATTTTTTTCCATCAAATAGCCGTTGATATTTCTTTTTATGAGGGAGAATTGCAACTAGTGTTTAATGAATGACATATTTCACTGATGCACAACTTCCCCTGCCCCTGCATGCCAGCAGTAAAACAGGATGGTAACACTGCAATAGATAAGTTTATGCACTATTCAATTTCTTGCCACTACATGCTTGCTCCAGATGGTGCTAATATTGGTAGCCAACACCAATATGTTATAATTAGTTTAGTTTTTCATGGCCAGACCTTGCTCCATGTTGGTTTCCTTAGTTTTAGTACTGTGTTAGCTAAGAAAGAGCTAACCTAGTTAACATGACTATAACTCTTACTGAAATAAAACCCAGAGGCAACCCCAGCTCCTTCTACCAATGCTAGTCCAGTCTCCTCCAGTCTTTCCCATATGATTTTACCCTTTGTAGTTTACCCTTGGCAGCTATTACAGTGATGACACAGACACCCCAGGCAGAAAACTGGCTGTGGGAGACGAGAGAACGTCCTTATAATTTGGTTTGAAGTACATCTCCATCCAGTATGTCCTCCATCACAGTGCCCCTTCACAACAACAGTTTGATTAGATGGTACGCTGATAATTTTATCTTTACCAGATTAACTGAATCATATATAATAAGATGGTAATTGCTAAGTAAATAAACAGGATATATTTTGGCATTTAGGCTATTCATTCAAAGAACCAAAATGACGAAATTCTGAAAGTCTATTACTTGGCTTAAATGCTGTCATTCACACAAAGTCTTGTAAAAAATATTGTGTATGGTAATGCACTTGCTCCATTTCAACTTTTTTCCACATTGTCTAAATTTGTGCTGAATCACATAACATGATAGTCATGAGTGTACTGAGCAGTGTATAACAGCATCCTCTTTTTTTTGACAAACTGTCCTCTCCAGATGTGTCAGAAGTCAATAGAGTTGTCACAAAGTGTCAGTCCAGACCTCACGCTTCCTACAGTAAGCATGGAGAGGTCAAGGAAAACCCCACCATGCAACACACCATGCAGAAGAAGTCAGTCCCACTCCTCATCAGACCCCTATATGCTGTCAGTTTCCATGTCTTCTATCCCACGGATAGAGAACATGGAGGGGTTTGAAAGTTGTCAAATGTTGTCATACTTGGCCACTGGCACAGTGCCGTGTTTGTGTGCAGAAATATGTCTGGTATCCTCAGGATCCACAGAGGATGACACAGTGAGGAGATCACTCATGAGATGAGAGTTGGTTTGAGTTCTCTAGGTCACATACTTGGAAAATTCTTGAAGTTATTGTCAATTAATAGCATGAAAATATAAACTTTACAACTTAACAACATGCATTCCATTAAAAATATGCATGTACACATGAAATATAGGATGGTAAGACTTAATACACTACGGCTGGTCCTTCCTACTAAGACGAAGAATACATGTTTTTCATCTGACAATTAAATACTGACATTGATAAACATGAGAAGTTCAAATGAATGTAAATAACAAATTAAAGATATTAATCCAACAGAGAAAGTAACCCTCGTGCTATTTCCCCTGTTGGATGAAAAAATCAAATATGATACAGAAACATTCAATATAAGCCAATTAACAGCAAAGGAACACCATTTCATGCTGATAGAAAGTCTTACAAGTGCATTAATTATATTTAGAATAAGTAGCTTACACTGCATGGAGAATTAAAGAATCTATTTTTCTGTGCGTTAATCAAGGCTAATGGAGAGACTTGTCTCAAAGCCCAGCACTCCTGGTACTCAATAATAATGGCCAGCGGCAAGAGCACAGCGCTACTAAGCAGACCTTCAGTGACGTCCTCTCTCGCCTCGATTTCTTGTAGAGTTTTCACTGCATTCCCTAGCCCTAAGCAAGGGTTGCCTGAGGTTTGCCCTAAAGGTAAGGTAGGTAAAACTTAAATTAATGGTTAGTGGTTCACTTTCAAAACAGTTAAATGTGAGAAAGCCACAATCTGATCAGAACAAATCCCAAACTGCTCAGCTGTCAGTGCCACAGCTGTAAAATAATGCAGAACTGTAATGACAGTGATAGCTTGGCAACGCAAATCATTTTCTGGTCTTCTTTCCAGTCCCTGCACGGACCAAACTGTCTGTCAGATTTCAGTACCGTATTTCTTGAAGGCTTTGGATCTCTAACCGTTTTCTGCAAATGAACTTGTCTGCTATTTTGCTGATGCTGGATGACTCTCCGTCCCCCATTTTAACTAATATATTGACTTTGCACTGGGGCATGCCTAAGTGGAAGGCCAATGTATCATGTCAAAATCAATTCATTCAAATCCAATGTCTTTCCTCTCAGCCAATGGTCACCTCTCTCATATTAATGAACCCATCACACTGCTTGGCACAGAATACAAACCTCATGATGTACTGATTGCCTCAAGTGCATTGCATCAGCAAGCTGAGCTTCAACCCCTTTTTACAATTTAAGATCGCTACTTCACAGTCCAAATCTACCTTGCCAACCTCACCCGCTGGTCTTGCTGCTCTCTCTGGATGAGTGAAATGCTCCTGTCATTATATTTTTGTGAAATAATGTAGGTTCCTAATTGGGTTAGTCTCAAATCTGCACTTTTCCTTGCTTTCCTTGCTTTTTCCTTGCTCATTGAACATAAAATCTGTCCGTCTGACATCCAATACTTCAGGTCATGTATTGCTTTTGTTTGCACTTTTGCAGGTCTCCTATGTTTGAGTAATTCCAAAAGGGAAAGATGTGTAGCGATTAACTAAACTAATTGAGCCTCTTTACTCCATTGGCAGCTTCTCTCTATTAGCTAGTCCAGGGCACTTCACTTTCTTTCAGTCTGGACGAGTATTCCATAGTTCAGCAGTCCACATCAACTTTTAATCACTCTAATTGAGGTTGTTAGTGGGATAAAAAAGAGATTGAGAGTTGCTGTAAACCATGGATGGGCTTGCTGCCTCAAGGAGCACAGGAAAGGAGAATAGTTTATTTGCCAAGGCAGGGTGCTTCTTGGTGGATCTGGAAAACTGGGGGCACTAAATTGATAATGCCATTTGAATTGATCACCTTAAATATCGGGTCGCATCCCAGGCTCAGCACTGAATTGGCTCATTCGCTACTGTGCAATTGGACCTTGTCTGTCATGAGGCAATCTATGAGCCAGACTCTGGACCCTTTGTTATGCTGCGACTGTGTTAGCTGCGTGGAAAAGAAGCATGGGAATGTGACATTTATCTCTAATCTTCTTACACAGAATACAAGAACACATGTATGCATGGATGCTGGTAGTTTTGTGTGTGCCTGCCTATATATATATGTAACTGTTGACTGAAATCTTGTCCACTGCAGGATGGTCTTTGTCTTTTTTTTACATTGCGATAATGTGTGGCTTGCCTGGCACCCTGCCCTAACTAATTGTAAGCATGTGTCTTCCATGGAGGGATGTCCATTTAGCTGGCCAAGTCTTCAGTTATAAATATGTAGGAGAGGGGCTGCAGCAGAGGTCGATTGTACACACACACACACACACACACACACACACACACACACACACACACACTAATACTCCTAATTAGATAGACTATCAGCATAAACTGAAAAAGATCTCTGATACTTTAATCTTCACTGCTGTTCTGTTATTCTTTGGCTGTGTGTAAATGTGATTGTCTCATTATATTGTCTTACAACATGTGCTTATAGTCTTTTATTTTAGCAAAATACTCACCCTTTGGGGTTAGAATAGGGCTTGAAATGAAGTGAAATTAATTGCTGAAATGAATTTCTACACTCTGAGAAAGTTGTAGCTGTTAGAAATAAATATGACACCCATATTTCATATTATTTTGATGACTACAGATCCAAACGGACATTTTTACTGCTCACTGTTGTTCCTGGCAGTGTTGTAAGCATCTCAAATTTAATGATATTTAATATTCATGTTGATCATTTTTGTTAAAGTTGAAAAAAGCTGATTTCCAGTGTATCTCCTGATACTGACTTTTTGTGAACACTGTAAACAATCATGCATGTACCTCAATTTTGGTTGTCCAAAAACAGTTGGGTCAAAGGGATAGCCCTCTTTAGAGACTAAGAGATTTCTAAAAAATGCACATACTGTAAGGTGTCAGAAAATGTGACCTCAGAGCTTTTTCTACACTGTTATTGCCATTACTTTGCCTTGGTGGAATATGCAAAGTTACTGATATATCTGTAAAAAGCTGATAAATATATGTGCTTTAATATATCTGTTAATAATGGATAATGTGAGTGATACTATTCTATTTATGGTTTCTGAGAGTATTTATGTGCATATTATTGATATGGTTTTGTATGCATGCCGCACAAGGGTTAATCATCTCTGCTCTCTTTAATCCTCCACAGAAGCCTAGAGGAGAAACAGAGGTGTATGTTGCCTCGCTCTGTTGACCCGCCACTACCATGAGTTGGAGTTTCCTGACTCGCCTGCTGGAAGAAATCCACAACCACTCCACATTTGTTGGCAAGATCTGGCTCACTGTCCTAATTGTTTTCCGCATTGTGCTGACGGCTGTAGGAGGCGAGTCCATCTACTATGATGAGCAGAGCAAGTTTGTCTGCAACTCAGGCCAGCCAGGCTGTGAGAATGTCTGCTACGACGCCTTCGCACCACTCTCACACGTCCGCTTCTGGGTCTTCCAGATCATTCTGGTGGCCACACCTTCGCTCATGTACCTGGGCTACGCTGCTAACAAAATTGCCCGGGCCGAGGAACAGTTGGACAGCGGAGGAGTGGGTGGTTTGTCCCAGCGGAAACCCAAGAAGCACTACCTCGCAGGGAGAAGGCAGCATAGGGGCATCGAAGAGGCTGAGGATGACCAGGAGGAAGACCCGATGATCTATGAAGTGGCCGAGGTGGACAGTGATGGTGGTGGAGGAGCAGGAGGAGACACTGGCGGTGGAAAAGGAAAAGCCAAGGTGCGCCATGATGGGCGCCAGCGTATCAAGGAGGACGGGCTGATGCGCATTTATGTCCTTCAACTCTTGACCCGCTCCTTGCTGGAGGTAGCTTTCTTATGTGGGCAGTATGCCCTCTATGGCCTGTCGGTGCCTGCCACCTACGTCTGCTCAGGCCAGCCCTGCCCACACAGCGTGGACTGCTTTGTGTCACGGCCCACCGAGAAGACCATCTTTCTCCTCATCATGTACACCGTCTCGCTGCTCTGCCTGGCACTCAATTTATGGGAGATGCTCCACCTGGGCACGGGTACCATCTTCGACATCCTGCGCTCCCGCCGCAGGCAGCTGCCTCAGGAGGAGCTGTATGGGCTGACAAGGGGACCAGACGCTCTGAACGAGGCTGGAGTGAGCGGAGAGGATTATGGCAGCTACCCTTTCTCCTGGAATGCACCTTCAGCTCCACCGGGGTACAACATCGCCATCAAGCCTCTTCTGGTATCCAACAGGCACCATGACCAACCACTACCCTTCACTGACCTCAGTAATGCCAAGATGGCGTGCCGGCAGAACCACGTCAATATCGCCCAAGAGGAGCGTCAGCAGTACACCGGTAATGATGACAACCTGCCCAGAGGAGGGACGGGTGATGCCCGCAGAGCTCTTCATAAGGAGATCCGTCAGGCGCAGCACAAGCCGGAGGCTGACACTCAGGCCTACAGCCAGCAGCAGAGCCACAGTACACACAGCCAGCAGCAGAGCCACAACAATACACACAGCAAGCCTCACCGTGAGCATAAGCACCGGCAGGCCTCCAGACACGCCTCCAGCAAGGACACAGACAGAGGGAGCAGTAGCAACAGTAGTAGCACCAAAGAGGGAAAGCATTCTGAGTGGATCTGAAGTACAGATTGTGACCTATTGTGACTTTTTTTTGTTATTTTAACAATGCATATCCTACTCAGACACACACACAAACAAACACACGCCTATCCTTTTAAGTTTGTATGTCCATATATTAAAAACTTCACGGTGTAGGTCACCCATTTTACATGATTTTACAATAGTACTCTTACCATGAAAAAACATTAGTGTCAGGATCCACCTTGTACCATTCCCCTCTATAGCTCTGCCAAGGGAGAACCCAAAAGTTAATTTATTTGCCGAAACTCTTTAAACTGAAACATCCCCCTGGGTAATAATCCTCAAAGTAAGCTCCTTAGCCCACACAAAGAAAGTGGAAAATGGTCTTTTGGTATAGTAGTATGACCCAAGGGAAAGCAGTGTATATTCCCTATGAAAGTGTGGGACCAATTATATTAAGCATATTAGTTCATTTTTCTTAACTTAACAATTCATATACAGCAGTAAGTAGTTCCTGACCAATTTCCAGTTAATATCAATGTATAGGGTTGATCAGGAATATATTGGAATCGACTGATGAATAATATGAATAATTGAATTTAATTGATCAATAATTCAACTGAATAATTGATCAGTACTACACAGTTTACCTATGGGAAGGCCATAACCTGAATTGATTCCAAGATTTTGATTAGATTCAACATAAGTATTCACAAATATGTTTTATCAGTATTATTAATACGTTTATCCTGGGTTTCAGTGGAGAATTTTAGTGTCACATTGTCTAAATGCTGTCAGAGGCTTTTTCACCTGGCTAATAATAAAATTCTGGGGGAAACACAAAATGTTAATGATTTCATTATGATTTGTTTCAGTTGGTGATTTAGTACAAACTATTTTCTTAACAGTTCTAGTGTATTCACATGTGAAGTTGCTGCAAGAAGCCAGCAGCACAAGATTTATATACTATTACTGTTTAACTAGCTACTTTTAAAGGTAAGAAAACCATTGTAAAATAATGTAAAATGGATGTAGACTGGCCTAACCCTTTAAGTGTATGACATTGCTGGACAATTGTTTTAATAACTGTTTGTTGCCACTGAACACCACAGTAGAAGAAGGTGAAATAAAGGAACATAATTCATATTTGGATAACTTTTGTATCTTTTGTTAGATATCTTTTGTTGTAAGATGTTGGTGCTATGACACTGTCTTTGCTCCCAGGTGGGTATGGGAGGCTTCTGTGCTGTCATCTAAGGTGCCTTACTTCACCAAACAGGCAAAGAGCTGCTTCATACGGACACTGCAACACTGCAAGTTGAACACTTTGATAAATTGTATTTTTTATACATGTGTATTCACCATTACTACAGTCGCTCATGGGCCCCACCTAGGGGTTAAAGCTTTGAACAATATTGCTGTTGCTGAAGATGCAAAATTGTATTGTTATTTTCTTCAACCCTCATATCAAGCTAAATGCATGTCAGTCCTTATAAAGAGAGCTACTGTCCAAAGCCTCACAACATCAGAAGAAATGCTGATGGTTTTGAGCTGTTAACTTTATAGCAGCAACGCCTAACACACATATCTTCCACGGTTAATCCAAATGTCCTATTTTACTTTGCCTTCATGTGTGAAATTGCTATGTGCAAGGTTACTTTATACTGTTTATTGTCTTATATTTTATAAGAAGTGTTTAGAACCCTTAAACCAATGAAAGATCAGCCACTTTTTTCAGAGGTGCTGTGCGAGGATTTGGATTGATTATGTTTTATGTTGGAGAAATACTCTAGCCATAGAGAAAAGGGAGAAGCATTTATGTTTGTTTTCAAAATGTTTGCATTTGGTATTTTACAGTACTCCTGTGTCACTTTTGGGGGAGAGACAAATAAGTAGTTCTTATTAATATTTTGTCTGATGTTCAAATGTATTAGTCAATGGCAGTGTTCGACAAAGTTTAACACCACTATCCAAACTTTCTGTTCTGTTGTCCAGCTGTTAACAAATGTTTTTTCTTGGCAATATTTTAGTGGGTGACATGTTTTGAAGTTAATTCTATGACATTCTCACCCTTTGTTCAAGTAGTCATACTTTTGATTAGTGTTTAAGTATTCATCCTATATTTTAGGGTGTGTTTTACATGGCAAAAGATACCTTTACATCTGGCCTGAGAGTTGTGGTTTTTCCAGGTTGAGTATGAAGAATTCCATGTCATTCAGTATGTACCTTTTGTTTCCTTATTTTCAAATTGAAATGTATTAATGCCAGTCCTTCACACTGTGCCAGTGTTTCCATTTGCGGAAAATATTTTATATGAAAAACGAAAGTGCATGTTTTGAGTTATTTTACAAGGGCATAAATAAATAATAATAAATATATAAAGAGTTGTCTTGCAGTATTTGCCTTATATTTACTTACATTCTTTGTTGGTGATGCTGACATAAACACCTATTATCCCAGTATGTGACAGGTCATTTCAAGGCTGTAAAAAGGTTTGTTTACATTTGTAATATTTGTAATATCTGGAGTAAAATATAGTTTTGAATTATCCTTTGGGTTAAAAGTTAGTGAATTTTCCAACTCAGGCCAAACTCATCTTTTAACAACAGATTTGAATATATCTAAATACATGTTACATAGCTTTCCACATAGAGACAATTTTTTTGGCTCCACCTGTTAAGTTGCCATTCCATTTAAACTGGGGGATTACAGGCAGTAGGTACAGTTAGCCCTCTGCTGGCCATGAAGGAAATCTTTGCCCTATTCAATGAGGTTCCAGTGGATAGAGGCTGGCTTTGATCACAAGTTTTGAAAATATGCATGTTATACTGTATATTGGCAGCTAATGCCACAGCTAATGTTTGTATTAGTTTTAGCATATAGTCTAAAAGAGAAGAAAAACATCTTCCGGTCAAATGTGTTTAACATTAAGGCTAGTAAATATTCATGTTAGTTGGTCCTACTCACTATTTCTAGGCAATCATTACAAAGTTGTAGTCTAATTAGGTTCTCAAGGGATGAAATAGGGAAATGTGGCTTTATGTTGTGTTTGTGTTAAGCAGTGTGTAAATGATAGTTTGATATATGTGATATATGTGTCCTCAGGTTTGTAATGACAAGATGATGGTTTACCTATGAGTGTTGAGAATTTTTTATGCAATAGTAAATTGTGTTAACTACCACCGTTAGTAAGAAGAACATCAACCCTTTACCAACGAAAAGAGTAGAGTAGAATAGAATATTTTGCTTTAAATTATCATGAAACCCAAATAACCCAGGACATTTTTTTGGTTCGTGTCGGCCCTAAAAAGGTGAGAAACCCTCTTCTGCAAAGAAAAGTTGAGAATCTGAGTGTAAGCCTCCACTACATCCTTGTTTGCAGGAGAAAGGAATACTTTTCTCAGGTTTTGTAATTCATGCGGTATTATGCTGCCTTTACCGCTGTCAGAAATACCGCAATTACAAATAATGATTTCTACAATAAAAAATGTCCACCAAAAATGAATGTTTACCATATGTTTTATGAATGAAAGTGAACATGGAACCATTCATCCAACCAACGGCAGTAGAAGGTGGGCCCTGGAGGTCTTCCTTCAGTCGGCTAAAAACAGGATGGGTGTGGGTGTGGGTGCGCAGCAGGGATATAGCATATTGGTGTGATTCATTTGGTATAATGCTCCTGACCCGAGGGTAGATAGTCAAATGGTTACAGGTTCACTGAAATGTCCCATTTCCGACGAAAAGTACCTGAATGCGGGGCAAATCGCATTTGCCACTTTGGAGCTCGGAAGGAGGAGTGTACAAAAAGCACTTGAAGGCGGCATTACATCGGATATGACGTTGACTATGTGCACTTCTCCGCGTGTGTTTTTAAAAAAGCGGCGGTTGCCCCTCGGCTAACCTACGGACGTACAATCAATAGAAGCCTGCGTAATATCTTCCGCACAGTAATCAAACAGTAAGTGAGCTGGTTTCCTTTATTTGGTCTTTCACCAGATTAAAGTCATTTTACTAGTATAATTAATCCAGATTGCAAACTAGCTAACCATTTTCTCTTGCCTAAATTCTTAGACGTTTGCCAGTTTAACGCAAGATGGCTAACGTTAGCTAACGGGTCAATAGCTAACTAACGTTAACTAGCTAGCTAATAGTTAAGCTATGCTATTTTAGTAAACATATTTTTTAGAGAAACCTTTTAGTTGCTTCAAGATGTACTTGCTCAAGCTAGGTTAATGTCATCTGTTATACTTTGATCTGCAGCCCCCCAATTTGTTTTCTGTTTTTGTAGCAATTGAACAATTAACTAGCTTAGCTATATTGTGTGTGGGCCGTTTTGCAGCTGCTCTGTGTAATGTTGCACACGTCTCCCTGTATTAGCATAATAAAGCTCTATGTCTTTTAAAAGTAATTCGCAATGTTTAATGCTGTCCTCACGCCATATTATGGTGGAAGTACATCGTAGGAACAACAGGTAAAGGCCATGTATTGAAATAAATGCTGCTTAGTGGATCATATGTATCCACGTTACCAGTCATGTGTACAAGGGGTGTATGTTTACTAATGATAAGCAAGGCAACAATACACAGCGACATGTCGCCTGGAGTTTGACAGGACTTTCTGTCTCATACAATGAGAAAGAACACACAAGAAAGCTAGGGATTTAATACATTTCAGTACATTTAAAAATAAATAAATAAAAAGTTCCATTATTAAGTCGGAATGCATTTTACAGCTTTACGTTCAATGGACAATGGGGCTTACCTGACACTCTAGTGGAAACCAGACTACATACCCTTATATCCCTATATAAACTTTTCTTCTCTGGAAAAAAAAGCTCAGCCACGCCAATATTTTATTAAAAAATTTTAGGTCATGAATATGCTCTGCCACAGTCGTTGAAGTCAGGGTCATTTATGTATGTGTTTATTTATTGGGATAAACTAATCAATATCAGGCTGCCATGCTCTTTTCAATTCAAATTCTGAGCTTGAGAGAGAAAATTACAGGCTGTATAAAAATGGAACATGTAATTGACACCAGTGTCTTGCTCTGTCTTTTAAAGAGGATCCTGGTGTCTCCTGTAAGCTCTGAGCTCCTTTACTGGACCAGGATCATGCAGCAGCAGCTTCCGGAGGAGGGAGGCCTCCTGGGCGCACTGTGTCCTGGGCAGAGGAAGCTGGAGGGGAAGTGCTTCTACCTGGACAGTGTGAAGAGCCGCTCAGCTGCCCTGCTGGTGGAGGCCATATCCCTTCTTGGAGGGGTAAGTTAGCAGAGAGAGGGGTTTATGTGTGAAGATGAAGGCAAAGTGCATGTGGATCCTACGATTTGTACAGATGCTGTGGGGAGAAAAGTAGAATGTTTTATTGTGTACAGGAATTGTTGTCAGGTTTGATCCAGGTCCAAAACATTATTTCACATGTAAAATGTTCTACTAGAATTTGGCCATTATGTCACATTGTTTGCCTTTAAAGGCACAGTTGAGGGAAAACTAAACATTTAGCATTGATCAGTGCCAGAGGCAATAATTTCTCTCTGGTTTAAAAGCAGTGCACTAGCTAAAACCACTACTACTGTGTTCCAGTGCATGGAGTTTTGCTTTTTTTGTTTTGTTAAGTTTCAAGTCCTCTTGCTTGTTTCCTGTGGTGATATGATGGCAAAATTCAGTCAAGTCTGTACAACATTTACTTTTTTTCCCTAAGAAACAGTCTTAGAGCAATGTTTTGTCTCTATCAAAACCAGTATGAGTATGCAGATTATTTCTGATTCAGGAATGACCATTTTTGAATGGTTGAATTCTGTCTCCTCATTTTCTCTTTACTGTTAACCTCCCAGCCATATGCATATGCAGCCTTACCTACAGTGAGAGCAGTGAATCCAGCTGTGTACAGGGCGATATGCCAGTCTTTGCACTGCACTCATGTTTCTATCTGAGTGTTGATCAGTTTTACACATCTCCGATTAAAAAGTATCAAGTTACTGTTTACAAATACCACTACTAACACATGTGAGTTTGGAGCACATTGTAGAATTTTAAGTTTCATTTTAGTTTTCACAACTGGGGCCTCTGTCAGACTGAATACAATGCTACTGATCCGAGCATCGCTAGATGACAGACATGACGTGATGCGCACATTAGATGAATTTCTATACATTGACCAACTTTTTACTTGTGGTGGCCATGCCAATACTGTGGTAATGAGCCTATGTATGGGAAACATTGGTACATTATTTGAAAGCGTCTGAAACTATTCAATCAAAATGGCATATATAAGGTGGATTTGAACTAAGCTGCCTATAGGACCTCTTTCATCTTACTTACTGTACAAAGTTCTATTGTTCACCAAATCCAGTTGGCAACATGTGAAGCAGCCTGTGGATTGTTTTCTGTTGTTGACCCCTGCAGACAAGGCACTGATCTCCTAGAAAAGTAGACACCCAGCTGATAACAACTTCCACACCTACTGAAGGTCAAGTTAGATTCTGTATAAAGAAAAGTAAAGGCTTGACGAAAAATGATTGTTGTCGCTCAGCAAGGATTGATGAGTGGATGTTGTTTTCTTCTTCTGAAGAGGGTTGAGAGTTTTCTACACAAGGATGTGAGCTTCGTTGTGACTGGAAGCCAAGAGGGCCTGAAGGAGCTGAGGTGTGTGGCTGCCAAAACGGGGACAAATTGGAGTGAAGAAGCCCATGGCCCCACTAAGCAGAGGGAGAGTGCCATCAGCAGCATCAACAAACAGCGATCTGGCACTCCTAGACCGAGCTGGATGGTACTGCGCATTCACTCCCACATGTTTCACAAAAACTTTGCTGGTTTTAAAAACGCACCCATGAGTTAATTAATAGGAGTAGAATATCATAATTTAGTCATGTTTTTGTTTATCTCACTCCTATTTAACCTAATAAAAAAACTCTTAAGATAGACTAAAAGGCAGTATCATGATGAGCATGTTGCAGACGAGCAAGATACAACAATTGACAATAGCAAAATCACATAAAAGTTAGAGCATTAACACTTAAACACTGGCTTCTGATTATGTATGCCTCAAGATTCTTAATTTAAGTTTTGGCCATATTTGATGTTTTTCAGAGTCAGTTTTCAGTACCTCTGTTACAGAACTTCACATATTTTCAATCTTCAGATTGCATAAAACATCACTCACAATCATACATCATTGGATAAAACTGTGTATTTACACACAGATCAATTTTGCCAAACACAGGACCTGAGAATGATGCTTCAGATGAATTTTCATGCTCCATGTGATTTGTTCCATTTGTTCTGTAATTTGTTTATTACATTACTTTTTTACTGTAGCTTTCAATTAGAATTGAAAGTGTGATACTTGGACTGGTATTGATACAGAAGTTAGAATTTCACTAAAACCAAGCAGAGTGCATCCACTGTGACAGATTTATTAGTTGTGTGTACTTCATTTTGTACTCAGAATTGGTATTTGCCATGAAAAGTTATGGTAATGGTTCAAACCCTAAACTGAGTTTATGGATTCCAAGTTTTAATGATAGTGTAATGGATGTTTTAATACAGCATTGGGTGTGATTGCAATGTATACTCTAGAATGAATCATCTGATCTGTGCCATATTTGTCTCTGCAGGGCTGTGGCAGCCGGGGGAAGGCCCTACTTGAAAAAGCCATTCGCAACAATGTGAGTAGTCGCAGCACAGTTGTGTTTGATAACATGCTTGTCTATGGGCTTTAGTTTGTGGGTATTTCTGACAGTCCTTAAAACCTGATCTGCCTCACAGGAACGACTGCAGGGGAACAGTGTTTTGGACAACGCCCGATCATGGGGAGTGAAGATTTTGCTTGTGGATGGTATCCTTTTGACTGACTTGAGTGTTAATGTCAGAAGAATCTCACACAGCAAAGTTATTATATGAATTTGTGAAAACATTTTTCTTGAGTGTGTGTCCTCACCTCTGTGTAGTGCAGTAAACCTCTGCTTACAGCAGATGGCACCATGTGAGTGCTTACATTTTGCTCCATGCTGCTGTGTGCTGTGTGTTGCTGAAATAAACTGAAGAACTCTACCATGGACCAACACAGAAATATCAGGTTATCAACCACAGAACACTCTTGTATTGTTGTTGTTCCTTAATGTAGTTTAAGATGTCCTTTTATACTTGAAACAGCTGACCCGAGAGAGCTTCAGTACCAAACACAAGAGGCCAGAGGTAATGTGTTGTTTTGAAAAGACAAAATTGGCAAGCAAAATTCTAAGTTATGAATGTTGATAAAAGGCCAAAACGTTTTGAAAGGGAATTATGATGCTTCAGGGCAGGACTGAAGTGGAATTGGAAAAAAATCTCCATCCATTAAAAATGTAATGTAATTTGTTAGGCCTTATGAAAATGCTATGATGAAGAACCCTTGAAATTTATATTCAAGCATCAGTCTTTGTTCCTGATTATTTATGAGTCATTGCAGGCTTTCCCTATTTGTTTTTAATAATTTTTTTAATTTGCAGAGGACTAACAACAAACATCATGCTGCTCGTGTTGTCAAAGGTTAGTTTATGCGCATGCAGATGCTGCTAATGTATTTATTTCCCTACCATATTGTATCTATTTCTATAGCTATAGATGTATAATGTGTAAATTTATTTGCTTTTCTATCCCCAATCACTTGTCATTTCTCCTGTTCCACAGCCGCAGCTTTGAGGTCCCCCTACCTTAAAGTTGAAGACTTAAGCAGGTGGGTTCGATTCCTCATTCACTGCAATTTCTGTTTGATTTATTTACTCTGCAGCACAGGAGGGGAATTTGAATTCAAGTGCAACAGTACACTTCAGGACCTGTGGCTCCACAGTGCCTGACTTTCCCCTCCAAAAATCCCTCTAAACTCTCCTTGACCCCCCTTTCCAATGTAAATGGATCCTCACCCTCTACCTGAATCCTCTATTCCTGCCCACAAAGGTAGACCAACGGGGTATGGGGCTCAGACAGATGGGGAGCTTGGCTCACAGAAATGTTTAAATTTTAATCATGACCTCCAAGAGGGGAGTAGGGGTGATTCGCTACCACATCCATGGCCCAAAGTCTATTTCATGGCTCTGGTCCAGCTTCACGCACTAGCTGTTCTTTTCTCAAACCAGTTAATGAAGAAAGCAGAGCTAGAATTCAGCAGGAAGACGAGGTATAAGCAAAGGGAAAGATAGCTTCTAGACCTGCCATGTTAGCGTAATGGTTGTTTAGCATCAGATTAGGTGCTTTCCACATCTCAATTCCTAATGACTGTGAATCGACAATGGGTGGCAGTGACCTGGCCCTGTGTCTCTGTTCTTACTACCCCACTGGGCGCTGGTTGTGGAGGCTTGTGTTTCAACCCAGGTGATTTTCTTAATTGAACCTGTTAAGGAGTTCCGTTGGGTAATGTGACAAGTGCCATCGTGAAGCTGCTCCCCAGGAGCCCAGAGCTCAAGCGGATACGATTTCTATTCGACAAGGCTTTCCAGGCAGCACTGCCTGGTCCTGCAGGGGATCTCTATGTGCTAACAGTTCTTTTCATCAGCCCTGTCATTTCAATTAATTAAAGGGCCCTGGCTAAGGGATTGGTCCCATGCTACGAGAAATTGAACCCATGACATCTGAAACAGGTGGAGGTTACTTAGCTGGGGTCTACCTCAATTGTGCAATAGGACATTGTATATTATATAAACAAATTCCCAAAGTGGTAAGAAATAAGTTTATTTTCCAGCTGTGCTCAGAGATCCACTGCATTCATTTTATGATTTGTTTTTCAATGTTTAACCTTTTGCCTGCACCAAATATTTTGTTTCACTTGCATTCTAACTGTTGTATCGAATTCTCTTGTACTGTTGCATAACCAGGAAATACAAGCCCTTGCATATGCAGTCGATGACCTTCCCCACTCTGTGCTACTCGGGCCGCTTCAGTCCCTTTGAGCCACCTCGGCCTGAAAAACTGACAGAGCAAGGAGAAAATAAAACCAGGTTTGTTTTATTGCATAGTTGCATCTCTAGTTGAGAAACAGTACTAGACAAACGCAAGTACTTGAATGATATAATGAACAGTTTTCTTGTCCTCTAGTTTCAAGTTCATTTTTTGTTTATTAGGGAAAGGAATAAAACTGCAAGCAGCATCCAGAACAAACCTGAAACACCACTCAGTTGTAACCCTTCACCTTGGCGGCCACGCAAAAAGGACCTGGCTTACTGCGAATGTTGTCATCAGCCCTTCACTAATCAGGACGAGGTGCAAATCTTTCTCTTTACGGATCTGTGTTTTCGTTTTCTGCATTTAAGTTCTGTTTTTGCCTTCAGAGTTTGGCTTATATCTGTTTATGCCTGTCACTGTCCTTTCATCATGGCCTTTCCTCTCCCTTGCAGCACTTGCAGTCCGATCAGCACCGTCAGTTTGTGCTAGATTCTTCCAACTACAGTGTGGTGGACCAGCTGGTGGCTGAAATGCAGCCAGGATTCAACCCCAGTCCATCACAACAATCAGAAAAAGCACTGAACAGGTTAGTTTTGAACGTCTGGTGAGATTATTACTTGTTATTGGGTCCAAATATTCTGAAACTGTACATTGTATAATTAGCTTTTTTCATTGGACCACAAAGTTTCCACGCTATCCAAAGTGTATTTTGATATATTCATGTTATGAAAAAGGATTTATGTACCAGTTTATGTTTAAATTGATGATTTTTGTTGTCACCCTGCCAGCCTACCAACTCTTCCAGCCATTGAAGATGCCTGTGTCTCTGAGCTGGAGCCTCTCACCGACGCTGAGACAGAACACGCCATTCAGGCCCTGCTGACCCAAGGTTCATCATTCAACACCCTGGTCCCCAGCCCTACTATGAAGCCCCTCTCCCCCGCCCCTGCCACCCCATCACCAGGTGTTCAGCCTCCCACCCTGAATCCAGCCACTCCACTTGCTGACAGCCAGCCTTTCCCTCCCAACACAGACAGCCAGCCCCTCTCTCCAATCCCAGCCATTCCCCTACTGGATGCCCCGCTACTCACCCACTGCTCAGCCAGTCAACCACCTGATACTCAGCATCTTTCCCCCTGCCCTGACACCCTATGTCAGTCCTCTGACCCGTACACACTACCGCCTGTCCTCAGCCCCCAAGTCCTAGATCCTTGCCACATTATGCAGCCCCACAGTCCTTACTCAGAGCCCCCTGTCCTCAGTCCTCAAGTCCTACTTCAATGTCGTAGTCCTCAGTACAGAGCAGAGGAAGACATGGAAGCACTCAGTTCTGAAACCGAAACTGTAGAAATTGTGTCTCAGTCTGTCCCAGTCCCCGGCTCCACCCCACTCCTTACTCCTGTTGGTGTGAACCCCGCAGAAGGAGTAAAGGGATCAAACCAAGAATGTCTTCTTTTAGGGTTCAGTGAGCTCATGCATTCCAGCAACAGCTTGGAGTGCAGTAGGCTGGCTTCACGCAGATCTCGTTCCCTCCCTCGGCTGTCGATGACCGCACCAAACCCCAGAAAACGCTGCCGGTCAGCCAGCCCCGAACACAATCCGAACAAGAGGAGGAGGACGTCATTGACCTTTGGATACAGTACTCGCTGGACCGGACAAGGGCATAAATCCTTTGCTAAACCAGAAAGTGACATAATGCCAATGGCTGAAGCTTGCCAACTCCCAATTTGTGGCACTACAGACTGCATACCAAATGTGGAACAGGTTTATGTGAACAAGAGTCTGCAACAGAGCTTAAGCCTTGGTGACACTCTTGTACCAAAGTCAGCCACGCAGGTTTTGCCGACGTTCAGTGCATGCACTGTGGAAAAGCTTGGTACCAAACAGCAGGGTCTTACTACATTCTTTGTTCCTAATGTACAGAATTTCACTCGGGTGCCCAATCAGACTGACAATGTTTTAGGTTTTGGTAGCACCTCTGGTACAGTTCAACCATTTTGGCCAGTGTCCCCAAACAGAAGGATTCTTAATCCTCCGCCTCACTTCCCCGGTGATAAATCCCACTGTACCCAGTCCAGCCAAGAGTCTCACCCGTCCCTCTCCCACTCCATCTCCTCTGTTTGCATCGAGTCAGCCCTTGTTCCAGACATGGGTGCTCTCTCTACGTCATCTTCAGACTCTGATTGGGACTGTGAACTGCTGTCCCGGCTGGGCCCTACCCCGGCTACTCCCCTCCCACCCACCGAGGGGATCTGTGGGCTGGACAAGGAACTCCTTCAGAGGCCGTGCACCTGGATGCACAACACCAGCTACGAGTCACACCTGCACACTGTTCTTCAGCCCTCAACCCCAACAGCCTCACTTTGTGGGGAAGAAATGGACTCCTCAGCGTTTTCCAGGACTGTGGTACAAATTGTTGAGGTTCAGCACTGACAAAGGTGATTTTCTTAAGTTGATGATCTTAAAGAACTGGAAAAACTGTTAACCGGAACCAGTGTGAAGGAGCTGGTGTAGTAAGTCTTTGCAGCTGCACATCCCACTTCGGAAAACATCAGGCAGTACTTAAGCTCATCAAAATAAGTCAAGCAAGTGTACACTGAATAAATATTTTAAACATGTATTTACTGCAAACTAAAGTTATTCAGCTGTTTTTGGAAATATAGATATATATATATATTTTTTTTTTTTTTACTTTATTTTTTGTTGTGGAAGAATGCTGCTGTATCATCCCTGAAACTATCTTGACCAGGATTTGAAGTGTATCCATTATCATTTTTCTGGCCCACCCCTAATCCCCCTTGTGCACTAACCCCCAGGCCATATTTTGTATGTCATGCTGACTTGAGTCTTTCAGCAGCTATGTCCGGGAACACATGGTATTGAGAATTTAATGAGGCTTTTCTGAAGGGGGCATTACTCAATTAGCTTAAGTGCCGTGTCTGGAGCAGATCCCACTCGTACCGGTGTTGATGGTCAACCAGGCTAAGCGTTGGGAGAGCGGAGGACCCACGCTATCTGTGAGACGGAAAACTACCTGATTAATGTCCAATGGCTTTTTCCTGCCTTTTGAAGGTGGGCCAAAGGACTGGCTTTATGGAGAGATGACGGTTCACAGTAGTGCACTGCAGCTGTGGGGAGCCACTCCATAATGCCTTCACGTCAGTTTTTGAAGGATAAGCTCACCTACCAATAAAGACTGTTTATTACTCATTGCAGCCAGCTCTCCAAACCTGAGTAGTACCAGTACCAATCTGGATAGACTTTGAGTTATTACCTTACATCAGAGGCACACAGTGACTAGTCCTTCTTGGTCACTTTTAGGAAGGGAAGAAGCCACGTTTGGACAAAAACAGTTGACATTCTAAAACGTAAAATGTTCAATTGAGTATCTCTCCCATGTTTGCCTCAGTAATTCCCAGAATATGACAAGCAAACAAACAACCCTTGTTATCACTATCTGAAAAATAGGCAGCTCTTCTATGAAAATGAATTCATTATTTTATTGTGCTTTTAAATAAATGTTTTAACTATGAAGCTTTTCAGTTTGCCCTTTTTAGATAGAGCTGTTGCTCAAGTAAAGCAATGCAAAGCCTAACTGGGAAGTGTATTGATGGTACGTTTTCCTTTTGTCTCCATAAATGCTGACTGTGTGCTTATAGGTTAAAGGAGAGCCGAATGGGGAGGGGAGGCATCTAAGTGATGAGAGCAGTCAAGGGCAAGAGTGGGTTGATGCACCTGTTTGGCTCACCACTGCATCAGCCCAGCATCCAGCTGACATGCACAATATTTGATATCTAACCTCCATGCTTTTTTTATTTTAAATACAACCCTTATTCAGGGTGTCCGCGGGGTCTTAAAAAGTATTAAAAGGTAATAAATCAATTTAGTGAAAATTAAGGCCCTTAAAAAGTATTAAAAAGTCTTAATCGCCATTTTATGAGGTATTAAATTTTGTAGCTGTTTTTTCAATGTGGATAACCTATTTGTCCAAAGAGTTTGTGTGCTAAAAGTTTGTGTGAATTTATTTATTTTGCTCCTCACAACTACTACAACAAACTACAACCGGAAACAGTAATGCATAACCCGGAAGTTAAGAGACACCCTCTTGTGCACCGGGCGAATTGCATAGCCGCGTAGCGCTTGTGGGAAACTGAAAAATTGTTGGAACGCAAAGCAACTGAATTGAGGCACATGCCATGAATCTTGATAGGTATTTGTAAGGAGGGAGCCCCCCCACAGCTCACCGTTTGTTTCATATATTACCATTATCCAAGTTCAAAGTTTACACAAGTACATATAGTGAAATTCTGAGTTCTGAAATTAATGATTTCATAAGACTGTGTGTGTGTGTGTGTGTGTTTGTGTGTGTGTGTGGCTTTATCAGTTGTAATTGTAATATACAGTAGGCCTAGGAGTGTCCTTCTAATGGCTGAGTTGCCATTCACTGCTGTAGAGCCCCACCTGCCCAATAGCATGCTGACGATGTGATTCCCAACAATGTTTTGTGTGAAAATGTTGTATGGCCTCATTTGTTAGGCCAAATGCAATGGAAAGTGAATGGGAAAGAGAGCAAAGCATGCAAAGACCAGAGATTTTTGTTAATGACCGTGTTATGTGTGTGTGCGTGCGTGTGTGTGTGAGCGTGTTACTGTTATAACTGTTAGCCTTTGGGTTAGTCACTCAATTTATTCTCTTGAGCTTTGTTCCCTCCCGACCTATCTGAATTCTGTTGTATTGATACAGTGGTCCATAGAAGTTATCGCAAACTAAGACTGTTTAGTTTTGCAATCTCAAAATCAAGGTATAGTAAATGTAAGTTAAAGGTGTCGCTGATGTAACCAGTTACAGCTCAAAGTGGCATTGAGGTCTTAAAATATATTGAAAAGGTCTTAAAAGGTATTGAATTTAACTTCAGGATTCCTGCATATACCCTGTTATTTATCCAGATTTGTTCAGTTGAGATCAAGGATAGCAGGCCACAATAGCAGCAGCAGCTAGCAAAACAAGGGGGAAAAATCCTTCTAAGTGATGGAAAATGTGAGCAAGCAACAATGAACACAAACAAAAATCCATTATGTGTTTAGGACAGTAGAGCTTTAACAAGCAGCTCTATGCCAAATCAATGATAAATGGATTTTGTTTCAATTAAGATAAATTGAATATTTAGCCGTTTTGTACAAAACTGCTTCAAGTTTGGGTTATTCTTCAGTTAGGTGGCACAATATGAGAACAGCTACTGTTTTGTTTTTTTTGCAGCCAGACTCACCCTCGCTCTCTCAACTTTCATGAGAGTATGGTAATTATAACCTTTATGAAACACATTTGGACCAAGGCCAAACCATTTGCACAACAATGAGCTGGTGTGTGTGAGTGGACTGAATTGGGAACTTGTTTTAGTCATATGCCTTAAAATGTCAAGCATGATGCCACTGTTGCTTTTGCTTAGACTGCCATTTCTCTACCAGCCATAGTGCCAAACAGTTTGCCAAAAATTATATTATGGCCACAAGATCAACCTGCCCAGAGTGTTTCCCTTCCTTCCAATGTATACTGGGATAGGCTCCAGCCCACCGTGACTTTGTGACAAAAAATAAGCGGGTAAAGAAAATAAATGAATATATTATTGACAATTTTTTTGGGCAAAGGAAATTGATAACATATGCAGGTCTGGAAATGCATGGAAAATGATTTGGGTTATTTCCTTTAAATGTTTGGGAATCACACAAAAATGTCCCAATAAATGTATGACTATTTGTTAACACTGTGTAATTCAGCATAATTTAATATTTGTTGTGGCAAATAGTTATCATTAGCTATATAGTCATAGGGCGTAGTTGACAGTCATGTTATCGAGCTACTATCAGCATACATCATATTGAACTCTGACCAAAATCTACACATCCAGAGGAAAAAATGTAAATCTGGAAAATGTACAGAATTTTGAAAAGGTGGATATGTGGAAAAGTTAATTAAACATTTCAGCTCCCGTTACAGTTATTACATGATCATTTTGCATTTGCCTTGGTCCAAATCATGTTTCATAGAGGGCATTTGGCTACTATTCTACCTCTATGTGAGCTATGTAGGCTATGTTGAGTTGTGTTTGATGAAACTAATACCAGTGGCATGAATCATGGTACATTTGATATCCTTTATAACCTAATGTAATCCTACATTAAACTGGTAGATCTGTACTAGTCAGCTCTATCACATGAGACATGTTAGCAAGTCATTATTGAAATTGCCTGGCAGTGTGTTATTTTGGTTTGTGTAAAAAACAACGCAAACAATGGACTACTTGCATTTTAACAGAAGAGGGTGCATAATAAGAGTGTGGGAGTAGTGGCTTTAGGCAAATGAGAGTTCAATGGCTGGCGTGCTACAGAACTGGAGTTTCCCAAATATTTTCATGTCAAAGCCATAAGATTTTGATGATTTTTACTGCTGATTTGGTACAGACGTGGACAATTGTTTATAGGTGAGAATAAAACCTCTGATCAACATACTGTATATCTATAATACACTGTCCTATCTTCAAATTAAAGTGTGATGAAATTTGGCTGGGGGACCACTGGAACCCACTTAACTAAGCCTTGGTGGTCCCCGGACCCCACTTTGGGAGTCCCTGCCTCATCAGTAGCCAGGAGGGTGGGCACATCAAGCCCCACGTGCTCCCTGTTTCCAGCGCCTCAGTTCCTCGCGCAGCCTCACTGCCTTAAAGCAAGAAGAGCAGGCCAAAAGACAAGTGTGTGTGTGTGTTCCTCGTGTGGCGCGCGGCGGACTCCCTTTACACTATGTTGGAGTTTGGGGTCGGAGCCGCCGGAGGAAGCCTCGCCAGGACGCTTTTTCCTCGCTAGAGTCGAAATGGGAGGCGAGAAATGCGGGTGCCGTGTTTAAAGGGACCCCGCTGCTGTGTCTGTCACTGTCAACAGCTGTCCTGCTAGGTCCGCGTCCGCCTCGTATCAGTTTATTAAACGGCGTTGCTCCGAGGAAATCACTGGGACTATGTGAGCATCATGCTGGCTGTGCGATGCCTGCTGTTCGCTGCAGTGAGTGCACGGTGCGCTGTGACAGGTAAGAGGTACACGCTTTTTACCTACGATTTAAGCTGCTGCGGGATAAACGATTTTGTGATCCTCATTGATCACTATCAGAAACAGTTACTTTTGCCTTGCATCCTCATATCGCAGCTTGCGCTCTCATAACAAGTGTCAGGCTAATGCTGCATCGACAATATACAAGCAGCGCACCATCGTTGTGTAAGGTATAGGAAGGCACTGCAGTAATAAGACCAGCATCATCAGTCATATTCGCATATACTTCCAAATTGCTCACTGCCATTTTGGCACCCTGTCCTCACTGAAGCCAGTTGACTCGCCGCCCCCCTGTGTGTCCTGTGCAGGTTCGAGGGAATGGGAGAGTCGGGAGGAGAGGCTGCTGCCTGCCGAGGAGGTTGTTCAGCCCAAGCGGCTCCTGCAGCAGATCCACTCCCAGGAGGAGCTGCTGCACGGTCACCTGGACACCCGGGTCAGAAACTACACAGCGGGAGTGCAGGTGAGTTTTCCCCTGACCTGCTGACTGGCTCTACATCCATGATGATCCATGAACCATCATCCTTCTCAAACTAATTATTATTCTTTCTTTTATCTCAATTTCTACATCATATCCCATCCCATTGCTATTGTTGAGATCAAAATGGTGACCAAAGTCTCCACCAAATGGCATGCATGCTATGTTAAAATGGGTTTCATGCACGCTTTCTGAATGTCGAGGACTGACAGCAGTAGTAGCCCTTAAGCGCCTCAGACAGCAGATGTTACAGATGTTGTTCCTTCATCCGGTGAAGAATTGCTGGTTTGCTCCAAATGAAACGAGATGATGACGAGGTCTCAATCAAGTTCCCCAAGCTCTAACTTTAGCGGCACTTTGGTTTAGTCATTGCCGAGTCCAAGAATGATCTCATCAGTGATTTAAAATCCATTTTACAAGGAAGGAGCTGGAATGGATAGACTGTAGAAAAGTAGCTCAATTCACACATTTGTTCTCAAGAATGCTCAATGAATGAACATAGAGGCGGATATTGAAATGTGTTTCTGACTCGTACCACAGTTGATTTTTGCAGAAATCATTGTTTTTTCATTGTCATGTTGGACAGAAACACTTGACAGTTCATATATTGGTTGTGACTTTGCTAGTCTGTGGGGTTTGTCTCTCTTGACTTAAATTAAACTGATATCTAAAACTGTTGGGAAGTGATTTCACGTTACTCTTAACCTCCAGTTGCTCCCTGACTGGGTCACCTCTGTTGTCCTCACGCCTGAGATCAAGTGTCCAGTGTCTGTCCACACTCCTCTTTCCACCAGACTAGAGCCATTCACCCCCCCCACCCCCCACCCCCCCTTTGACCCCCACCTGATGCCCAGCATGCCCAGGACAAACCAGCCCACCCCCGGCTGCAGCTGCCTGCTCTCTGCCAACCCATTAGATTATATTTCACACCTCCACCTCTCCTCTCTCGTTACCTTTGCTATAAATACCGTCAGTCAGTCAGTCAGTCAGCGGCCGGCCGGTCAGTGGATATGACACGAGTCTGACCTTGAGCTACCCTCTGTGGTCGCTGTGTGTGTCTGTGACCCACATGACCCGCTCTCTTCTCCGAGACACTGGAGTCGTCTGTGTATGAAGCCTCTGGATGATGTGTGTCATTCTTTTGACAGGCAGTGACTGGATAACTCATTTTGAGTTTGAGTGCTGCTGTGTGGACGGAGATGTCAGATCAGCTGAATCCTGCTCCTGGTTGTCAGCCACCCATTTAGGAGAAAATACACCCCAACACACAATTTAAATAATTCTTATGATTGCTGATAGGTTCATTTTTGGGTGAAAATTAAATTGGCTCAAACACAGTGCAGTATTAGTATTTAAAATGTGACTAGCAAATGGACTTCACCCAAAAATCTACCCCAGTTTTAAAGGTAAACTATCATTATCAAGGACTGAACAATAGCCCCAATGACTTTAATATAATTCAAATAATCCTTATTCTACAGTGGCTATAAAATGTATTCACCCCCCTTGGACTTTTCCATATGTTATTGTTGTACAACATGGAATCACAGTGGATTTAATCAGGCTTTTTTGGCACTGATCAACAGAAAAATACTCTATAATGTCAAAGTGAAAACAAATTTCTACAAATGTATCTAAATTAATTAGAAATATAAATCAGAATATAATAGATTCCATGAAGTGTTCACCCCCTTTACAATGCCACACCTAAATCCACACCGTTGTGCATTTAAGGTGTTTCAAATGATTTTAGGTGAAATACACCTGTGTCTGGGAGCTCCCACTGTTGGTTAGTACGTTCCCTAACAAAAACTACATCATGAAGGCAAAAGAACATTCCAAGCAAATCGTGATTCTTTTATTGAGAAGCACCAATCAGGGGAAGGATATAAGAACATTTCCAAGGCACTGAATATCCCTAAAGTCCAATATAAAGAAATGGAAAGAATATGGCACAACTGTAAATCTGCCTAGAACAGAAAGGCTTGTGAAGACAGAGGGTAAAATGAATGCAGTAAAGTACAGGGAAATCCTGGAGGAAAACCTGCTGCAGTCTGCAAGAGAACTGTAACTTGGAAGAAGATTCAACTTCCAGCAGGACAATGACCCCAAACTGAAAGCCAACGCCACACAGGCATGGCATCAAAAACAAGAAGGTCAATGTCCCGGAGTGGCCAGGTCAGAGCCAATTGAGAATTTGTGGCAGGACTTGAAGAAGATTGCTGTTCACTCGCGGCCCCCATCCAGCTTGACAGCTTGATAGTGAATACTTATGGAATCTATTATGTTCTGTTTTCTATTTGTAATTAATTTGGATCAATTTGTAGAAATTTGTTGGCACTTTGATCCCTTTCAGAGTGGCCTTTACAGTTGTGAGGCTGACTGTAACTGCTGAATGTTCATCCAAGTGCAAATACAGTACAAAGAATGTATTTTTGATTTAAACTTTCATTTAAATTGTAGAGAATCTTGTGTAGCCACACTAGGCGAGATTATGACACCGCTAATAAGACCCCCCATGCAGCTGGCCAGACGGCACCTATGGGAGCCACCATACAGCTGTATCATACAGTGTGGGTGGGGCCCACCACGGAGCAAGGTTAGACAGAGGGGATGAGCTCCACCGCAGAGCTGTGTCCAAGAACTCTTCTGGGACGGATGACACCAGCTGAAAGAGGACATCCTTGCCTCATTCTCTCTTGGGTGATTTGTTCCATTATGCGCACACTGCTCCATAATTTTTTTATTTACCATCCCATCAGTGTTTTTGCCTCCTCCACTCCTTACTTTCCCCCTCCTTTTTACACAGGAGCTCTTTCACAACTTCCTGGAAACAGGCAATCAAAGGCAATACTTGACATGTCAGTGTGTTCTTGAGTCATTTGTTTGCGACAGTGAATGTCGGCGGGCCCCCCTTTGAATGTGGTGAGATACTGAATATAGAATAGATGCAGAATATTAATTAAGGATGAATGGATGGTTATTCTAATAGAAGTTATAAAACACAGTTATAAATTGGTGTGTAATTAGTTATTATTCTATCTCACATCAACATCTTTGCACTCATTCAAGATTGAGGGACAAATGGGACAAATATTAATGCATGACCTTGACTGAGACAGCTTTAGATGTTGGAGGTCATGTGTTGCAGTTAAAAAATCTGACATGAATTGAAACCAGTTAAAAAGGAATAAAAGATGACACTGATTTACTGAACTGAATAATCAGCCTCTACCTTTCATGTGGATTATGATGAATGGTCATCTATAAATAATCAATATTTTTCAGTTCCTGTGACTTTCTGCTGTTTTAATCAATGTTTCATTCCTCTCTTCTTCTCTCCTCTCTCTTTCCCCCCTTCCCCTCTCCATCCCTCCCTCAGCCTGTCCATCTGGCCCAGAGCAGCTTCCTGGTGGAGGCCTTTGGCACATCCTTCATCCTTGACCTGGAACTCAACCAGTAAGGACACACACACACACACACACACACACACACACACACACATACACACACACACACACACACTTCTCTCCTGTGCTTATGCCCAAGTTTCTGCATTTAGCCCAAAGATGTGAACATCACCACAGTGTTGTTGAAACCCTGTAGGATCCTCATCTCTCACTATGAGGGGCTGAAGTTACCGTCACATCTGGTATAATACTCATAAACTCTTATTCTAAACTGCCATGCTAATGTTTTCTCTAAGTTTCAAATGTAAAACAGAGACTTGTGTTTTTAATCTGTAGTATTATTTAGTGCATTGACTGCTCATACAAAGCTGTATGTCATGTTTATGGGGATCTTAGCTTGCATGTCTAATGCTAATATACCAAATGTGCTTAATGGACTAGTCCTGTGCATTAGCTAATGGACGACATTGGCTACAAAGCTTGGTGGCTAGTTTGCTTAGTGGTTTATTTGCAGTAACAATTTCATTAGGGTCAGGTTAAAGGGGCATTAAGCCATCCATGATCTTTATCAGCCTATTTGGACGACCAGGAGGAATTACAGCATCATTGGTAGAACTTACCTCCTTCTACACAAGTCTCTGGCATGGGAAAATAGGGCAAGTTTCAGCCAATGGGTAGAAAAAGTTGGATAAATAGTTAGTCGTGGTTGAGGTAAGACAAAATTTGGAAAAGCTTAGACGCATAGTTGGAAACAAAGTGGGACAGTTAAGTGTTTACATTCTCCATCCAGAGTCTGCCTCCTTACAGCAGGTTCTTAAATCTACTGAAGCTTCTTATTCTCTGACACTATGGAAAATGAGCCATTAGTGACTCGAATAGTGACTTGAAAGAACGGTGTCAATATACATGCCTTCATGAATATGTAAAATGTGTTATACACACAGGACATACAGTAAGTGAGGTTTAACTGTGCGCGCACATACACTCACACAGAACATCCACACCACAGGACCACCAAGCAGTATTTTTGATGTTTGTGACACAGCGTGCACAAACATGACTGTGCCCACACACACACACACACACACACTCTCCCCCACCCACCCATGTTCTGTGTTGGCGATGTATGGACGGGCTGCGGGCGAAGCAACAGTATAAATGTATACTTCCCCTCCCCCTCTCCTCGCTCCACACACACTGGAGACATTGCTCTAATGGACTGTATTTATATAATACCTTTCACTGGCTTTCCAAGCACTTACACTGTATTGAAGAAATTAATCTTCACACCTTTTAGTTTTACTTTTATGAATCAACCATTTATTGGTCTGTATTCATATAAATGGTAATGTTATGATGTTGTTAATTAATATGGTTGCAATAAATAAGCCTTTACAATGTTGACCCACAATGACCCCTGACAGTCACATAGTAGACACCTTAATGCAATCAAGCCCAGGTCAAAGTCAGGTCAACACCAAGTCGTAAAATGGATATTGTCCTCCTCTCATTTTATTTCTTCCTCTTCTCTCCAGCAACCTCCTGTCTTCAGACTATGTGGAGCGCCAGTTTGACGAGGATGGGCAACCGTCCCAGAACATGGTAGGACTTGCCCCATTAAACTCCAGAAAATGCGACCTATCCATTAGAATTAGAATTACATGGAGTCAGTGAGCAAGTTTCCAATCAGAGTCTGTTTAATAGGAATTGGTTTTGTGCTCAAGCCTACATCATTAGCCCTTCAGTGTATCCTTTATATCCAGTGTGTTTTCCCTTCTGAGTAGAATTAAACAGAACCAGTAACTCTGTCCCACAAGGGTAGGACTTGCTCATCTCACTCTCCAGGCAGAAGCTCATAGTAATGGAAAGTGTTTGTCTGAATGACTAAAGGCTGGTGTGACTGATATCACCTTAGCTGGCTGTAGAGGAGGAAGAAGGCCGTGGCCTCAGGTGTGTCAGGTGACTGTTAGCCCTTGTTTTTCTAACAGTTCCTTTATACCATCAAATCCACACCTCCTCCAGTTGCAACGATTTACTTTGAACCTGGCATGGAAATGGCTCAAAAACCTGTTTGAGCGGTTATCCTCTCTGTCATGCGTTCTAAACTTGCGCAATCTGCATGAAAACAATTCAAGGCTTGTGGGTTGGATCTTGTGGGTTTAGTTTGTCTATGAAGTCTCAGTGTTGTGCTCATGTCAGAGCTTGTTTCAGAGAGGAAGAAAGACAGGCCATGGTGGCTGTTGGGGGAGAAAGCTTCACTTGGCTCTCAGCATGGCAGGCACAAGATCAAGGTCCTCTCTAACTCGGCATCTGCCTCTTCCTCTCTTTACCTTTTTGCTTTATTTTAGTCTCTACCTTTCCCTCTCTCTGTCTCTTTCTCTGTATCTCTCTTCCTCTGTCTCCCTCTCTCTCTACCTCTTTCTCTCGCTCCCTCTTTCTCTCTCGGAGGCCACCTGACCAATCAGTAGAAGGTTGCCATGGCTACCAGCAGTCAGCAGCAGAGTGGTCCCACTTTGTCCTGGTCCTCCGACTCATTGTCAGAGGCGGGAGAGAGAGAGAAGGAGTGACAGAGAGAAAAAGGATCAGAGAAAGCGGCAGATAGTGCCGTGTCAGAGACTGGACTGGAATGCTTAATGGAGACCAGGAGCTGCCTGGTAGCTGCTGAGGGGGATTAGCCGACCACACTAAGGACGCTTTCACTAGGAGAAGACACACTAATGTTCACACACAAGCGGCCGTTCCTGTCTTTGGTGATGAACACAGTGTAAAACAGGAGAGAGCAGGTAGCAGTGGTTGAGGGAAAGCTCTACATGAACATTAACTTCTCACAGCTAACAGCGCAGCAGCACCAAGGGACTGAGAAATTAAAACTTATAGTTATTTTCCAGAACCAACCAACTCAAATTTTACACTACACACTGCTCTTGGCTATTGCTGCTGATCATCAGTTTTTTATTTAAATTTAGAATTTTAATATTTGCTTGCTGTTGCTCAGTGGCTATTTATTATTCATTTTTCAGTGGCAGCTGTAATTTCTGCTTATATTCTGTGTAAACTGAAAGCAAGCATGTAGTTAATTTATACAATTCATTAGTTAAAGGGGCATTAAGTAATTTATGGCTTTTATCGACCTCTATCGGCAACCAAGGAATTGCAACAACATCGACAGGTCTCTGGCACAGCTTACAGTAGCCTGTAATGGACAAAAATAATAAAGTTACATTTTCACAATGGAGAGGAGTAAGGTAGCTAATCAGAGCACAGACCCATCAGAGACGTCTAGTCAAGAGGTGATATATCATGATGCACAATAATACAGCTGTGCTATTTGATTTTTTGGCTTCACAATGAAATGTGTTGCAACGCCTTTTGGTCACTTGTAGCACCGTCCTCTATCTTTGAACAGTTGAAAATGGGAGGGTGGGGGCAGGTTTCCATATCAGAGAGTACGGTAAGTGTTTGAAAGCCAGTCAGCACATAACTGACAGGCGCAGATATATTATGGTCATTCTGTTGTATGTGATAGTAAAAATCTGATTTAATGCACCTTTTATGTAATTCAGTTCAAGTAAATTCTCTCATACGAACACACACACACACATTTTTAATCCCGTACACACACCCATGCGCTTGTGTATGTCTAGATGTTTGTGATTATACACTTACTAGTTGGTACACATACAAACATCCACACATTCATCTATGGAGACACTTACAATAGAATGCACAAATTGCTCATGTGGACATTTCCTTTTTTGTATACATGAACAGGGAGCCTCACCACATACCCCCCCACCCCCCTCCCATTTCCATCTTGATTTATTTAGTTTTATTGACCAGCCAATAAATTCCTCCTTCCTTTGTGTGTCACCTTTTTATTGGTCCCTGTGGATCCATGCTGTTCCATTGAGCTGGCTTGTTGGGATTGAATCTCAATGACACACAGCTTAGAGTGGAATTGAATTAAGGATGGGGATGGGGTGGAATGATATGAGCTGTTTTATATATTGTCAGTGTCCTGCAGACACCTTGCTTCGCCATTTCTGCCATTTTTCTGCTTTGTGCTTCAATTTCTCACATTTTCTCCCATGTGAAGAAAATGTTCCATGATTCTGGTACCAAGCAAACCATTGGTCATACATTGTAATCCTTCAAAAATACATGGGAGTCAATGGGGAAAATATACCAGGTTTTTCAGTTTCTAAAAGGTTGACTTGAGATACAAGGCTTCAGCTCAAAACTAATCATGTGGTTTTAGTGGAGGCTGTAGAATTTGGGGGGGTAAATTTACAGACTAATGCATTGATTGTCAAGGCGTACCACCCACTATCAATTTGCAGAATTACATATTAAATAGGCAAATTTTTACAAGACTGCATGGATGATCATTACTATTTACTGAGAGAACCAACAGAATTTGCTTCTAGCACACCTAGATAGAAAAGAAGAATGGAAAAGCAAAATGTTCTTAATTGACCCTCCTGTCCTATCTTGTCCTCTTTCCGCATCTCCTCCCATCTCTTCTCCTGTCCTTCCTTCTCCTCTCCCTCTCCCTCTCCCTCTCCCTCTCCCTCTCCCTCTCCTCTCCTCTCAGTCAGTGCTGAGTCAAAGTCCAGATATAAACCCCAGCTTTACTAATTTGGTTAGAGTTGATAATGTCATGTATAATCCTCTTGGACAGGTAAATGTTTATTTGCTTTTTTTTGTATGCGTATGCAAGTTCCGTCCATATAATAGGAATGTGATTTCAGAGTTTTATTTAGGTTTCTAATGAAGTTTCCTGCTTACCTGCTCCTGTCCTCGCAGCATTTCTGCTACTTTTTTGTGTTGTGTTAATTACATCCCTGATATCTTAAGTAACTGTGCTTATTTGTGTGCATGTGAGTGGCCATTATCTGAAGCACGTACGTCTCCTCTGAAAAGGACACTCAATCCCCTTCAGTTAGTGTGTGTGCCGTGTCAGGCAATTGGATTTCCTCCACTTAGCCTTGTAATCCTACCTTTTATTTATTTTTTTCTTTCCCCTGGCTAAGTGCTGTGGGCTGCCTCACTGTTCGGTATGAATGTTGAAAGTCTTTTCCTCCGTCAACAGAAGAACTGATGCTGAATTTAAATAAGATCCACCAACCTACCAGGACTTACTCTTTCTAAATGGTTTGATAGAGCAGTCACCAGCTGGCTCCAGTGGTATTTTGGCCATTTATGGTTGCCATATTGAGTTCACTATAGGCTGGCTTCAGCGTGGTTTCACAGATCCAATCGATCCTTAAAATGACTAAGCAATATAAATGGTCAAATGTTTCACCCATATTTCACAATCCTTACACGCAGACCATCTGTGTATTAGACTAATACTAGACTCAGGAATTTTAAATCTGTACTACTAGACTGGTATGTAAGACTAGCAGATATTTTTAGAGTCCGTGCCAAAATGCATTAACCCTCAAGTTTCTTTCTCCAAGAGATGTCTGAGATATCACATTTGAGTTAGAAATTTGATCCTTCAATTACAGCGCCCTCACCAGGTCAATCAGTGTAATTTGTAAGGACTAGATCAAGGAGTTAGGGCCTTTCAATGTTTGACATTTTGAGCTTTAATTGTCGTGTTCCCATCAAGCCAATCAGTGTAATTTTTTAACCACCACAACACAGTGCCAAAGTACATCATCCCTCCAAGTTTCGTCAAAATCCGACCAGTGGTGTCTGAGATATCACGTCTGATGGACAGACAAACACAGCCGACCCAGATAGTCCACTTCCGATTTCATCTCATGGGGGGACAAAAAGCCTCAGTTTTTAGCTTCCTCTCAGTGCAGAGTTTGACTAATGTGAGGTGGAATGATGATGCCATGGTTCAAAGACAGCCAGGTCAGCCATTGATTTGCCATCAACAGGAACCTGGCTCATCGAGTGTGAGGTAATGCCCTGTATGATTTAGTCCACTTTGAAGCAGATTACAGCCATAATGTCAGGAATAGCCCTCTTCCATGCATGTATCCTGGTAAGGCCATTTTTGTCCCTCACTCAATGAAATTAATTTCTGTCTGTTAAATGCGATATCTAAGACACCACTAGACTGATTTTGACAAAACTTGGACAGATGACACATCTTCACACTGTTGCAGCGTTTTGAAAAAATACAATGATGGCCTAATGGAGGCTCTATAATTAAAGGTCAGAATTTTAAGTCGTACACCGTAAGTCTGATTCACAAGAAACTCATTACACGCATCCATCTTTCCTTTACACTCCTTTACACTTTCCTTTACACTTTGCTTTACAACTTTGAATCGGCCCAAACCCATGAACTAGACTCGATGGGCTTGGTTTGGGTCAGGCTGAATTTCTAACTAGATTGTTTTGTTTTGGGTTGGGCTGGGATTCAAAACATTGTGGGGAATACATTTTATTACCAATCACTACTTAAGGGTTTAGTCGAGTTTGAGCTCACAAAAAGCCATTACCCATCAGACATGACTCGAGTTGGGAAAGAGATTTTTCAGGTTTGTGTTGGGCGGAAATTTTCAGGGCCGAGTGTCTCTGTGACTCAGAGTAAAGGTTGACCAAGCATAGAGAATAGCAGCTCCAGGTTACGGCTTTTCTTTTTGGCCTGTTAGGCGTGCCAGACAACAGCAGGCTCAGGTGGCAGACATGACTTATTGGGGTTCATTACAAACACCTGAAACTGACCCTCATCACACACACACATACACACACACACACACACACACACACCAACCATCCTATGTCCAAGAATTTACAAACACATCTGATGTCTACTTGATTACTGAATGTTGAGTTCTCTCTAAAGTGTAATTCTCTCTCCCATGCACAAGTTGTTGTTTCTATGCTCACACATTTAAAAACGTACACTTGTTGTTTAACTGACACTGGCTGGCCTGATCACAGATCGTCGTAATCTGATCATTCACATACCATGAGAAGGTGCTTGGAAACACTATATTCTGAACACGATCATCCAGTTAAGCCTTTCCTGGGATTATGAATAATCAGAGTAAGGTACCTAGAGTTGGGATGCAGTGACTTGCCAGTGTCTCTGCCTGTACTGATTCAGAGCACTGAACTTAAAGTATCCGCTGATACAGAGCACCAGTTCCATTACTTTTACAGGAAATTACACTTCAACCATTAGCTGGAGTTATTGGACAAACAGATTCGGATAGAGGCCATTTTTCTCCATTAGAGAGGTATAGCTTCCTTCTAAGTGAAAAAAGTGCAGAGGATCAAATTACTTTGCTTTGACTTTTGACATGTTATAAATGGCTGTTTTTTAGAATATGGGAAATTCTCATACACTGATGTCCTATTTTATCCTGTATCAGCATTATATCTGATGCTAGTACTGGTAAAAGTGCATCCCTAACCTGAAATACAGGTCACATAATCAGTGGTATCTGAACATATATCACATACACACAGCTTTTGCTTGGAGGCACTCAACTCAGCCCGGCGCTAGCGTAGGTGTAGGTTTTCCCGGACGCTGGACAGCCAGTCATACAGTAGTCACTGATAGCTGCCGGTCGACCCAGTAGGTCATCTGTAGGCCCCAGGCTGATGGAAATACTCGCACGTGTGTATTTAGAGGCCAGGGGTTTCGGAGTGGGTTTCATTTTCCGATACTGACGTGAACGCATGACCGGACGGTGGAGCGTTACGTGTCACACTCTAATCTGTGTGTGTATGTATGATTGATGTGTTTGATTCCAGGGAGGTGAGCACTGCTACTACCATGGGTGTGTGCGGGGGGTGCCTGGCTCCTGGGCCGCTCTGTCCACCTGCCACGGCCTGCGGTGAGTTGACCGCTCCCACATAACTTTGTCACTTCGCCTGAAATGCAGATTCTTAAGTTGAGACCTAGTTTGGCGACGAAATTCAAGCTTTTACGTGATATTGACAGTTCACAAAAGCATTTATTTGCTTAAAATGTTCATAACCTTGTAGCCCTAAAATGCATACAAAATGCCTGGTTATTAATCAGGAAAGATATTTTTTTCCCCATTCTTCTTATTAATAGTTTTTCTGTTTTTCCCCCAATGCCAGAACTTGATAAAATACACATAATACTACAGTAAAAGAAGCCCATCTCCTCCCAAACTGTCCCCTATATCCCAAATACAATATGCCATATGCAGCTTACACAGATACACATGTACACCAGTTCACATACATCCAAGTCCATTTATATATAACTGCCCAATTAGAAAATATGGTTGTTTTGTTCATCTTAAAGTAAATGTTCTGTGGATTTTTCAGAAAGTTTTTGGATTCCTTTGAGTCACTTGAAATCTTCCTGCTATGTTTTTGTTTTGTGTTTTTTTGCAGGGGGATGTTTTCTGATGGGAACTTCTCCTATGGGATTGAGCCCGTTCTCTATGGCAGTGGAGAGGTGAGTGGGAGGAGCAAAGACTCAGTGGGGTGGACCAGCCGGGTGGATTAGTATGAAACAAACATATGTTTTCTCGGTATCAAGCTAGGCAGCGAGATCATGTGGAAAAAGACAGAGCTTGCAGGCTAGAATATGCTCCAAAATATTCCCCTTGTTTTGCCTCCAGGATATTTTCAAAGGTGCAGCTTTCTTAGTTCCTTCAAGGATGGATACGCACGAAAAGATTTCCTGAATTAATTAAACATCGAACTTGTTGTTGGAGCCAAAGTTTCTACATTGAAGTGCTCTGAAAATGATGGTGTGTATATTCTTTTAAAGCAGTCGAGATATGGTTGAAATCTTTTAGTGTGCAGCCATCCTAAATCTCTCTCTCTCTCTCTCTCTCTCTCTCTGCCTCTCTGTCTGTCTCCCTCTCTTTCTGTCACTGTCTATCTCTCTCTCTCTCTGTCTCTCTCTCTCTCTCTCTGCCTGTCTCTGTCTCTCTCTCTCTCTCTCTCTCTCTCTCTCTCTCTCTCTCTCTCTCCCTGTCTGCCTGTCTGTCTCTCTCTCTCTCTCTCTCTCCCTGTCTGCCTCTCTGTCTGTCTCTCTCTCTCTCTCCCTGTCTGCCTGTCTCTGTCTCCCTCTCTCTCTGTCACTGTCTCTCTCTCTCTCTCTCTCTCTCTCTCTCTCTCTCTCTCTCTCTCTGTCTCTCTCTCTCTCTCTCTCTCTCTCTCTCTCTGTCTGCCTGTCTCTGTCTCCCTCTCTGCCTGTCTGCCTCTCTGTCTGTCTCCCTCTCTCTCTGTCACTGTCTATCTCTCTGTCTCTCTCTCTCTCTCTCTCTCTCTCTCTCTCTCTCTCTCTCTCTCTCTCTCGTCTGCCTGTCTCTGTCTCCCTCTCTCTCTTTCACTGTCTATCTCTCTCTCTCTTTGTCTCTCTCTCTCTCTCTCTGTCTCTCTCTGTCTGCCTGTCTCTGTCTCCCTCTCCTTCTGTCACTGTCTATCTCTCTCTCTCTCTCTGTCTCTCTCTCTCGCTCTCTGTCTGCCTGTCTCTGTCTCCCTCTCTCTCTCTGTCTCATATCTCGCTGTCTGACTTACTGGCAGTTCAGACAGTGTTACTATATCTGTGTGTTGCTGTATGGAAAGTATTGAGTTGATACATAATCCCCCAGAACCAAACCTCCTGTCTCATCTTCTCTCTGCGTGAGACATCATCCGAGAGAGAGTGAGACAGAAGGATAGAGATGGAGAGTAAGAGAGCTAGGCAGGGGGAGGGAGGGAGGGAATGAAGGAGAGATGGAAAGCTATTGAGGAAGAAAGAGACCTGGAGGAGAGAGAGGGAGAGATTGGAGAGAGGAAGTGCAAAGAAATAAAAATTGAACATAAGCAAAAAGTTTCAAAAATATTCACATTTGATTTTAGAAGAGAATAGTTAGCGAGGAAGAAATGGATTTAGAAAAAGAGTGATATAAGGGAGAGGGAAGGAAGGGTGTGGAGTGGAAGAGGCCGAGCTTTCTTCCCATTAAGACCCATGGTAATCGAAGTACGGCTCAATTACATAGACTGGAGAGATGGATCAATAGCCTCCCAACTCTTCTTCAAACTGTCTCTCTCTCTCTTTCCCTGTCTACCTCCGATGGGTCATTTTCATAAAGTATTTATCCCCCATCTCAAGTGTACCGCAGTGTCCAGTAGTGTTATTGCCATTATATGACAGCCGAGTGATTGATTAATTATGCATTAGAGCACTTTTCTCCCGTTGCTGCTGGGCTACCTCAGAGGACATATCAACGCTTTTTTCACCGAGGAAAGCTTTTAAGGCAGAGAGACGAGCAGTAATGCCACCGGATCAGCTGCTCGTTTCAAAGTTTGCATGATTTGCCTAGCACAGTTTTTCTCTTGTTCAAGGGGATGAGAGCGCTCGTATAACATAAGCTTACATATCAGCTGAAGCACCGATGTCCCCGCCAGTGTTTATCAGGGTCAAAATTCATGATTCATTCAGATCAACTTCAACCCAAAAAAGCACAGTCATGCTTTTATCCATTGAAGGGTTTTGCTGAGCATGCATACTCTTTGTCAGCACCGCCCTGCTTCACATTCATATAAATATGCACATTATATATTATATTATTATTCCCCTCCAAAAGTCTGTGACCCATCTGGAACAGTCTGACTTGGGAGGGGTTTATGGCTTGAGACATTTTCATTTTTGTAGTTCTCATATCTGTATAGGTGTTCTTGAAGGGTGAACCACCAAAATTGGCTGTTTTGGGGACCCATAATAGTCAGCAACCTTTTTTGGAGAAACTATTCCCAAAAGCATATAACACAAATAAAAACACAGCAAAGGAGGATTCAGGAAATTCTCATTCTCTGTCCTGGATAGAAAAGTAAACATATTCCATTAAAATAGTGAAATATTTCTACAGGTTTTGAGAGAATTAAGCCACCACTGTGTTGAATAATATTCAATTTTGAAGGAACAGCTCCAACCTCAGAAATCAGGGTGGAGCATAACATGAATAATTTTCTTGTCTTCTCTTTGTTTATTTGGACCTATAATAACAATCACAAACCAATCACAACAAAAAGCAGATATGTACTTGACTAACTGTCCCCCTGTGTCTGTCTGTGTCTCTGTGCGTTTCTCCTGCTGTTTCCGACCCATCCGCCCACCTGGAGCAGAATTACCATGTTGTTTATCGCATGCCTGATGTCGACCTCTTCCCGCCTGCCTGTCCAGGTACGACCTCGACCCGCCTCACAGAGCATCTACAGTACAAACAGACACCTGGTCTCCTGTCCCTTCCTCTATAACTGTCTGTCTGTCTGCAAACATTAGAAGCCATTTTTGTCCCTCACTCACTGAAATTAATTTCTGTCTGTTAAATGCGATATCTAAGACACCACTAGACTGATTTTGACAAAACTTGGACAGATGACACATCTTCACACTGTTGCAGCGTTTTGAAAAAATACAATGATGGCCTAATGGAGGCTCTATAATTAAAGGTCAGAATTTTAAGTCGTACACCGTAAGTCTGATTCACATGAAGCTCGTTACACGCATCCATCTTTCCTTTACACTCTTTTACACTTTCCTTTACACTTTGCTTTACAACTTTGAAAGGCCATAACTGCTACATCATAAGCCAGATTGACACAAATCTTGCTACACAAATCCAGCTATCCTTACAAAAAACTCAAATATCTGAGACACCACTGGTCTGACTTTGACAAAACTTGGAGGGACGATGCATTTTGTGTTCTGGTGTTAAAAAAAATATGCTGATTGGCCTGACGCTATAATGAAAAGTCACCTTGAAACACTGTAACTGCTACACCATGATGAAACTTGGAGGGATGATGGATCTTGTTACTGGTTGGCCCCAAGGGGGGCCTGCATCCCTCCTGTTTACTGTAGCCTTGTTTCTCCTTGACATTGGATGGTACAAGCAAATGTTCTCTGATGCAAGTCTGTTTTAGTTGTGCTACACACACACACACAGGCACATGCACACACACACACACACACACACCCACACACACCCTGCCCTTCCTCAAGTTGTCCAGCTGCCCTCCTCGCCCTTGCTAAGCATCTCATTTGGCTTCCTCTCCTCTCCTCTGTCTCCTCTTCACCCCTCTGCCTCTCTCCATCCGTCTCTCCCTCCTTCCTGTTACCCAACTCCTGCCACTCCTCCCTCCCTGCCTCCTCACCCTTTTCTCTCCCCATCTGGCTCCTCTCCTCTCCTCTCCTCTCCTCTCCTCTCCTGTCCTCTCCTTCCTCATCTCCTCTTCTCTCCTCTCCTCTCCTCTCCACTGGCTGTGTGATATTGATTTCTCCTGCAGATCAGCAGACTAAAATACATGGCTACATCCATCCCAGCGACTGATGACTAGCCACTTTCTCACTCTCTCTCTCTCTCACTCCCTCTCCCTACCATCTCTGTGTGTGTGTGTGTGTCCCAGGCTGCTCTGTGAACAGCACGCAGCCTGAGGGGCAGACAGGCAGCCACAGCGATGTGGATGGTGAGGCGGAGGCAGACGGGGAGGCAGAGATTGGAGACGACTGGTCTGAGCAGGAGGAGCCCGTCTTTCCAGAAGGCCTGAGACGCTCCAAAAGACAAGTCAGTTCTCCCACGCTCTCTCTGACTCAGATAAGCATATTCACACACGAGCTCCTTTGAGCACCAGCAGGCTTGCCAGGAACACATTTTGTACACACTGCAACAGGGTCACCACCAACACAACGGCAGAAGTGTGAGACGCAGCCATATGCAAACACAATCAATGTTTTACAAAGCAGCCCATCTGATATGCAACAGTGAAACCCAATCAATGCCATATTTCCATAGAGAAGGCGGTAGCCCGTCTCAGCTCTCCGGTCTCCCTTCCATGCTAGTAAAAGTAGAATCCCAATGTAATCGGACACGGACGCTGCAATATACCTTTTCAGACGCATAGCAATATTCTGTTGAATGAATGAATGATCGCTGTCTGCTATCCTCTCAAGGACACAGACTCTAGAGTTTCACCGGCATCAGCGTGTGTGTGTGTAACAGTTTCACCTGCTGGGTGTGTGTGTGTGTGTCTGTTTGTCCTGTGTGAAGGTGATTATGACAGCAGACTCAAAAGTCTGGCTGTATGGCTTTCTTTTGCCCCCTCCAGGTGCGACGAGGCCAGCGCACTGTTCAGACCGAGACCAAGTACATTGAGCTGATGGTCGTCAATGACCACGATCTGGTAGGTGTAGGAAGCTTTTACCTTTTTCTTTGTAACTGCAATATAAAAGTAACAATATAGAAGTGAATCTTACTCCTGAAAGGCAAATTACACTCTCTCCTCTCCTCTCCTCCTCCTCCTCCATAGTTTGTCCAGCTCCGTCGGTCGGCCTCCCAGACAAGGAACTTTGCCAAAGCAGTGGTTAACATGGCCGATGCGGTGAGAGCACATTACCATGGTCTCTACTCAAATTGAATAAAACCCAGACAAGATTTGTTCAGAATATAACACAATCTATGTTGCTGAGGAGGTGGCTGTACTGTGAGCCCTTCATCTAGATTACATTGTGAAGCACTTTGTAACCAGTTTAGAAAGGTGCTATAAATTAAGTTTTACTTACTTTTTTACTCTGCTGGTACATTTTGGTAATTCAGAATCCATTAGCTACTGTGGTTGGTTGACGAAAGGTTTCATGCCCATACTACAACCAGTGGTATTCAGGCTGATCGCCAGGTGTAGCCTATATGTCCAGAGTGGGCTACACTCCTCATACCTGTTTATATCCTATCAGATTGCAGGTGCATTCTGTTATCAATAGAAATGTTCTTTATAAGATATATACCTAAATAAGGTAATTTTTTGCCTGTATGGTACAGCTCTCTATATAAACTCTATATAGCTGTCTATATAGCTTTCTCAAAGCGTGCATAATTTTTGTTTTCTGTAAAGCTCTTTCTCACATACTTAGTTGTTAAAAGCGCTCTATCAATAAACTTGAGAGGGAAGATGGTAAACAACTGATAGTACGACAAAGGAAGATGACTATGAATTTTGGCTGTTGTGGTTGCACCTCTGCTCCTAGATCATACTTGATCTTGCTCATGATTTTCCCCTTTTGATGTGGCCAGATCTACAAGGAGCAGCTCAACACCCGCATCGTACTGGTGGCCATGGAAACCTGGTCCTCCCACAACATGGTCTCCGTGGGCGACGACTCCTTGCTCACCCTGCGCGACTTCATGAAGTACAGGAAGGAGAGCATCAAGGAACGCAGCGACGCCACACACCTCTTCTCGTGGGTTCAGTCCCCCCCAGACCAGGGCCTGATCTTGGTCGGCTCGTATATTGTCCTGTTGAAACCTTGTGTGTTCAAGCAGTTTAGGAAAAATGGTTGATTTTTGCCATGGAAACCCATATATTGTGACAATGCATTATAAAATGATTTGGCTTGCTTCCAGGGTCATCAAACATTTTGTACTCACAGGAGACAATGTCAGTTGTCAATTACAGAAATTAAACAAAAACAACAAAAACAAACAAAAAATGGATGGATAATTGAACTGATGAGGTGATACAGCTTTGGTCTGAGTTCCTCCACATGATGCAGTCTCCCTGTGTTTCCTACAGGGGGAGGACGTTCCTGAGCAGCCGCAGCGGGACGGCCTACATCGGGGGCATCTGCTCCCTCACCAGGGGTGGGGGGGTCAATGAGGTAAGACTTGTACCAACTCCACTGTATAGAGTAGCCTTTGGTTGGTGTTAAACACAGAAAGTGACTTGGAGAGGGAGAGACAGAGAGAGAGACTGGTATGTCCACAAAATGCATTCAAATTCATGGTATGCATCAGTATATTTATAGAAAATATGGTTGGTTTTCATTTCTAAATTATTCTTCCATATGATCCTATGTTGTTTTGGATGGAGGCAGCAAGAAAAGTTTGTTTTCACCCACACTCCAGTATTAAAGCACCCATTCCAGTTTTTCTTCTGGTTTTAGTCATGTTTGTGTGTGTGTGTGTGTGTGTGTTTCAGTATGGCAACGTGGGCCCCATGGCCATCACGTTGTGTCAGACCCTTGGCCAGAACATCGGCATGATGTGGAACAAGGGGCGGCCCACGGCAGGTGAGACCAAAGAGCTTTAAACTGACCTGCGAGCATGAGCCATGGAATGCATGGCGGTATATTGCATATTCATTGTTTGCGTCCTTGCACAATGATTCATGGGAGATTGGTGGACGAGGACAGTTGGCTCTGTCATGGCTCAAAAAAATGGATGGGCTTCAAGTAGGCAGTTGCTCTTCTAGAGGGTTTCTTAGACTAGATGGAAATCCACCATTCATGGCTCAGATAAAATTTGATGTTTTCATTGAGATATCCTGACTTTTGCATGTGCCTCCACAGAACTCAAGCTGTTCATCATGCACATAGTGCTGATGCAAGCTTCACTGCAGTATTGTAAACCTGTGGCATTATACAACCTTCATTTGATTTACCACTTTAATTTAGCTCTGATAAAACGCTGCATCTAGCCTTTATTATATGAACTACTCCCCCAAGTGGTGGGAGGCCAACAGTGCAGAGCATGACTGTAAAAGGCACTGGAAGTTGTATTGTCCTGTGCAGTTACTTGGCTATTGACAAGTCTTGTGTGTGTGTGTGTCTGTGTGTGTGTGCATTCAGGAGACTGCAGGTGTCCAGACCCATGGTTGGGCTGTATCATGGAGGATACAGGGTAAGCACTTATTTATTTACAGTAAAATAATCGGAGACCTGCACTTAATAATTTTCTCCCATGTGGTGCAAAGAATTCTGAACTAAAACTGGAATCAATGGAAAAGAGGACAAAAAAATCGCACACCAAATCACTTCTGCAATTTTTTTCTGTAAAATATGTTTTGGTAAAATGTCCAAAATGTCTGCCAACAATACTGAAGGAAGTCTTAATGCTGGTGTTTCCTTCAGCATAACCACACTCTGTAGATCTCCCACTAATTTCCCACTGAAAATAAACCAAAGAGTTGCACAAATAAACATTAACCCCTCCAGACTTTTTCCCATTTTTTGTGCTGAAAATACTTCAGATTGTCTGTATTTAGGATGTTTTTGTGTTAGGCCTGTGTAAATTACTCTATTCTAACAAACAAGAAAGGACATTTGATTAATTAAATTAATTTATGGGAAGATTTAAATTAAACTGTATCACATATAGTTTGTAAAAGTAATCACCCTCGTGTTTTATTTTGGACTAAATACCATAAATGACCAAAATTTGTTCAACAGTATATTCTGTTTTATTCAGACTTTATTTTTAGGTTTTTTGAGCAATATTTTCCCCTCAAAGCTTTTCAGATTCTAGGAGACTAATGTAATATTGAATTGATTTCTCCTGTTTCTCCTGTTGTTCATGTCAATCAGCTACTACCTGCCTAGGAAGTTTTCTCGCTGCAGTATAGACGAGTACCTGCGTTTCCTCCAGCAGGGAGGAGGCAGCTGTCTCTTCAACAAGCCCAGCAAGGTGAGACTCGGTCGGCATCAGAGAGGCGCTTTCTGGGGTTTAATCACTGGTTTGGTGATAGAAATGTAAGAACAAATTTGACAGTTTTCACTGGGACGACATAGGTTCACAACAAGGTTCCTGTTTATTTGTTTATTTTTAATTTGTTCTCCTCTCTTTACTATTTGTCTTCATTGTACTGGCTGAAAGACAAACCAATCAAGCCTACACATTTCACATTGGTAGAACATTTTCGCTGTCACTACCAGCTTTCAGGCTGTTTTCTCAGCTCTCAATATCAGTAGTTGCAAACAGGCAAGATAGAAAAATATGATCTGGGACACAAAAAGAATTCTACTTTTTCCCCATTCATAGATAAGTCAAAAATTTTGACTAGGATTTCCAAATATTTGACTAGATTTCCAAATTAAAGTAAGAAAGTGGTGCTGCCTACAGGTCCTCAACATTTTGTCACGTTTTGTGGTTGAGCATGCATGAACTCCGAGATAGGGGTAAAGTACGTGCATTAAACAATGAAGTTCTACCAAAGTGAAATGTCCTTTAGTATGCAACATAACTCTTCCTTTTGGTTTTAATGGATTCTAATTGACAGCTCTGATGAATCACGCTGTTTGAGTCTATAAAGTCCTTCCATAATGTTTTTCCTGTAGCTGCTGGACCCACCAGAGTGCGGCAACGGATTTGTAGAGCAGGGAGAGGAATGTGATTGTGGATCCCATGTGGTGAGTACACTTGAATTTAATCATTTCTTATTGCTGTGGGAAGCTGTGCACACTATGCAATTGGGCGAAGATGGGCTGTCTGTCACACACATGAAGACAAGGGAACACACACTACCTGATTTCATCATTCAGAAACATTTTCCCATCCATCCAGAATAATTCCCTGTAAATACAATTACAAAACAGATTCTTGCTTCATGGCAGAGAAGCTGCAGTTTACAATTACGATTACAAATGCATTTTGAAGTTACATTATTACAAGGATAATAGTGATGAGGAATTGTGTATGAGGCTTCTTTCACTTAATTTGTAATTGCATATGTATGTGGATAGATCCAGGCACACTGCCATTTTATACCATTATGAGAATTATTTCTCCCAAAAAACAATCGGCCTTATCAAGAACTTATGAAGAGCTGAGCAAGTGGATTTGGGAATTTCTATTGATTATCATTTCTATTTCTCACTGTCTATGTGAGTGGGAGTTGTTGTTGTTAGAAAGCAATGTCTCTTCCAGTTCATTCTCTTTTTCTTCCCACTTGAGTAAAGCTCCCATGGCTGTTGCCAGGATCGCATTCAGATTTCAGTCTTGGCGAGTCTTCACACACACACACACACACACACACACACACACACACAGGCCCGGCCAGACTGAACCTAACAAAATCACATGTTTGAAAAAATCTCGTCAGGCTCCGATTGGTCTGGAGTCTTCGGGAGAGCCGGAGTCTTTAACCCGTTCACACTACAGGATAATATTTGCTCACCGTTGTGCCGGAGTTTGTAGAGAGGAGGTTACTGCATGACACTTAATGAATGGAGTACGAGTACAGGACTTCAAGGCATGATGCAAAACACACTGAGACTCAACATCTACTACAGCTGTGCTATAAGTATTCTCTGACTCATAGGAGTGTGCCCGGAGCGGAGGGGCCTGCTGTAAGAAGTGCACCCTTACCCACAATGCCATGTGCAGCAATGGCCTCTGCTGCAGGGACTGCAGGGTGAGCTGCTTCTACACACCACTTTGATTGGTTAGTTTGTTGTCACTGGTGATCAAGGCCATGATTAACTCTCTTCTTCATCTCTCTCTATTCTCTCTCTTGCTCTGTGGTTGTGTATGACAGTACGAGCTGAGAGGGGTGACGTGTCGCGAAGCTGTCAACGACTGTGACATTCCAGAGACCTGTATGGGAGACACCAGCCAGGTAAAAAAAAAAAGAACAAACATGTCCGTGGAATTATCAAACTGCCTCACAGCCCATACTGACTGGCAAATTCTGAATTCTGAAACTGGGCATTACTGTGAATTTTGAATCTCTATATCATACTTTTTACAGAATGTACAATTGTGAAGCACAGATAATGTTCTTTGTCTTGCAGTGTCCCCATAATGTCCATAAGCTGGACGGCTACATGTGTGATGCTGGCCAGGTAAAGTCAGGCTAACTGTGGGATCTGGGTTTGTCAGTGTCTCTTTTGTTTAATTCCCCTTTCTAAGACCCCGCTCTCTCCGCTCCCCCCTTCTCAATCCCTCTCAGGGTCGTTGTTACGGAGGTCGTTGTAAGACCAGAGATGGCCAGTGCCGGACTTTGTGGGGACACAGTAGGTTTGGATTGGATATTGAACTTTAATTCTTGATGCTGCATGGCCCTCTGATGGTTGCAGCAGGAATTGCATGGCAGTTTGTGGTGGTGGTTTTCTTAAGATATTTTATGATACTTGATAAAAGCCATGAGGAAATACATAATGACACTTGAAGCGATGTCTTGACATTTTTTATTTTTAAAGGGCTTGTCACAATGTAAGGAAAAAATATTTATTGGCATTCATGTTATCTGAAAAATGGCATGTTAGCTTTGTTAGCATTTCTCATTAAAACCAATGGGTGCCTATAGTCACAAGCTAACTCATTAGCTTGCGGGTAGTAGTACCTATTGTTTTGAGGAATGATATTTAATCATAAAATGCCATGTTTAGGGAAGCTGAGGGGCACATGTAGAAATACAATATTTTTTTCATTGTGAAAAGTGCCTGCTGATGAGAAGATAACTGACCAAAATTACTAATGTCAAGCTATGGCTTGTAGTGCGCTGAGTGAAATGCTCTGATCTCCCTTCCCAGACTCCGCTGACAGGTTCTGCTATGAGAAACTCAACTCTGAAGGCACGGAGAAAGGAAACTGTGGTCGGGACTCCAGTGGTCAGGGATGGGTGCAGTGCAACAAGCAGTGAGTGAACAGCATGACTCCTTAAATTCCACTTTGAAGGCTCAAAACCTCTGGGCAAGCGTAAATTCACATGCACCTGCTTTACTTGACCTTTATTTCTTGACCTGCTTTGCACACACAGGCAATGCCACATGTAGTTCTTCAGCTTTGAGTGTCTTTCTCATGTTTTTTTCCATCGCCTTGCTTTCTGTCTCGCCTTCCCTCCCTCCCTCCCTCCCTCCCTCGATCAGAGATGTTCTCTGTGGTTTCCTGCTGTGCACCAACCTGACAGCTAAGCCGCGGTTTGGAGATCAGCAGGGGGAGCTCACCAGTTTGACCATCTACCATCAGAACAGATACCTGGACTGCAGGTCAGACAGCTTTTCTCAAGGCTTTGGTGCCTCTCTGACAGTGTGGTGGGTTTGGCCTGAGGATACGGGGTTGAAAACTCTAAAAAAAACAACTTTAGGGACCTACAGAGGGCTACTGAAACCCTTTCAGATTCCCTATACTAGGAAAAGACAGTAGGATTGGTATTGGATCTCAGTCACATGCAATAAATAACACCTGTAATTTGTTTCATTTTGTATTTTCATTTAGGATGGTCAGACAAACAGTTTAGTGGGCAGGGGAAACCCCAGACTGAGGCAAAAGAGTGACAGAAAGTAGAAGCACTTAGAGAAGACAAATGGCAACGTAAAAGAGAACTAATAGGGGTGAAAGTGAGAGAAGGGAAGATTAGGAGGTGAAAGGGGGAGGGGAGAAAGAGGTGAAAGTGAGAAGAGTTGCCAAACGGCGTCAGAGAAGGCACCGATCTAGGAGGGACAACCGATCCTGGACCTGAACCTGACACCTTCGACACCAGTCAAATAGTACTACTAGCCCACTTTTTTTCACTTTGGGTGATGGCCAGTAAAGGCTGGAGGAAAACATTGGAGGAATAGGATAAAGAAACCGTCCCTGCCTCCTGTACTCCCCTGACTTTCTGTGACCCTCTGACCCGTACTGTTTCCAGGGGCGGCCATGCAGTGCTGGAGGACGGCTCGGACCTGGGCTACATAGAGGACGGAACGCCGTGCGGGCCGAACATGATGTGTCTGGAGCGCCGCTGCCTCCCCGTCACCACCTTCAACCTCAGCACCTGCCCCGGCTCCTCCTCCTCACGCATCTGCTCCCACCACGGGGTGAGTCCGGCCTCTGCGGTCTGGTCACCTCAGCAAAACTATGTGTCAAAAGAAAAAGACCATGGTTTACTCCCTTCAGTTAATCATAATGCCTTTCTTTCTTCATGGGGTGAATTTGAAAGTAAACCTGTAAGTAAACCTAATCACTGGAAAAATTGGTGTAGTTGAAGAATAGAACATACTCAGAAAATTAATGAAAAATCCTCCTTAATATATGAAAAATATGGAATGCAGTATAAAATCAAATTAAAAGATAAATGTATAACAAATGAGAAAACATGAGGGGAAAAAGTGAATTTATAGTGTATATACAGGATGTGTAAAATGTGCATCGTATTCTCAGTTGCACGCAGCTTGTGTTGTCTTGTGCTGCCTCCAAGTGCTTTAAATATTCCCAGTGTTGAAATACCAATCAGGAGAAAAACTAGGTCTTCCACATGTTCTTTTTCATGCTGTTTTGATTGTTGCATTGTAACATTCATGCAGTAAATTGGAGTTGTTGAATTTAAATGACACATTATTGACAACTTTGGCTAATTTGGTTGTGGATTTGACAACGGAAAATGGAGGTAGTAAAGGAGATCAAATTTTGAGTCTGAATCTGAACCTTTTCCTTCTGCCGTCTCTCCTGCAGACTTGCAGTAACGAGGTGCGGTGTATCTGTGACCCAGACTACACAGGCAAGGACTGTAGCGTGTTTGACCCCATCCCCATCCCCACCCCTCCCGAGGGCCCAGAGAAATACAAAGGTAACCACCCTGAACACATGGTGCTCTCAACAAACAGCCACAGTATGGTGACAGTGTTTGTCCTACCTTCAGTCAGCAACAGTTGCTCCTCACATCTGAATGTGATAAAACAACGAGAATTCCTCCGACCTCATTGTTCACCCAAATCAATTTAGGTGCAATTCAGAGGATATCTGAATAAGACAAAAGTCCTCAAAAACAGAGCATGGTTGTTTTTCTTCTTCCACTATCTATATTCAAATTGCCTGAAGTGGTTAAACACATGCTAAATAAACACATTCTTAGGCTTTTTTTTTTTTTTTTTTACATCTTTTTACTACCTTTTGATGCTACAATCAATACTGGTACCAAGTACTGGTGCAGTAACAACAGGTATCACTTTTCGGTACAAACCCTATCACATGCTGTTGTTTTTTTGTTTTTTTCCTGCCTCACTGGCTGACTCCTTCACTCCCACAGGTCCCAGTGGTACCAATATCATAATAGGCTCCATCGCTGGGGCAATTCTGCTGGCAGCGATAGTCCTAGGGGGAACTGGCTGGGGATTTAAGTAAGAGCTCTGGCATGCCTCCGTCTGTGTGTGCCTGCTGTGTTCCTCTGTCAGCTAACACAAGACTTGTATGCTTGCCGTGTTACCCCATACTCACAACCAGAGACCAGATGGGTTGGTTGCTAACGCTACATGCTGTGCACGGTTTGCCATCCTCTGCAGTATGGAAGAAGGGGTTTTGTTAGAGAAAAAGAGCACCAATGGCACTATTTATAAGCCCTCACTAGCCCTTTTGGCTAGTAAGCTCTTTGATGAACTTTCCATTGTGCAACAAGACGATTGGCAGTAGTTTCACCATTATGTGTCTTGTATTTAATTAGTTTGCTATGGTGTACAATGCTAAGTTGATCAAAGAGTGTATTTGCCAACAAATTGGTATATTCCTTTTAAGTTTGGCAGTGGTATAGTGATGCAGACTTCCTACAGTGTAAATTAGTGTTTATTCTAAAAATGACTAGGGAGCTGTATTGGACCCTTCCACCCCCTGACTGTCCATGTTCCACTCCGCACGGCTGGATATGAATCACAATTGCTCTGCTGTAGTTTGTTTTATTGGCATTCTACACTATCTTGCCTCGTGCTAGCTTTGCTGTGGCATGCCTTCTGCGTGCAATGAAATAAAAAAGCTTGTCTCAAACTGTAATCTTTTGGCTTAACTCCATGGCTGTAGCCTAGAAGATAGCATTAGTTCTGCCGTAGATCTGATCTTGGAGCTACTGCACTTCATGGAAAATTCTCATAACTTTGTAAGCCAATAGACTATGCAGTGCTAAGGTTTTTTTCGTGGATAACAAAAGACAAAGATGGGAGATATACCAAATGAGCAGAAATGGCTTTATTTTGTGCTTTGCTTTCTAAAATGCCTTGCGTTTGTTGCATGATTTTTCATACCGCCTGTTGCCTTCTTGGGACAAAAGTTGATCTTCTTTCTCGTCTTTCTACCTCTCCTGTTCTCTCCTCACTGCTCCTGCCTCACTGCGGATCCAGAAACATCCGAAGAGGAAGGTATGATCAAGCCATGGTCTGATGAACTCACACAAAAGCAATAAACCATGTTGTTGATCAGCATTCAGTTTGTCAACACAATGCCATCTCATCTGTTTCATCAGCAGCTCCCAGCCCCTGCTTCCTTAACCTCTGTCCACTCATAGCATACTACACTGACCCACTTTAAGAGCATTGTCCAATGTCCACCCATTATACATTCACACATACGACATATAGTTCCCCACCTACATGTGAACCAGCTCATGAACAGTTGAGGACAATAGTATATCCTAGTTTGCTTCATCGTATTCACTGCATGTCCTACAATGACTTGGCTGCCATTTCTAGGCTATAGCTGCTATTTTCAGTGGGGCTTTGCCTTTTGCATCCCACAGCGACACTACACACTGCTGAGTCAAACCACCATGTTAACTTTGTAATCTTTATTTAATAAGAGAGCCAATAAAAGGCAGAATCCCATTGAAGTGCTTGTTTTGGTTTCTTTTCCAACATTTTATGATTTAGCCCATACATTGTTTTCTTTTTTTAAATCTGTTCTTAGCTGCACTGTCCCTTGCGTCAGATTTCTCAAACTTTGTTCTGTCTTCCTTCCCTCTCTCTCTGCCCCTCCTTATCTTCCTGTCTCCTTTCTCCCTCCCCCCCCCCTCCCCCCACCACCGTTCCTCTTCTCTTTCCAGATCTGGAGGAGGATGAATTGTATTTCTCTGCTGCCCTATCTTCCTTACACTGTGCCCGATCCATTCTGAGGAGACAAAAGAAAGATGTCTTCCACTTACTTTTCCTTTTCTGATTTCATGAACGCTGTCTCCATCAGTATTCTCCTCCTGGAAAGTCTTAAAGCAATATTCCACTCACTTTTAACATGGGGATTTTTTGGCACTTGACCGTCATGAAAACCAGAATATAAACTAATCACCAACATCGGATGCAACTGGGACGAGTTCAGATTTTTACTTCCCATTCATTTGAATGAGGCCACGAAAATAGCCTGAAAACTTTCATTTAACACGTTTGTGAACAGATTTACCAGCAGATCCCGCTTTGGCAGTCCTGGGTCTATAGTCATTCTGAATTTCTATTCTTGGTTTACACTAAAATTAGTATTTAAAAATAAAACTAGATCCGGTCTCCCAAACAGGAACTAGCTCTCCTAAATGGTATCCCTCCGCAAAGTTCTCTTCTATCAATAAAAATGCTATATGGCGAAATTATGTTCTTATAACATTGGACCCACAGTCAATTGAAAACCACAGTAGGGATCTGTTGTTGAATCTGTTCACCAACGTGTTAAATGTCAGTTTTAAGGCTATTTTCGTGGCCTCATTCAAATGAATGGGAAGTAAAAATCCGAACTCTATAAACTCGTCCAGCTGCATCCGATCTTGGTGACTAGTTTGTGTTGTGGTTTTCATGGCGGTCAAGTGCTGGATAACCCCCACACTAACCTAGGTGGAACATTGCTTTAACTTCCTGCCTGTATAACCTTGAGAACATTCCAACCAGATCTGAACAACTATCAGGGGACGTCCCGCTACAAACACACCATCATCAGTATCGCCTCCCGTTTCATTCATAGCCATCGGATGTCATTCCAGTTACGTTTCCATTTGCTAACTTTTTTGTATTATTGAATTCAATGTGAAAGGTCGTTAAGTGTGTTGTCCAGAACGCTGGAGTGCGTTTACTGAAATTTTCTTTTCCTTCTTGTCACTGAACAGTTGGTCTTCTGCCATCTCGACTGTTATTGTGCTTTACCCCTTTAAACGATTGTTTGGACTGACAGGTTGTATCCTACTGCTAGTCTGGACTTGATTTTTAGAAAGTTCTTAAAGCAATATTCCACTTATTTAACATGGGGGGGTTATTTGGCACTTGACAGATCCTGCTACTGTGATTTTCAATTGAATGTGGGTCCAACGTTTTAGAACAAAATTTCGCCAAATAGCATTTTTATTGATAGAAGAGAACATAGCGGAGGGATACCAGTTAGGAGAGATAGTTCCAGTTTGGGAGACCGGATCTAGTTTTATTTTTGAATACAAATTTTAGTGTAAACCAAGAATAGAAATGCAAAATGATTAAGGACCCAGGAAAAGCGGGATCTGTTGTTGAATCTGTTCACAAACGTGTTTAATGTCAGTTTTCAGGCTATTTTGGGAGTGGAATATTGCTTTAAAGAAGCCTTCCCTTAATACGCAGTTAACATATTTGACCTCATGGAGCGTACAACCAATTTGTGTGTATAGATACAGTACACCAACACCTTTCTCTGTTCAGTATAGTGCTAATTAAACTGCAATAGACATAATTGTGACAAATAGTGAATGTTGACATTTTATCTGTCGAGAGGATTATTTTGTGCTCTGAGCGTAGGCCTTTACATTCCATAGTAATAGCCATAATTTGTACTCTTCTCTTATGCTGCTTTTTATTATTCAACAGTAGTCCATCCTTAATCAGTGCTCCTACATAATATGCATTAATATGAATGTATAGCTCAAGCTTGTGAGGAAGCAATCGCTTGTTGTGTCTGTGCTGATGTTAATGTACTTTTGTACAGAGATTGCGGCTGAGCTAGATAGACAATTGCACATGCACACACAGAATGTTTTATCCCACTGTATCATATGTAATCCATATACAAACAATATGCATACAAGTATGCTGAACATGGGTGCTGTTGTACATAGTGTATCATAGAAAAGGTTGACTCGTTTAGACAGCAGTGACTCACTGCCGCTCTGAATGGAAGCACAAGTCTGGAAGAGCAGACTCACCAGCCTCTTCCTGCATCTCATCCTGCAGGCCCAAGGCGGCTTGTTTCGGACGATTTTGCATTAGCAAGAGGGAATTCAGATGTTTAAAGATGTAGTTTTTAGGCAAGTTAAAGCTCCAGTGGATGTTTGTTTCCAGCATTGTTGTTGGTTACTTGCCTGATTGTCTTTGGGCTTAACATCCTATAGCGAAAGACAAAATGTGTGACTGTGACATGATTCATACGTCTGGAAGAGATTTCCAAGCTTCAAGCTGCACTGTTTTAGACCTAGATACCAGGTTTTGGAGGAGCTGTGGCTGGGAAACAGTTAAACAGTTTAATACATTTTAAACTTGGTTTGTATTTACTCAGTTTAGTTGAGGTTATGAATATATAGAAAATTCTAATTAAGCGCATTTCAAATGTACTTGATCTTAAAGGGGAATCATGATGCCCCTTGGAAGATTTAACTCTATTTGAACTGATCGATTTTAACACGTAATCTGCACTAAATATGTAAATAATTAAAAAATGTCTTTCAGGATGAGGAAGCAAAGACAAAATTTCACTCCCATATAAAAAAAGTCATGTAGCCTGTGTGTGCACCGCTTTCTCCGCCTCTCTGAACTGTTGAGCGCCTCATGCAGGTTCAGAAGATATACTTTGTGCTTGATTGCGTAGAGTAGCTTCATTTCACGGATGAGAATAATGTTACTGCACATTAGCACAGGTGTCAGAAGAGATGGGCCAAGTTACACTGCCAGTCAACCTACAGTAGCATTAAAGGAACCTGTTGACATTTTGAGTTGTAGTCTGTCACTTTCAGACACAGAAACTCGTCTGATAAAGGTCTCTGCCTCGGTGCTTCAGTTAATCAAACATTTCTTGGTAACATTCCTCAGTAAAAAATGGTTACCACACCTACAAGTTAGCTCATTTGATGGCAGTTAAAACAAGTCATTTTGCAGCAGGTCAAGTGCAAATGCATTTCTCATAATGTGGCAAGTACCTGGTGGAAAATATGGACTAGAATTTAAAATGTCACAGTATCCCTTTAATTATACTTGAACTCTTTACTCTGTATCTAATTATATATAAACTAATGCTCAAGGATAGACTCAGCCAAATGCTCAGGTCACACTGTGTTTACGCCACTGTTTGTGATCATACATTGTAGCTGGACACATTAAAGGATTTTGCCACCATTTACATATGGAGGTTGAGCCTTTAGGGAGATGGCAAACCAGTATTAGCTTTCAATGTAAATACTTAAACTGTATCAAAACGCATATTAAAATGCCTGAATACCAATGCCTGTCTGTGTTCCATTGGATGTGTCTGTTGTGGCTGTCAGATACCACAGACAGGTGCTGGGGAGTTTTAAACATTACTGTAAACCAACCTATGAAAAAGACACAAGTTCTCAAGAACATTTTCTCTCGTCTTTCTGCTATTTGTTCAGTGTGCGCCGTGTTGTAGACCCTGGTTCTGTCTTGCTCTCTGAATAGCAGTCTGGCATTTGTCTAAATCCTCTGCAGTACATTCCAAAAGAACAAGAGCCATTGGATTTTCTTTCAAGTACAAGTGACCCAGTGCCTCCTTGGTTTTGTTGTCTTTTTTTTTTTAATGGTAGAAGCTGGAATTAGTTGCCATGTGACACTGCCCTAGATCAGGATTTCGCAGCTTACAACAGGAATTTGGCTGCAGTTTTTTTCAGTAATTTTGAGCCAGCACTACACTACTCTTCAGTATTGCTTTTGGCAATATTGTATAAAAACTGTTCTTACAATTGCTTACATAATAACTTCCCATCAATGTAATAAACCATTAATGCAATAACAACTTGCAGCTAATGATCCTGAGTATAATAATCCTGTTGGCGTAATACATTTCCTATTAATGTAAATTTCCTACCATTCATGTAATAACTTTTTTCCTGTTAATATAATAATGACATTATTGGGTTTTATTACAATAATGCGAATGCTAAAATTTTCAGATTTCAAAAATGAAATGACTGATCTGAAAACGTAACAATAGTCCAAATTCATCCTTTAACAAATTTGGACATTAAGTATGGTCTATCTGAAAAATGGATGAATATGTATGGAGCAGGTCTTTGGTAAATGGATTACATTTCAAATATTTCAACCCTCTTTATTACATAATTTATTACATTAATGGGAAACATTTATTACATTAATGGGAAAGTTGTTATGTTGACAAGATTATGACACTATTAACTGCAAATTGTTAATGGTTTATTATTAATGGGAAGTTATTGCGTGTACAGTTGTAAGGACTGTCCTTTATAAGCCATTTATAAATATTACTTAATATATTAAGTAATATATTAAGTAATATTACATAATTAATACTTTTAAGTGGTTTATACAGTATATTTAGTAATGAAAACAGATATTGAAATTCTTAAGCATGCTAAACATGTGGCAGCAATGGGCCAAGCACTTTGGAACTGGATTTATCAGTACTCACTAGCCACTAAGTAATTATTTGTAAATATTTTAAAGTATTTGCTGATAGTCACTGATATTTATAAATGGCTTCTTAAAGAAAGGTTTTCTGATCTCACTGTATTGTTCTGCTGAGAAACCTGGGAACTCTGTCTGTGCCTCTCAGATTCAGCCTCCACACAGATCTAAATACTGAAGCCATTTCTGTCAAACAGCATTTGTTGCACTTAAAAGGCTGTAGGCAGGCAAGTTTATAGGTTCTGTTTTTTGTAATTTGTAATTTTTGCTGGTATTTATGGCACCAATCCAGCAGTAAAACATGCCTTTACAGTATATGAAAAAACTTGAATTAGCTTGTCAATACTGTACTGAACAAATGGGACAAATATGTTCGGCCCTGTTATTGATCAAAAGCCTCGTTCACTCTTGAATTCTTGAACAGTCTGACATCACCAAAAGCATGAAGCACAATGAGGATATGATGACTGCAAAGCTGAGTTCATGTGCATCTTTTTTTTTTTTTTTTTGCAGTTTCAGTATGTCTTATGTAGCTTCTATTCTTGATTATTGCTACTGTGTATCTAACATGATGTTAATATTGTGTCTTCAGACAAATTTGAATTAAATAATTTTCAGCTTTTGGAGATGTTGGAGTTCAGCAGAAATTAATGAAAAAGCTGGATGGGACTGTTGAATATCAGGAAGACCAATGTATAGTCCAGGCAAACACAGATCCATACTGTATAGCATTTAACCAATAGCTTTATGTGTCCAGCTATCCATCCTGAATGATTATCCTCTTAGTGAGTGTCTTTATTTTTAATTTAACCCAACACTGTATTAGCAGGCTTATCAACACAGCATAAAGGAGCACTTGAACAGGCTTTGTATTATAACTGTATGGCATCCACTGTAAAACCTACTCATACTCATGTGTATCTGTACATACTGTAGACATGCAGGCTTTAAAAAGATAATACATGGAAACTCATCAAATGTTACTGTACTTTGATCACATGTTGCACCAATCTTCACCTTATTGATGTTCAAGTGTGCACATCTGTGTATAACCATCTTAACTGCGCATATCTTCCTGGACTAGCGTTTCCAGGTTCTGCAGCATATTCTACAGATAATTAAATAAGTTTGCTTATGACAAAAGAAAAATGCTATTGAGGAATTTATACATTTTCATTTCAGAGCTTATAGTAGCTTAAAGATTATGAACAATAACAAGTTATGTGACATAACAAGACGTGAAAACAGCAGTCCAAACAGCAGTGTGAAGTGAGTTTCCCTTCTCATTCATATTTTTTCTGACATTTAACAATGGGTTAGTGCTGCTGCATCATTGTGCATTAAGGGTCAATAAGCTCTGAGCAAGCTATGCCTACTTTTATTTATCAGAATGTATTTTCAATTTGTACGCTAACTAAAAGTAAATTAATTGTTTTCACTCATAGCTCCAGTTACATGCAGGTGATGGTTGTCTGTTAGGGACTAAATCTTAATGAAAAATGCTGTTTTAGTGTGAGAGCTTGCAAATTCTGGAGCTTATTATTTTTTAAAGCCTTATGCACCTGTATATTTGGATAAAGCCCTGGAACAAGCCGAATATAATGATTACCAACTTCCTTTTATTTCTTAAGACCACGAAATAAATGGGCAGAAATGACTAAGTAATTCAATCAAACTGTAAGAACAATGAGGAAATAAAACTGAAATGTGAAAGACTTGCTTTCATTGTTTCATTCAAGAAGTCACCAGTGCATGTAATTATAGTAACACAGAAAGCCTTTAATTCTCTTGTGTAAAATGCTGATTACAAATTTTCTTTATGTTCATTTTGAAGTGAAGTTGCACAGCTCAGCCTGGTCCTTCAGTTGGTTCATGACAGCCTGTGATAGATTTGAAAACCCTCACTCTCGGCATCGTTCATATATCTGACTCCCCAGCGTCTCCTTTGCCCTTAGGCTGCTGCCACTTGGCGTAGATGGATTCCTCGTAGTCTCCCATTCCTTCAAACTCGATATCAGGAGAGTCCGAGGCCCCCAGCGCAGCTTCCTCTGGACCCAAAAACTCCTGCAAAATATGATCCAAACTATTTGGTCTTTGGAAATGTGTATTAGAGGCATTTTTGGAAATGTTTTGGCCATAAATGCTTCACACTGACTTCACGCAAAAAGTAATGTGGGCTACTACTGATAAGATGATTGGCATGGTTCAAGGTTTTGGCAGCGCAAGGAAATAAAAATCAGTATTTAAAAGTATATTTTGATTCATTATTTCTCTTCTCAAGGCACTCTTTGTTTCTGTATTGATACTTCAATTAAACAACAAATAAGACTGCTTTCTTCATTCAAATCACTGGTCACTGATAGCTGTAAGCTAACTTGTTAGTGGTACTGTTGGTATCAATGAGGCATGACAAAGTAGGAACTTTTTCGCAATATGTGACAAGTCACAAGTGCCTTGTGAAGAAAAATGATTTCAATTTAAAATGTCATAGTGTCTCTTTACTCTCACCTCATCATCCAATTTTAAGAGGTTTTCTGCAAACGTCAGCATCTGCTTTTGTGTGGCGATCTGCTGGTGGTGTTTCACAGCCTCCTGTTCAAACAGAGACAGATATCAATATATGACAACAGCTCATATTCAGAATAACAAACCGTTGATCTTTGCCTGTCACATTTTCGCCATAGTTGACAACAAATAGCTGGATATTAGCTACAGTATATTATATGGTTGCAACTTTCTGCAGTGGCACACAAACAATTAGGATGAATTGCATATTGCCTTTAGCTATATAGACAGCATTCACAAGCTTGTGCCGATGCGGTAAGGAAGCACAGCAGAAAAATGCAGTCTCATTTGGCCATTATTTTGCTTAGAACAATGTGATGATTGTGCAACTGGCAGATGAGGTTATGCTAAAAAAAATGCCAAACTGTTTGGGGTTCCTCCGGTATATATTTGGGGGTCCTTAGCATGAAACATTTTAAGAGCCCCCATTGCAAAAAGTCATTTTGTTCACATTCAACTGATTCTCTTGGCAGAATCCATACACAAATGGTTCTCAGTGGCAAAGTAAGAAATGAATGTATCCATATCAGACTGACTACAGTAGGGGATTTAAACTTGAGGAATAAAGAACTGTTTATATTTTGATGATGTAAAACTTTCGCTATAAGATAAAACCTAAAACACAGGTATGTAATTTATCACCAAGATGGGCATTGTATGGGATTGTACAACATAAACTTGAGAACTGCTTGGCCCCTACTCTCTGTGCAATAATTGAAATCTAAAATTGAATGCAAAAGAAAAAGGTCTTTCTACTACCTGCAGTATATTTTCAGATCTATTCAAGTGCATGATACCAAGGGTTTGGCATCAGAGTGGATAGTGACATTTGGACAGAGCCTTCCTCTCACCATCCTAGGTGTGAAGTGGTCTGGCTGAAGGCCCCACTGCTGATCGTAGGCTTGGTAATACAGCAGGTTCTGTTTCATGACCTGGTCCTCGGGTTCATACAGGTAGTAGCTGGATGCACAGGGAACAGCACTGCAGCCGTCGTTCACTGATCACACACAAAACAGCAGGCATCATCATTGTGACTGCTAGTCTTAGACTGTCACACTGTATGGGATGTACGGTTAAGTGTTGATAAGGAATATGTAACAATGAATAGGTCAGTTGTGCATTGCTCACTAGCTGACAGTGTACTTACACTTGTAATAAGCATATTGCAGGTAATGGTAAATGGTGGCCATGAATTTCTCCACAAAATAGCCACCAACGTTAGGCATCAGGCTGTCCTCACACTTCAATTTGCACCTTAATACTTCAACATAGGCATCTGAGGAAAAGCAGAGCATGGATACAGTTACTAGTGAGAAATTTACATAATTAAACTGGGGATGTATACAGCACAAATTGGATCACAAAAACCCAACAGCATCGTCCAAAATGTTGGCACCAGGGCCAACCAGATAAACACCATTTCTGAAAATAAAGTAACTGTTGGTACATAATTATTAGATCAAGAGACATTGACTGTTGGAAAACGATGCAAACTAAGTATTCTGGAGTACTTTTATAGCCTTTATGTTCGCTGATGGTTTAAACATGTGTGTGTATCAAGTGGGACAGGGATTGAGCATTGATCGTGAGCCAGTGAGGCACACCCACATCCAGTTGACCCCTGTTTATATGTGGTATCTTTTAGTAGGGGACAAGCTGAGCTACTGGACTGGACTGTCCAGCTGAAGTCACTGTGACCATGGCGGTGGCCTGAAAAGGCTTTTCATATATAGACTGTTGGACTGTGTCCCTAAAGGAAGGGAAATGAATTGTGCCTGGGACCGGTGGTGCAGAATTTCTGTTGTTATGTTTGGCTGCTGAATAAAAGGGACTGAAGCTCAAGCTCCTCTCCGGTGTCATTCCTACCGTTGAGGGACTGAACAGTGTCATTTGATTTGATTAAACCATGTGTTTGCAGTGGTTCAAATGAGAAATCAAAATATTTTCTTCTCAAATCCAGAGTGCTCTTCTTTCACTCTGGGACTCTAAGAAGAGCCAAGCACATTTTTTTGGAGTTCATTGTGTCATTTGGGATGCTCAATAGTTTTCTGTATGCATTGGATACTCCAGCCATTTCAAACAACCTGTATACTAACCTGCCAAGTCTGGGTAGAGGTCGGTGAGTGAGGACAGTTGACTGGTCCCTTCACACTCTGCTTGGCACAGCTCATGCTCATGGAGGTAGAGTCTCACAGCTTTCTCCATGTGGTCAATACTGCTGCTGTAGTCGCCTGAACCGATGAGTTTCACTCCTTTCAGGAAGGAAACCTACAAAGAGAATTGTTGATATTGTCAGAGGAACTTGGATAAGCACCAACAACTTCTAAGAGAAGTTTGGTGGTAATTGTTGTAGTTCTGATGTTGAAACTACAGTCACAGTCTTCCATACGTCACTCTAACTAGAATATTACACTTGCATACAGTTTGCAACATAGACAACAGTGCAACATGGACAAACTTGAACAGGTAGGAGGCAGTCCACTAAGCATTATGGCAATGACAGATAAGTTGCAACATTTGAGCTTTATTTGAAGGATGGGCTGTTAACAGTGTTTGTGGTCTTGTGTCAAAATTGCAATGAAGTAGAATACATTTCAGAGATATTTCACACGGGAATCTTATGACCATACAGCCGATGCTCATGTATATTCTGTGTTGGGTAATCTTTTTTCTAAACTTTGTCATCGTGCCTATTTGCTGCCTTGACTGGTGAAAAGCCCTGGCAAGGTTATTATTGTAGCCTAAAACTAAGACGAAAAGTAGGTGTTGGAAAAAACTATGATCATTACCTTTTACTTTGTGTGAACTCTGTAAGTTGTCAAAATGTCATCAGCATCAGCAAGTCAAATTCCTGTACAGTCAAACTTTTATGTTATGGATCCCCAAATAGTCAAACATTAGGCCACAGAATCCCATTTGATACGATTTTCTCCTTATGGGAAGATTTCTGTTGCTGTTGAGATTTAGTATTAAGCTGTGTAACTGTACATGAGGAGATGCTAGTGGTGAGTGAAACCTATTGTATGATCTAGTCTAGTCATTCTTATACATTCTCTAACTGGGATAATTTCTAGTAAATTATAGTGAAATTTAACTACTAGAGAGGAGGAACTTATCGGTATCTGTCCAGTGTGACAGTACTTGTAGCACTAAGCTACACGCTGTCACAGTATCAGTACAGTGTTACAGTCTCACCTCATAGGGTCGTTCCTCGAGGTCGGTGAGGTAGCCGCTCAGGTCGTATTGCCTCTTGTATTGATCCATGAGTTGGTTCATCTCCTGATCGTCGGGGTTCCTCTGGAGGTAGGTGTAGGCACATGGCACGGCCCTCTGGAGGTCATTCAGCTGGCAGAAACACAAACGACACCCTGAGACCGAATTACCTCAGCTGTATGGATAGTAATATGGGCCAAGAGCCGTCCTCTCCTTTTTCTCCTTGTCTACTTTCATACACTAAACTAGGGAGCGAAGAGGGAGGATTTTACTGTAATATCAGAAACACTTGAGTTAATAAGGGATTAAAATATGTTGAAAGCATGTGCTTCCACTCATGTGTGGTAACTCAGATAATTAAGCAATTAACATCCCATCATGCTTAGGGTCAAGTATAAAGATGCTGGGCAGACCTGATTTGATGAGGTTTTCTCCCCAGGACGCCCATATGGGAAGATTTCTGTTTCTGTTGATTTACTATTGAACTGTATAACATGGGGCGACAATAACGGTGAGTGGAACCTATGCTGTATATTAAGAATAGTCGCTCTTACACCTTCTCTAATTGGGATAATTTCTGGTAGATTCAATTACAGTGAAATTGAACCATTCATCATTTTGCTGGTGATTTCTGTGAATCCCCTCAAGGACCCCTGGGTGTCCCCGAACCCCATTTTGAGACCCACTGCACTGATGGCCTAAGGAGCGCTGAGGTCCCAAGGAAGACACTTTATGTTGGTATTTCCTTTATTTTGTCAGTTGCTTCATGCTATGAAGGTCTAGCTAATTCCAACAAGACGTGTAATTATTATTGGATTATTATATCTTGTTGCCATCATTAAAATATCTTTCAGGGTCGAACGGTTCTAATCTAATTATTTGAAGGATATGAGCCTAAACATTGCCTGACTCACCTTAGAATGAGCAAAGTGCAGGTATCGGTAGGGAGACCTCCTGCTGAAATCCTCCATGATCTCTCTCCTGGGATACGGGAGGTGAAGCGCAGGGAAATGATCTCTGCACTTCTTCAGACAAGCCGCTCTCATCATAACGTGCCAGTAGACACGGAGGTCCCAGTTTCCATTAAAAGAGGGCTCTTCTTCATGTGTGGTTTTATTACAGTGTTGTATGCAGTATCTCACGCTGTCTCTCAGAAGCCGGTGCAAACGCAAGCTCAGCTCCAAATAATCGATAGACTCCGTCCAGTTTTCTGCTGCGTAGTGGTCCAAAGCCAGTCCATAGGCAGTGGCAAGGGGCATGAGCTCTTCTTTTGGGAAGTTTCTAAACTTGTAGTTCTCATACTGCGCGGCCGCCACAAAAACAAGAGTAAAACGAAGCAAGGTTAAAAACAGGTCTCCTTTTGCGCAAAAGGTAACCATGATAAAATATTATCCCACATGTTATTCAGGCAAAGCTGTGTGTCTTCTCTCGCAGATATCTAAACCTTTTCCGGTTCTGTGTGGTGGTCTGCTGAAGCGCTCAGGGGTCTCTGGGAATTCGGGGATTGGGCCCTTCAGAGGTTACTGTCTCGGATTTCTCAGTGCGCTGAGGCGCACAGCTGTCACGAGCCAGTGTTTCTTTATTTGGCACATGGGAGAATAGGCGTGCGTAAAAGCAAGCGCTTGTGCGTATTATCATGTTTACTCTCTGCATTAGTTGTTATTGGGCCGCACTGATTGTTGATCGATATTTGTGACATTCCTGGGGCAAATTGGGCCACAGTATGAGCAGAGCGCACACAGGCAGCATCGATCCACTACGTGCATTACTTCTTTTTAGTCATGTTTGAAATAAGGTGCTTTTATGTTTTTTTCGTTGGCCTACTGTCGTTACACTGATTGCAGTCACGTGTGTGCCTCTCACAATGGAGACCTCCAGCGGGTCCCCAGAAAAATGTGGAATGGTTAAATTTCACTATTATTTCACTCGCTGGAAGTTGGCGCAAGGAGAGAATGTATAAGGATGACTTTGATTGGGTTATAGGGTACACTCTCCCACTGTTGATATCACCGCACGTGGGCCTTCAATAGGCTACAGACAATTACGCAATTCATATTAGCCTAAATCATAAATAACTAAGCAAGGCTTTTCAGGTAGGGATCTTATCAGGTGGGGTTCAATAGTTTATTTGTGGGATCTTGACATGACAAAGTTTGGAAACCCTTTTTCTGGTTCCTTTATTTTCTGTTCAGGAGTTGTCATGGTGATGTTTGTGGGCCTTGGTATAGTAGCCTAGTTCTGCTCAAAGTAGCCTATATTGGGATTAGGCCTATAACCTGTTTTATCTCCCCTAGTCAGAATCCAGTCTGTGAAATCTGCAAGCAAAATCTTGATTAAAAGAGCTAGTGTTGATCATGTGACCAAATTGTTGGAAATTTGTGACTAAGTTAGCTCAAGTATATGATCGGGCTTTAACGAAAGGTCACAATATTGTACAAATATTCCTATTAGGACGTATAGTGTGGCTGTGGCGTATTGTGTGGCAGTTTATAGTGTCTTCGTCATACTAGGTATTATTATTTTTATATATTTCTATGGTATTAGCCCACAAAAACACTTTCTGTAGTTCTTTCTGTAGACATTGCATCTAATTTGATATTTGAAAGTTTTGTTGTGATATTTGTATAGTAGATAGTTCTAAACTGTAGGCTATCATAGGAATATAAAGACTACTACAGTTCTATAATAAGGGATAAACGCCCCATCCTTAGTTCCCTCCCATGTAATTTGAGATTTCTTGAGGAGGATTTCTTGTGCTGGAGGGGAAGCGAGCGCCAGTCAGAATAGGCTACTTGTGTTCTGGATGCTTTTGTCGCTGCGCGAGAGTTAAACAGCCATAATTAAAGAAAACTTGAAATTGGTGAAACATTTGTCTTGACGGCTGTGGGAAGCGGATCCAGACAGGCGGATCCCTGCGGTCTCTGGACGGCCGGCCCGCAGCTGCAGCCCGGTTCTCATCAGATGCGTCAAGCCGCACTGATAGGCAGAAAAACACCCATTTTGGGGGCGATTGTGCTTTCAAAATAAAAGCTTAATAGCCATTTTTTGGGGGAAAAAAGAAAAGAAAGAATAATCGAGTATTAGGGTGTTCAGAACAACAAAATGTGTATAAAAATGCATTGGAATCATAACTTCAAATATGGAGTGAAACCGTAGCTGCAAAATAAAAAAGATTAGGGTTTACAAAGGCTTAAAAAAATAACAATTGATGACTTAAACGTAAAAACATACCAGATTGTTTACAACAGCGGTCTGCAACCATGTGCCATGGTGAGCCATGTGTTTACCACTCAGCTAGAGGAGGAACTAACGAAATCAGCTGTAGTAGTGTGGTTGACATAAAGCTCTTGAATGCACATGGTTGCAAACCACTGTTTAAACCCATAGCAGAGGAAAAATGCTCATAAAGGCTGTGAAATAGGAGCTACAGCATCATTATGAGTATAGAAATAAAGAAAAATCTATTTTCAATGTATTACCTTGTCATACACCCCTCCCGACCCCCTAAAAAACTGCAACAGATGTTCATCAAGTGCTACTTTTATTGTGATTTTTTTTTTTTTTTTTTTTTTTACCGGAAAAACTATTTTGTGATTGCGGCTGGCTTGACACTGGCACTTCCCAGTCCCAGTCCTTTTTAAGCCGCTTGCAGCAGCCTGGAGACTGTCCACGTTTACAACATTCACCGACACCGCTGCTCCGCTCAGAGACGTGCAGCCTTGGCCTTCTGCAGCAGTAAGTGCGCATACGGGTGTAGGCCTCAAACTTATTTAATTATTCTGCGTTTTGGGTTCCTTTTAGCCGAGTTTCGTAATTCTGTCAAAATGTTTGCGTGCTGTACTATTTTCATTTCCCTGCTCACTACGTGGTCTTCCGTGGAGTGCAATCCAAGTCCTGTAGGAGATGTAGTCGTGGACAGATATTTCATTCCCAAGGACTGTGCCAGAGAAGTGAAAAACGGAGATTATGTCCGCTATCACTATAATGTCACGTTTCTCGACGGAAAAACATTCGACTCCAGGTGGGTTCATGTGCAGTATTTGTTGATTTGCATTGATTTTAATGTATTTTTAGTTTTGTCTTCTTACACTCAAAGAAGAAAATGATGCATAGGCCACTATTAGACCTGTTACTATAAAGCTGGATGCAAAGCACACTTGTGGCAACAATATATTTTACTTATATGATAAAGCTTAGATATATGATTTGGGTTCTGCATGTCAAATTCCTTATGCCATCGGCTATTAAGAATACACGTAGGCATGCCTTGCAGATGTGGAGTAGTCCTATAGTAGCTACTCATCCAGGAGCCTACATCCCCTCTCGATGCCGACACCAGTTACCCAGCTCCATAACTCATGGCATTTCCTCTGCCTTTGTGAATCTTTTGGTTCCCATGTTCCCAGCCATCAGAAAGGAATCCCCAAGGTCGGCCTGATAGGCGAGGGCCGGATCATCGCTGGCGTGGACAAAGGTCTGCAGGGCATGTGTGTCAATGAGCGCAGGACCGTCACCGTCCCCCCACATCTGGCCTATGGAAGCGCCGGTGCAGGTAATTTAACCCCACCAGTCCAAATTCTCCACTGGACCCACCTTGTTATGTCATCTGTCCAGGTGCAGTTTCACTAGTTTCACTGATTTCAAAGACCCATGCATTGCCTGTCTTCAGTCAGTGCAATTGTAGGCTACTACAGGAATTTTCCAGTGTGAGCAGGAGTTGATTTTTCAGTGCCTGTCATTTGGAGTTGACGCTGGGCGATATATCGTATAATATCGGTATTGTGAAATGGGCCTAGATGTCGTCTGGGATTTTGGTTATGGTAATATTGTGAAATAACTTAAATGTTATGTCTTCCTGGTCTTAAAGGCTGTGTTACAGTAAAGTGATACATTTTCTGAACTTATTAGCCTATTCTGGCTGAGTAAAATGAACAATGATTGGCTTTACCTGCTCATCATATCCACATCACTTATTAGTGATTACACATTACTGATTACTAATGATCATTACTAATTTTCAAAATTTTCTTGTGTGTAAACATCTTATGAAAGCATGAATACTCATCCACAAAATATCGTCACATTATCGATATCGAGGTATTCGGTCTAAAATATTGTGATATTTGATTTTGTCAATATCACCCAGCCCTAGTTGACCAGTGTTGATTGTAGTTGTTTGTTCAGTCATAGGACCAGCTGTGTTGTTGTTTTCACCTCTTTTCTAAAGCTTGTTGCCACATTCGGCCGAGTTGTAGCTTTTCCTTTTTTTTTAGTTTTTTTTATTTTATTATTTTATTTTAGCCATTAGCCTTCATGCACGGTTTGTCCTAAGGGGCTTCTGTAGCCCAGCAGGTTTGTTGTGTGTGTTTACAAATGTGTTGCCGTTTCTGTCGCCCTCTAGTGGTCAGAAAAAATCGCTTAGTGTAGCTTTAAATTAAACAGAGTATTTTGCTGTGAGTCCAGCTAACCCCCTCTGTCTCCTGCCAGGTGACATCGTCCCTCCAGACACCACCCTGGTGTTTGACCTCCATCTGCTGGACCTGTGGAACAAGGCCGACCTGGTCGTCACCAAAACCGTCACCACTCCCAAAGACTGCAGACGCTCTGTGATGCGCACCGACTTTGTGCGCTACCATTACAATGGCACCCTCCTGGACGGCAGCACCTTCGACTCCAGGTGAACTCGGAAACCCAGAACTCGGAAAATGGTTGGAGTTTGAAAGAGATTATGCTTTCAAAATGTTTAGACAAAATGATTGCTGGCATTGAATAAAACATTATCATTATGAAAACTACTAAAGTAGCTATAATAAGACATTTGCTTGAGGATGGTATGATATATACTTTTGAAATATTCAACCTCAGGGAATGCATTTTTCTCACAATATACATACAGTATATAACATTTTGGAATGGGTACCAATTTCAGAAGCTTAGAACTACAATTATTAATCAAATTCTAAAATGACTGAAGTCAAAATTAATCATTTTAGTCATGAACCAACCAAGTATTCTATAGCTATTTGAAGTAGATGTTGAGTATTTATTGAGCATATGGTTGGAATAAGTTATCATGCATGTTGTTGCCTTTCTGCCATTTCATATAACCGTAAATGTACTGATAACAAATATGACCATTAGTTGCACATTGAGCTCATCAGAACTAGAACTGTTTGAAGCAGAATAGTTTTGACAATCAGTGAACTGTAGTGCTTGTTTAAAATCTGATTCTTTATTCTTCACCAGTGAAACGACCCCCATCCGAATGACAGCTCTTCTGTCTGTGTGTCTGTCTGTCTGTAGTCTCATCCAGGTTTGTTGTGTGTTTGACTTTGCGCTTATATGAGCCCTACGCAGCTACGTCAGGGAGCAGACCCACGACACTTTAGTGGGTGAGGGCTGGCTGATCAAGGGCATGGATGAGGGCCTGCTGGGCATGTGTGTGGGAGAGATCAGAAATATTGTCGTCCCACCCTTCAAAGGCTATGGAGAAAAAGGACTGGGTAAGTTGAAATGACGGAAGAAGAAAAGGGAAATGGCCGGTTTTAACCAAAAGGAAGTAGAGGTTTTGTGGATTTGGCATTATTGCTTTACAGGAGAACTCTGTTTCTTCAAACTCTGGAAAACAGAGGTCATTGAACAGAATAAAATATCTGGTACAATGACAACATTATCAACAGGGAAATCCTGAATCACACCTAATCAATAAAATGCACTTACACATCACATAACATATTTTTTTTCATTATGTTTGAGGCTCAAATAAACCAGGGATGCCCAGCTGTTTTTGGATGGCAGGCCAAGGCTGAAAAATTAACATAAGAAAAGCAGAAAATAATCCCATTAGACACTTAGAAATGTAGCTAGCAAAAATATAATTGAGATGCCGATGCTTTGAAATGACTCATTTTACTCAAAGTAACATCTGAGATGCTATATAATAAATGCATCAGATACAGAATATTTTGCACTCTTACACCTTGGGTAGCCTTTAAATAATCCAAGTTCTATTGTATTAGCTTGATTACACTGCTATGGTATTACCAGAAATGGCAACCAGAAGTCATTTAAACTATTTTTCACTAACAGAACAATCAAATGAACAAGTAATTGATAGTGTAACATAAATTCGGTCAATTATCACCCTGTCATATGGGTAGATGTGAGGTTTAACAGTCCCCACCTTCCTCCCACCAGGCACAGAGATTCCCTCCCAGGCGACGCTGGTGTTTGACGTCCTGATGGTGGACATTCATAACTCGAAGGACAACATCACGGTTGAGGACCAGGTGGTGCCCGAGTCCTGCACGCGCAAGTCTGTGGTTGGGGACTATATCCGCTACCACTACAACGGCACCTTCCTGAACGGAGTCACCTTTGACACCAGGTCAGCTCTGCTCGCACGTTGACAGCTGAGGTTGACTGTAACCGGGATGTGAAGCCATTATGTTGCTCATATTTGGGTGTTTTGAATAAACAAATCCCTGAATAACTACAAACCAAACATCCTAATTTTAAACCATTCTTTAAGCGCCAGTCCATCACTGCAGTGTGGCGCTCTCTGTTAAAATACTGCCGCCCCACTACCGACTTTATGCTTTGATTTGTTTTCAGTTCATTGAAGACATTTTGTCACTCTGAATTTGACTTAGCTTTTGATACAAAAAATGACAGTATGTGACAGCTAAACATGAGTATTATGTGTATTTTGTGGCTGCAAATTGGTTTGTTTATTTTGGTAATATATGTAAACACTGAATTAACATAGATCTGTATTTTGAGTTACAATAGGTTATGAGCTTATTTCTCACAGTAAAATCACTCTCTTCTATGTGAATATATTTAAAAATTCACTGTCTATGGCCAATAAATTCTTGGTAGCTTTAAAGTCACACATTTTAATGGTACAACTTAAATCCGACAGCGTCTTCCTTTAAGTGTGCTTCTAATGAAACCTCTAAATTCTGACATTAAAGCCTTCCTCGTCTTTTACTGCCACCAGCTACCAGAGGAACAGCACATACAACACCTACATCGGGATGGGTTATGTGATAGCTGGCATGGACCAGGCTCTGCTGGGGGTCTGTGTCGGGGAGAGGAGGAGGGTCATCATCCCTCCACACCTGGCCTATGGAGAGCAAGGAGCAGGCAAGTTTACTCGCACAGTAAAGCCTTTTCCTCTGGGTGGCAGGAGGTAAAAGGTCTAAGGTTTACTGGATTTCATTTGATGTAAACAGACTTCAGTTGATTCAGGCGCCAAATCTGCATTGACTGCCACCCATAGCTAGGTTTCAGTAATATATAAAAACACGAAACAAAAAGGTCATTTTTCAATTCATTGTGACTTTAAATACACACAAATTCTCAAATAATTTCTCATAATGGAGTTTGTGTAACAAGATACACAAACACTGTAGTGCCTGAAGATAAATTAAGTTAAGAGTAGATGGCACTTGGAGCAAATGGAGCTGAATATTAATTGATGTGAATGTCCCAACACTATGAATTACCATAAAGATTCCCCATCGATCTTGAATTGTTCCCTAATCTTGTTCCCTGGCTTTTACAGGTAAAGTTATCCCCGGTTCAGCCGTTCTGGTCTTTGACATCCACGTCATCGACTTCCACAACCCCAACGACGTGGTGGAGATCAAGGTCACCTACAGACCCGAGGTGTGTAATGAAACCACCGCAGTCAACGACCTGATCCACTACCACTACAACTGCTCCCTGCTGGACGGCACCTTGCTCTTCTCCTCGTGAGTCCCCGCCCAGCGCTACACTAACATACATGAACATTATATTACATATAGGGATGGGACGATATGCTTATGTCAAGATACGCTTCGATACATGATATTGGGGTTCACGATTCAATAAAACCACGATACGATGTAATAAATAAAAGTTCAGTGACAACAAAGTATGACTGCAGAATAATGTTTATTTCTGAGCTACAAATCTTTCTAGCAATGGCATTGGCTTGCTAGAATGTAAACAATTTTAAAATGTCATTACAAAGTGAAAATAATGTAATTTGGATGGAGAACTTGAGAAATTGTGAAGGGCAAGCCGTGTCATTTGTGATTACTACAGCAGAATAAAACAGAGCTAATATCGCGATTCATTTTTTTGCCCCACGATACGTATTGTCACACTTTTGTATTGCGATATACTGAATTTCGATATATCGTCCCATCCCTAATTACATTGTCCTTGTCCTCAGAGGCGACTATGAGAACCTTCAGGATGCAGTGCTGGGGGCGGACAAAGTGATCGACGGGCTGGACGAGGGCCTGAGGGGCATGTGTGTGGGAGAGAGGAGGGTGGTCACCGTGCCTCCTCACCTGGGCCACGGAGAGAAAGGAGGTGAGAGACTCCTGCTGAGCCTCATGACACACAAGAACACTGTAGTCCATTATCAGGAGTACGATGGTCTAGCTTCACCTCAAAGATATAGCTCATGTTTTCTCTTTCGGTACATCCGAAACACCAAAGCACCAGGACTTGAATTTTTGATTTAATGCACACAGAAATTAAGAAAAAAAATCAACTGCCAATTCCGGCCGAAAACCTATTCTCTGAGTAATCATATTTCGGTCCCTTTATACAGTAACCTGAGTTATGAAACCAAAAATGGTTTACATTACACTGTATGTGATTTTTTTTTTTTTTCTTTTCTAGCATCTAAATAACCCCCACATTTTTGAGGCTAGTGTTTTTTGTATGGACTAAAACGGCTCAGTTCATGATGAGCCCTGATAGCTTCTTAAAATCCTGAACTACACAGATACTGATAGTAAAACTAAAGGTTTTCTTGCTTAAAGTCTTAAGTGTCTCTCTCTCTTTCTGTCTGTCAGCCACCGGCGTGCCAGGCAGTGCTGTGTTGGTGTTTGAGCTTGAGCTGGTGAGCCATGAGAGGGGAGTGCCGCCTGGCTACCTGTTTGTGTGGCTGGAGGAAAGCCCTGCTGACCTGTTTGAAGCCCTGGACATGAACAAGAACCAAGAGGTGCCCCAGGAGGAGGTAAGTTACTGCTGGCAGTATTACGACTTTCATGATCACTTCAGACGGTAGATGACGGACCCTCGAAGTAATTCTTTTGCAGTAAGTGACAAGCAGACAGGAGTGGGGACTGACTCCTCTGACAGTCGGCTGAGTCTCGTGAAACCTCGACACACACGGTCATTTCATGTCTCTGTGCCCTCCTGCCCACTCAAACAGAATTGCTTCACTTTTGTGTTCTTGCTGGCACAGAGTTGACTAGTTATTAAATATTTTATGGTGCTGCTGCCACTGCCACAATTGTGCCAATTACCTGTTGAGCTTTGCCAAGTCATTTTATTGTCTGTCTGGAAACTGTATATCCATTCCCATGGATGGTTGGGTTACTCAGGGGGGCTTTATTTTAAAATGATAATAAAAGTACAACTTAAATTGGTGAATAAATGTCAGTTGGCCTATGTATTAGATTCAGACTTTCAATAAAGTGCCAGAAACCCCAAATGGAAGATCTGAAGTCAGACTGCTGGCATTGGGAGTGGTGCAGTCTGTCAGTTAATCATGAATTATTAACTTACTTCATACATCTGGGCCTATGGGTCAACCATGAGGGAAAATTAATGAATTTATAAATAAGTAATATTTTTCTGAAGACATATCTTGAGAGTGTGTGCCAGACGTTGACACCTGAAGTTCTATTGTTACTTTTTACAGCAGACAAATGTTGGAACTTGTCCTTCATGGCCACACATGGGAAACATGTGGTTGGGTAGTGCTCAAACCCATCTGATAATGGAATGTACTGGATTTGAATGTTTTCATTTCATTTGTATGGCCTTCCTTTGTTTCTTGACCCTTTTTAGTTTGGCGACTTCATCAAGCTGCAGGTGTCAGAGGGCAAAGGTCGCATGAAGCCTGGGATGGCACCCGAGGACGTTATTTCCGACATGTTCAGGAACCAGGACCGAAATAAAGACGGACTCATCACAGCCGACGAACTCAAACTGAAGGTAGATGAGGACAAGGAAAGGGAAGCGGCAAAGCACGAGGAGTTGTGATCAGAAGAACAAACAAACATCCACATTCTCTCTCAGGGAAAAACCCAAACGCCTTAAAATATTTAGAGAGACTTTTCCCACACAGTATCATGTTTTAATATTTTCCATATTACATTTGATAGGCTTTTCAAATGACAAGAAAATAGTGCAAATGATCTTTTTATATACCGTAGTTGTGTGTTGTGTGACTGGTTGTGTTTGATATAGTGGTGTTTCAATGTGAATGCATTTGCTAAAATTGACCTACCAAACGAGCACCTTCATGTGTCCCTGATGTTCACACTGATTAAAATGTTTTTAAGAAAAACTTTTATTGTTTCAGTTTTTCTAGTATTTGTGATCTCAAGTCAAGGTATTTTGTGACAACTGGAAAAAAACTCTTTAACTGTAGTAGCTTATGTGAACTGGGATTCCCTCACTGTCCATCCAAAAAGCACCGCTGTTATTGTTTTTCAGATATTGGAGTAGAAGTTTTCAAAATCATATTTAACTCCTATTTAACTATGTTATGAAACAGAGATGTTATTTTTTTTTTTTCAGTCATGGTGATTTTTGGATGGACCGGAAAAGGAGTATAGGAGTTTTAAAAATGTGAACTATACCTTTGACTTAAGAGAGAACATATACAAATTAGTTTAATATTTGTCTTAAGTAAACTGATGAGCCAAGTATATTCATTCTCAATATAAAGCAGAAGACATGGCAGATGTAAAGAGACATTAAAAATGTGTTTTATGCCTTATAATATCATATATATAAACTGTATATATAATATATTTTATATCTTTCTTACAACCAGCCCATCCTTATCTTGTACAACAACTGAACAGATTAAAAACAAGAAAGGTCTCTGTGCATAATAATGAAATGTTTAAAAATTGGAAGTAGACTACATAACTGTACTTAGTGAGCACTTCATGTACTTCACGCCCTGCAGTGCAGGGCAGCACCATAGGGAGGAAAACAGAAAGAGACAGAGAATATAAATGCTTCCTTGACTCAATAAAGTTAAAATGGAACCCTAATGTTTTGGGTGCCATTTTCTATCCAGCTGTTTTGGGGATTCCCTCAAACAAAAGGGAACATAAGGAAGAAAGTGTTCATATTAGAACCCAGCCCTCTTCCATTTGTGAGGTTGTAAAGGTATAAAATAGACTTCAGAGTTTTGAGTGAGTGTGATTTGCACCAATAGCCACTCCTGTGAAGAGAGTGGTGTAAAAATCCAGTCCCTTGGTCTGGTTTGAGGTAAGATGGTTGCCATGGTGATTGTGCTCCAGCATGCAACACGGTGAATGGAGTGAAAAAAGTCAGTCTGTGTGTGACATCAAATTGGCAAGCGTTTCCTTATACTATGCGGCTTCGTACCAGTGCCCCGTCCCGTCCCGTCCTGTGCGTCTTACTTGGCGTGTCTTGATGAGGTAATGTAGCTGAGGACGCCGTTGGGAACGTCCATTGTCTCGTCCTTCACCAGCACGATGTCAAAGGAGTTGACGTACGACTCTTTCCTCTCCTCCACCTGAGAAACACAGTCAATGCGCATCATCTGAGTGTGCTAGTTGAACACTTGTTATATGTGAGTGAGTATGACAGACAGAGCACTATATAAAAGGGGAATATTTTGACAAATGTAATATTATTCATAAGGATGTACGACATGCAGCCTGCTCATGCTTGCGTATACATAGAGAACTCGCAACAAAACCACTAGAGGGCCACGTCATCACGGTATAAAGCAATCTCCTTCCAATGGGAGAATGAACTGAGTATAGAATTGCAACAAAATCTGCAATGTAAATAAACGTGTCACAATCTGAATCTCTTATGTGAAAAACACCAAAAATCAATGCCTTAGTTTGGAGTTACTTAGTTTTCCAGTATTCAGCGCAAGCATGAGCAGGCTGCAGTGTCTCATCAGTCATGTACTGAATAATGTTAGGTTTGTTAAAATAGCAGGTGTTCCCCTTTAAGGCCAGTAAAGCCATTGTTTCCCCTATTTTCAGTCAACAAGAGTGCCCCCCTAATGCTGGAAATAAGCCCCTCTACTGGAAAAAATGATAATAACAAAAAGGATTCATCTTGTCTTATTCATTCCCAATAAACAAATCATTTTAGGGCCATGGAATTAACATTAGATATCATAATAAGCATTTAAATAAGAGTCATGGTGGAGTTTCGACTGGCTTTGGAAAGGGAACTGAGCCCAAACCTGAGACCGGACCACCAACCAAATTTCTGACACAAGAAATCCTCAGGGAAACACTACACATCTATCCCATTCCCTGTGGTCTGACCTGGTCGTTGAGAAAGCCGATGGTCAGGACGTTCTGGGGCTGGGACACCCCATCAGCCATGGTCAGGTCTCCCAGAGAGTCCCCCAGCAGCAGCACGTTGGGCCGGTCCTGCAGCTCCCTGAGGTGGGCTGCGTGCTGCAGAGCACCCTCCCGCTTGTTGAAGGTGTGGATCAGCTGGCCTTTGAAGGCTCGCAGTATCCCCTTAACAACAAGACAACTTTCAGTTAGGGTTGGTGTATTCTCTCGTACAGAGACTGGGGTTGGTGGATTAAGATCAGGTCGATACTTCTCATAACATTTATAAAAATCTACAGCAATATTATATTAAAGGTGTATTAAGTAGTTTATAACCTTTATTGATCTCTATTGGTGACCACTAGGAATTACAACAAGATCAGGAGAACAATATGTTCTCCTATACAAGTCTATGGTACAGACAAAATACTGCAAAATACTACAATAATAATACTGGTTATACTGGTTAAACACAAAGTACGGCCTGGAAAGTGAGTTTTGAAAGCCTCAGATATTGATCAACAATCCGATTAACCCCCGCAGATATATTATGGTCATTTTGCGGGCTCAGGCTCAGTCACTGGTCTATGTTTATTTATAAGGGCATACCGGAAGACCTTCTCTAGTATTTATGTATTTATATTACACAAAACATTTCATATCATGAAGTGCACAAACACTCACGCTGTGGTCAAAGTCCATGTAGTTGGAGATGATGCGGACGTTGGGGTGGAAGACGTGGTTCTGGCGGATCACCTCCTCCAGGATGTCGCCTACGCCGGCCGAGAAGATCAGCAGAGGAACCTGGTGCTCGGCCAGACAGTCAAAGAACACCTTGTGGCCTTCCCTGAAGACACACACACACACACCACTCATTAGACACCTGAACCAATGACTGAATTTTGAAATTTGCAGGTATAAAAACAACATTCTTTTCAACTAGTTCACACTTTCAAATATATTTGATATGTTTTTTTTAAGTAAAGGGCAGTGAAAGAACCATCTGATACATGAGACCAAATCTCCACAAAACCATTGGTTAAAATACCTGCAGATCTTTGCCAGGAATTTAGAGCAGTTAGATTCTTCCTAAGATGTGTTGTCAAATAGTTAAAAATTTGTTAGGTTTGTGTAATCTGAATTCAACATTAGATATCATATCCGAAGCAACAACATTTTTCTGTAGTCTGAAAATATGCCGTCTGTTTTACTGAAGTGCAGCTCTAACTTTATCCACCGCAGGTGATTAGAAAGTGTCTTGCAACCAGTCACAGCCCTGACAAAGGCTCCATTGAGCTGTGTTTTAATATCTTGCCAATAAAGGTATTTTAATGTTTTCATCACAGCCTCAGATTTTCTGGAGTTTGCTTTGTGCAGAGTACTACAGCATTGGCAACAATGGGCAAACAAACGTCCTATTGTTTTAATGTAGCTTTTGTGTCTGGAGACAATCACGTGGCTTGAGGAAAATGTCAAATGACCAAAACTCTACTCTGGACTATTACATTTGTAGGCCTTTTTGCCAAGCTCATATTTCTCTCTGGGACGAGGGTCTTTGTTAATGTGGCACATGAGCTGTGTGGACCTGAGCATAGCGCTGGACTCCTTGACGGCCTGGGCTAGCATGTCCTTCCTGATCTTCTGCTGGATCAACAGCTCATGCACTTTAGTCCACCTGTAGAGAGCAGTACAAGACCAGGCTTGGCTTTAATTCCCTTTCAGTTCAGTCCCCTCAGGAAGTGGGAGTTTCTCCAAAATTCAAATACTGAAAAAAGACTTTTGGCATGAGAATGTTATCACATCTGACTAATTACAGCAATTGAGAATGCATGCTCTATCATTAGCAAATTAATTACAGTTTCTATTAATGTTTCTAATTATGTTTTTCATGGGTTAAATTGAAAGTGAATGGGCCCCAACCCTGAAATCAACTAATTTCCTGAGACAGACAACCTAAAAAGAGAGAGGGGATTATTATTTCTATTGGTCTGTCTCTTCCTTACCATTCCACCATGAGTGGCAGCTTCTCCTCGGCAGTCCGGCTAGCATCAATCTCTATAGGATAGTAGGTGTTCAGCAGCTGCCTCATCTACAACCCAGAAGGAGCAGCACAAATACTAAACAGCCATGCATGTTATTAAATAGCCTGCTCCTATTATAGGTGTTGGACCAATAGCTACAGAAAGAACTAACACATGTTTAAGATCAGTGCTAACTCCTTTTACAGAGTAGCTGCAAGTGATGCATCAGTGTATACTTGTTGGTATAGTACAGAAAAGTACACAAAAACACATATTAGAAATAATGAGGTGTAGGATGAGAGTCAAACACAGGGCATCTAGCACAATGACCAATCAAACAACCAGAGGTACTACAGAGGGAACAACTCAACAAGTGTAAGATAGACCCATTATTGTACTAACTGTATACTAATTAATGCTTCCTTACCTTTCTAGTGCAGTCTTCATTAATCAACAACCGGTTATCCAGGATGTCTGGAGAAATACAAGGAAACAGGTTTGGAGCAGTTTGGCCAAGATGCTCCTGATGACAATCAGCAATCTGCGGCCTGTGTGCTTACTGTGGGTGGTGGGCACTCTCTTCCCATTGTGGGCAAATCTGGTGAGGGTCATGTCGAAGTCAGAGATTACCTGAGGAAACAGGACTATTTACAACAGAATAGTCCTACTGTACTCCACCACTCAGCACACACACACCATAGTGGAAAAGTTAACTTTTTGCATTTTTGTATTGGTTTGTTTAGGTTCACACCGCCCAATTACAAGCAAACCAGGGCTTGTAAACAAAAGTCATATGGAGTCACAAGTAGCTTGTTTATTAAACAGAGTTTTGGTAACCTGTCATCCTGCAGGTTAGAGATTTTGGCGGCAGGGAGAGACAAAACAAATCCGATTCCAGTCCCTGTAACTTTAGCTAAGCATGATGGACTTGTCTGCACTTGTCTGCTTTGCTGTAATTGGCCTTCTCTGGTGTTCATATCAGTTCCGAATACATGAACAAAAAGCTGAATATGAGTGTCAGTCCAGACTATGGATGGCCCTCAGTTCACTTTGTTATACTAGGCTTTCCAGGCATGAGTAACTGTTAGCCATCAGCTGTCAACGCCTAACGAACCACACGGCAGATCAGTTCAGGTCAGGAGTTTGATGGCATCTTCTCACCTGCCCAAACAAACTGACACTGAGTAAACAAACTGAGTAAACTCTCCAGAGTAGGAACAGACAGCTCTGCCCTGAGGACAGTTTCTTTCCTCTCAGCACACACAGTCCACTCAGTCACCTGCAGGCTCCCTGCACCGGCTCGCTGCATGGCCTGGATCGTCTCCTCCACTCTGCTGCGCTCCCTCATCAGCACTGAGCACTTGGCCAACTCTGGGACCTGCAGAGGGAAGAGTTCAGTCTTACAACACTAGGCATCCTGCACTGCCAGACACAGCCCCGTAGTGAGGAAGAGAGCACAGGCTAGTAGTAGAGGATGAGGGAAGAGGAAGAGAGGGATAGTGGGCAAAAGGAGGCTCCAAGGAGGCTAGGTTATGTGCATATCACATATTACTTCTATTCTATTACTATTACAGTCTGTGAAGTAGACCAAAATAATGTGTGTTTCAGACATGTGGACAACACATTATAGGCTCTGTTCAGACATCATCTTTCTTTCACCACCACACTTACACCTCTGTTTACAGTAGGCAAAGAAAACATTGTAGGTTTACTTATTGAAATGACTTACTGAACATGCTTAATGACATGAACTGTTTCCCCCAGAACATTGATACACACAAAATAAACAAAACATTACTGGATGATTCATTTTCCAAAATGAGGCCACTGGATGAAAACCTGGCCTATGGCTTATTAACAGATTAAATAAGACTAGTAGCCTATGTGTTTCTACTGTATAAATCACCATCCACCAATCACCACCTCCCTCAGGAGGCCCACTTGTTTTAATACTAAGTGCATTTACAATCAACACCAATATTCAATAAACTCAAGTATTCCATTTTTGAATAGTTCTGTGCAAATGCCATATTCTGTTTAAAATAACCCTGATAAATTCTCCTAATTAAGAGAGACCAGGTTAAGATACATCATGGGATGCAACAACGTAGACTGGGATACTGAGGCAACATCTGTAATGATGTTTTTGTTATGTGTGATATTTTTTATGTAGAGAGACACTGGTGTTAAAAACAGGAGGAGAGCAGGAGTGGAGACAGCAGAGAAAACTTTCTGACCTCAGTCTTGGTCAGCTGGTGCCAGACTGCCAGGACAGTCCGCACCGGTATATAGATCCAGGGAATATGGTATATCTGGGTATAAAACCGAGGAGACAAATACATTTGTAAGCACAATGCATTTAAAATGCTTCCCCATATTTCCCATACTGTAGACCTGCGAGGCGTATTTAGCTGAAAACAAAATAGTGGTTATTATTACTAACTATTAACTAGTTAGCTAACATTACAGCCAATGATCCAACAGCACAGTAGTGTGGGTTCAGTGAGACTTGACAACACCTTTGATTCCTTATTCAAACGTACATGTGATATGAAAACACATTATACCTAGGGTTAGTTAATATTACGGCAGAAAACAAATGAGTGCTGGCTAACGTTAAATAACGTTACATCCAGACAAACAAACCTAACGGTCTAATTCGTTAATGCCTTAACTCTAGTCCGCTAATATAGGCGTTAATAGAAAAATGTCCTACTGTTTAAAGTAACGCAACTATTTGAACTACAAACAAAATAATTCACGCGACAGGGATTTTCGTAGACAAAATTTGAGTGTCACTGCAATGATTAGCGTTATACAAACTTACCATTTTCAAACGGAGAAAATGTACTTGCCAGCGAGGAATACGGCTATTTGGTAAAGTAACGTTAAACGAAAGTTACATTCAATGATAAGCTGCAGAGGTATATTTATTTGAAGAGGTATAATTGTGAAATGAATAGTTTAAAACCAATGAGCAGCAGATTTGAATGATTGTGTGATGGTACAATGATGATTTGTTTACATCCTCTGTTGTTACACCTGCAGCATTCCCCCACTTAGATGAACCAAACAGAATTGGTTCCGGGGTGTTTTTGTTCCCACTTCATTTAGGGCATTTTTTTGCAGCCTTCTAAAGTAAAAATATTTATGTAAATGAGACTCACAACATCTGAGAAGACCACAAAATGTGTAGTCACAGAAAAGATCTGCAAATATGCGTTTTAAATTTCAGAATGCACTAGGAGGGTGGGTGGGTGGGTGGGTGGAGGGACTTGCTATTAGTTTTCTTTACACAATAGAACAGATCGACAGATAGATAGATAGATAGATAGATAGATAGATAGATAGATAGATAGAGTAGAAGAATGCTTGATAATGTCATGGAAATCAGTGTTGATTTGGTGCATGAGACTGCTGTGAAAACATGAAAGCTGATGTGTTACCATGGCAACGGCTTCAATTGGATGAACATTCCAGTGGCAGTTGTGATGAACATTTCTCATGTCTCATTCATTCAGTCTTCACAGATGACAATAAACTGATTCCAATGAAATATTTGTTTTAATGCAAATGATTGTATACTTACTTACAGCTATTGCACATATAAGTGCAACCACACCATGTTCTTTACAAGTACACATAGCTGCATGAAATCAGAATATGGAGCTGGGAAATAATACCATATCAGACAGCAACTCCCCACTGATATCAAACTGGGCTTGTTTCAGTTCTAAAACAAATAATAAAATCAGTCAATTTGAAACCCAACCTAAAAGGCTTCTGAGTAGACTGTGCCTGTGTCTGTTCTCTTACATTATAACCCTCCTATTGTGTGCACACTTCACTTTCCAGTAGGGAATTTGCTTAGAATTAATGAAATCAAAACCTCCACTGAGAACTGATCAAATTATTTTCACTCATCCATTGATATTGTTCACATTGAGTGTGCTGATGGAGAAAAGTTAAGCTCACAACACCAGAAGCCTAACACAACAATATTTATACAGAGTTTGGCTGGAGATATCACAGGCACTGGCAATTTCAACAAGAAACCCTATAACCGTACAGAGAAATACACTGAACTTAGCAACTGGTCCCAATAGAACAACACTGTATTGTGAGTAGGAAGATAAAAGTCAAAGAGCAAACAGTGCACAACATCAAAGTTAACATATATATATATTTCAGGTCCTTCTGTGTGGGAAATCCAATCAAATCAATTGTGTGGAGTGGGTATGTTCACTGAACTATGTGCATAAACATGTCTGCTTCCTGGTTTAATATGTTTTACACATTTCAGAGCCTTTCATACGTCCATAAGTCAACATATGCTCTTGCTAGTTCAGACATATAAACTGTGGGGAAAACCATATAAAATGTCAGTCCGGGACGCCACCATCTTTATGCACTTGATCCATCAGTCAAAATATTCTAGCAGCATGAAATAGGATAATAACAGAGATTGTGGTGGAGCTTCTTTTACCAAGACAATAGAAAACATGTCTTTGTTCACTACTCACCATTCTGAAAAATAAAATCCTAATTTTAGCAATGTTTCAAATATCTGTCAAAGAAAACAACAAGGGCTGCTTGGTCTATCTTACTTTGCTTCCACCTTTCAAGTTATTCATCATACTACAGATGAAAAATAGCCTCTTGGCTAACTCTGGCGCATTTACAGCAATGTTTATTAATGTGCACTGTCCAAAATTCAGCAGCCTAGGAAATTAAAGAATGCAATTCAGCTGAAGTATTTAAAAGAAATAAAATCATGCATATTTACAACATAGATTTGAATGGAAAAAAATAGTACTGTACAAACTGTAAAAAATGTCAAAACAGCTGCATGTATTTTAGTGCAACAATGTATTAAGCAGGTTTATGTCATAAGGAAGGAAAAAAATGATTGTCTGGTCCCCAAAATAAGTGCTTTCCTCTTCACTTCTCTACAGTGCAGATTTAGACAACAACAACAAATTAGGATTGATGGTTGTCCCTTTCAGCATACGCATGCTACATAAGATCAACATTAAGAGATTTAAATCCCTTGTGCAAAAAGGAAAACCCAGATAGGAAAATGGAGGTAGAAGAGAAATGTGTTGAGAATAGGGAGAGCAGTAAAAAAATTAAAGCTTAAAGTTTTTCTTATCTCTGTTTGGTTGTGTTTCATTAATACCCCGACAGGGATTATTAAAGTTTCATTTTATCCTAACCTGCCCCACAATAAATGTAGACATACATCATTTACCCTGCTAAGTTTTTATCACAGAAGTCAAATGGAAAGCTAAGCCGCTCAGTGATGAAATCAAACAGAACCGATCTTTCCAGATAATATAACAAGAGGTAATTATAGCATTTACTGACAGAGAATAAAGGTAAGGCATGAGCTAATTATGTAAGGCAAAGATGATTAAGGTAAGACTGAATATAATCTAGCCCACTGTCTTGCCAATCCTTAATCTGTTCTATAGAAACTTTTCAAACGTTGTAATCTTTGCCAACTCTCTTTCTGCAAACCTGTTCCAGTTCAACCCACAAACACATTTCATTCAAAAAAATAAGACAAAGTGTTGGAATAGCAGCAAGCCGCCCATCAGTGGATGAAGTGCTAACTGGACAGAGGAGAGAAACTGAGCGATGTGCAAGCTGCTTTTCCCCCCCAAGAAGTGGAAAAGACCTCAGCATTCAATCTGAGACTGCAGCTGTCTGCGCAGAGTGAGGGTGCGCCGGTGGAGCTGCTGCATCTGCTGCATGCGGTCCCGCTGGCGGGCCAGGTTCTGGGGCATGGGGTAGCGCTGGCAGCCGTAAAGAAAGTGGTACGGGATGCGGACGTGGCAGGCGGTGGCTCGGCAGCGCGGCTGGGGCATGGGCGGCAGCAGCATCCAGCGCTTCCTTTCGGCGCAGTAGCGGTAGGCCTCCTTGCGGTACTGCTTGTCCACGTCGTCGCTGTTCTTCCACCCGCCGATGATGAAGACGTCTTCGCCCAGGTAGCAAATGGCAGCGCCTTCGATGCTGGTGACCTCCGGGGGCAGGCTCTCGAGGATGTCGTCGGAGATGCGGCTGCTTATTTTCTGCTGAGCCGTCTCGTCTGTTACCTTGTAGCTCTTGGGGCAGCAGGAAGCCGTGTGGTAGAAGTTGGTGGACGCCACAGCCATCTGAAAGATACAGTAGTTATCGATCAGCGGTAAGGAGTCCACCTCCTGCCACTGGCGGCTCTCTGTGTCATAGCGCGTGGTCACGGTCTTCAGCCCGTCCTCGTTGTCCGTGTCCACCGGTGTCCGGGCCATCACGTACACGTAGCGGTCATCCACGCTCACCGTTTTCACATCTCGTAAGATCTTCGGCGCCGACTCCAGGTTGTGCCATTTGTCCTGCTCAGGCTCGTAGACGCTGACGTCCTTGAAGCCTGGACTGAAGTTGCCGTGGCCGCCGATGCTGTAGAGAATGTTCTTCACGCAAGTGAGGCCGAAGGAGTGCTTGCGGGTGGTCAGGTTGCTGACCTGCTCCCAGGTGTTGTGGTTGGGGTTGTAGCGCTCCACAGTCTTAGCAAAGCCCGGTTCCATGGACCCCGCCACATACGCATGGGTGTCGGTGACCGCGATGGCATGTCCGTCTAAGTGGTTGTGAATGTGCGGCAGGTTGACCCAGCGGTCCTCGTAAACAAAGTAGCCCACGCACTCACTCAAATAGTCGCCACCTTCTGACACACCGCCCACCACCATGATAACGTCCATGTTCTGGCCAAAGCGCGGCTGGAACGTCGCCATGTAGGAGGCGCAGAGCTCTACGTCGGCTGACTTGAGGCTCTCACAGCGAATAGCGTGGCCCTCGAGGGCATCGCACACCAGCTGCCGGCAAGCTGCGCTGTCGGCCACCAAGGGCTCCTTTTTCACCACCCGCGTCAGGTAGGTAGGCCTGATCTGGGGCAGCCGTAAAAGCCGGAACAGCTCCTCAAAGTGCTTCTCTCGCTCCTCTGCGCTTCGCTGCACCCACTTCACGATGGTATCGAACAGCACCTCCTCGGAGTCCACAGTGATCTCGGTGTCAGACAGCCAGTCCCGCACCAGGTGGAAGGGCAGCGTGAAGAATTCGTCGTCCTGGATGACTTTGTGGAAGTTGCGTCGAATCATCTCGGCGGCTCGCAGGGCCAGCTGGTCCAGGGTGTACATGTGGGCCAGGCTGTGCACCGCCACACAGTTGGTCAGGCTCAGCTTCTTCTTCAGGAACTCTCCGCAGAAGTTCTTCAGCTGCACCAACAGGAACCTGACAGTGTGCACATGAATTATCAGACCACTTCAATGTTAAGGGCTGAGCATATAGGACTAGCATCTAGTGGCTCTGTTTCATAGGCTAAATACTATTGTGTGTATGAGCAAATGACAGGGAAATCTATTTTTCTTATTCTGATTCACATTAAATACATGGTAATACATTACCTGTCAGCAAGTTCCAACACTAAGTGCACATTGGCAGTGGTTACCCTCATTTCCCCTGTGTACATGAACTGTATGACGCTTTCCACCGTTTCTGGGTCGGGTCCCGTTTCTGAGCTCCATTCTCTGATCTCCACTCGCCCCGACAGTGATTCGGAAAACTGCCCGCCAAACAGCGGGGTGAAGTAGTCCGTGGCCGCGGATAAAACTGACCGGTGGGCGGATAACTCAAAGGTTTGGGCCCTTTCACTGGACGGCCCGCCTGTGATGAAGGCCAGCGTCACGTCGCAAAACAGCCCATTCTTCCTCTGCTCGTTCTGCCGACGAGACAGCTCCGAGCAGTGGGTCGAGCAGGAATACTCCTCGGCCTCCTCCGGTTCTCCGTCACCTGTTAGCGCCCCGGACCGGCTGGAGTCCTCCGGGGTGGGTGCTGCGGCTGCCGCTGCCATGTCGACAGGTACCGGTCTCAACTGCAAAGGGAGGCTTTGCGCTATCTTCGGGAACAAGTCATAGGTACATACAACGCAAGTAAATAAACATTCAAATACTGACATGCGTAACGCTCAATTGACAGAATACGGAAGCAGCTACAGGTCGTGACGTCGCACTGAGCCTGCGCAGATGGCTATGGTGTCACTATACTTATCTAATAGTTATATAGTGATTTATAGTGCGTCTGTGGTATTTAAGAGTCTATTGATCTTAGCATACTTTATAGTGGGTTTTTTTTATATATCCTATGACATCACGATAATATTCTAATAATATAAGACTTATTTGGACTAGTTTTGCTGTGTGCTGAAATATCATACTAATGTATAATTCCATTGAGAATGAATTTGAAATGACAGGAAAGATACTTGATATTTAATTAATTTCATGAGCCCAAAATGGGATGACTCTTTTTGAAGCAGCCATACTGTTTTAAATTAAAAAATGTACATCTGCTGTACAAGAGGAGCAACTGTTACTATTACTATAAAATAAAAGTGGGGGAAAATTTGATATGGGTGAAAAACTTCAAACATGCAGTAAGCCTGCTTCATTGTCACTGAGGAGCAGCTCGGGACACATTGTGAATGATTTCTATCCATGGAGAGGCTGGTCATATTTCCTCACTCAGATATTCCTGGGTAACAGAAGTAACATCAATGTTTATTTTGAGCATTATTCATTTAAACTCAATTCCAAAGCAGTTTTCCCCTGCATACAACCAGTTTCAGAGGCTGGATTAACCCTTAACCTAGACCAGGAAGATCGTCCCAATGAAGTTCTTGATTTAAGGCAATGTTTTTGTCAAATTTGAACTGACCCTTCATCACCATTGTAAAAAGGGTGGCAGGTTTGAGATGCTGCAAGCTCTGTAGAAACTCAGCTTTGATGTTAGCTGAAAGGGGATGACTGCTGGTAACTCACTGGAGCATCAAGCCAGCACCTCCTATCACAGATATTTCACTGAATTAAGTCAGATCACACTTAACCCACAATAGAGATTTACACAAAATACTACTACAGCCAAAATGAAAAGTAAAACAAGAAGATCTTTATTATACTACTATATAACAGCATATATTAAAAAACGAAAACAAAGCATTTATTTCACAGTTAAATAAAACAGCAAAACAAAGATAGCAGGCCGTACAGTGGGCAGTTACAAAGCATCTTGAGGTGATATCAAGTCTTAACAGAAAAACAATTCTTTTACAGGGCCAGACGTCCATAGTACCTGCAATACCTTATTCCCCAAATAAAGCAAACTGCCTTCATGGTCCCTCGCCAAAAGATGCCTCACTGGACCATCTGTGACTCTGTTTAACAAGGACAATAACTAATTCCTAAAAATTACTTTGGTTTATCTTGTGCTGATCACAGATCAGAGATCTCTTTCTCAGTGGGAGTGTAATTTATTTGGAGAAGGAAGCTTACAGACTAAAATTAGCTCTAGTGTTTATACTAAGGTGCAATAGACAGTCACCCAGAAAGCATACCCAAGCACACTTCCTAAGGCCTAAAACAGGGCAAATGCTGATAAAATACTAAACCACTGGTTAATTTGCAAGTATAGTAATAATAAAAATAAGACAAGTTACAGTATTGCGGAGCTTGAACGAGCTAAAATCACTGCCATCAGCAACTATTAGCGTACTGCAGGTCAACTAATCAGCCTCCATAATGCAGGGGTCATGATAAAAATGTGCTGTGAATTCTGCCCTCGTACCAACTGCGTGAAACAGGTTTGTGTGCATTTTCCCAAGTACCAATCAACTTTGTGCTGCTGCAGTAGCTGCAGTTTGCATTGGTTTGGCTCTTCAAAACTGAATAAGTTACATCTCAACCCATTTAAATAGTTTGTCAAAAATCTAAATCTAAAAACATGGTTCCCCTTTTTTCCATAAAAACTAGTGCTCCCCTTCTACCCAGATACCTCGGTCAAACAATATTTCCACTTTCCAGTATCCTGCCCAGTTTTCTCAAGGCAGCAGTTGTCATGAGTAGGGATTAAGTGAGTCGATGAAATGCTGCCTGCCTGATTTGGGCAATCACATCCGGAGGTGCGTCCCACTGCGTGATGTCATGATTACATGGACATATGTTCAGGAAGCACATAGGAGATGTCATCCCAGGGGTGGCGGTACAAACCCTGCTTCAGCCTCTTCTGGTCCAGGTAGTGGCCTGAAACAGGACAGACACAAGTTAGATGTCTTGCTCTATTACTCCTCCAGATATGACTCATTGATGCTCCATCTTCCCTAGTACTGTGTCCTCTTTTAAATCACTCTTAAAAACTCACTTTTTTAAGATTGCTTTTAATGAATTTGATTGTTTTTAATTACTTATGATGACTGTCTTATGCTTCTGTTGTGTTAAAATTTTTATTATTACTATTTTTTTTTCTCTCTAGCTGTACAGATTTTATATATATTTTGAAAAGTGCTCTATAAATAAAGTTATCATCATCATCATCATCATCATCATCATCATCATCATCATGGGACTCACCAATAAAGCCCATACTCCGGCCAAGGACAAAGATCCCATTCAGCGCACCGATCTCCACAAACTCATCTGCTTCATCTCTGGAACATCAACAACAACAACAACAACAATCAGCATTCAGCCAAACACATGTGAGAAACAATACTAGATAGCAAACTATCAACTCAGGATGCACCGATACAGATATCAAAGTCAGTGAACATTAACTTTGCAAATTCTTAATGAAGAACACAGAAGAAGCTCTTGTAATTAATGTCCTCAGATAAACTAGCAATACACTGACATATATTGTGCTAATCCAAAGTCAGTTCTCTAGCAATGTGTAGTATAGACAGTTGTCTGGTTTACTGCCATAAAAACCTAAACAAATAAAACAATAAAAACAAATTGAAAATGTAAAGCTATTAAAACATTCTAAACTAATGGTCCCAGCCATATTCACTAAAAGTAATGGATCAGATTAGTGCTCGGTATTGGCCAATACTTTGTAAGCACTCTAAATTTGTATTGGTGAAAAAGTGGCATCGGTGCATCCCACTAACAGCAGTTGCCGGTACAAAATCCTCTATTACTTAACATGGTCCCTTGCGCCTCACCAGTCTCTCCCAGGCTGAGTTTAATGTTCTTACCGTGTGAAGCCACCACACGTTCTGAGCAGGTCCACAAAGGCAACTCCAATAAAGCCGTCTACGTTCAGGATCAGATTGGGTTTCTGAAAATAACGAAGAGGAAACATTTTGTCTGCATTCCAGAGAAAGATCATTAAGCCTCCCAACCTTCCTTAATGTTTTGCACTGGCATTGTTTGAGTTCAAATATATGTGGTCATGCTTCACCGTTTTTTGTTGTTGTTGTTTTTGCATGGGCAGCCTCAGGGCCAAAGTCTTCATTTCATATGCTTCGCTCCACTCTTACCAGTCATGTTTGGCCACATGATGGGCCATCGCTGAGTTGGATAATAGAACGGACCAATTGTGAAAAAGGGTTGAAGTGGGAGTTGACAAAGCAAGTACCTTGGAGGTGGTGATCTTCTCTACGTCCAAGGCATAGTCCAGCAGCTGCGTGGCTGGGAAATGCTGCTTAACAAAGTCCTTCAGAATCTGCACCCGCATGTCTGGGTTGTTGATCTGAAAAAAGACACAGCATATAAACCCATACTATATAGCTGAGGAACAAAACCGCATTTTTGTGTCTTGTTTTGATCAACTAATTTAAGTAATAAGCTCTTCAGTTAGGTGGTGTGAAAGGCTAAGTACTGCTCACCGATTTGACCCTGTGCCCAATGCCCATGATCAGCTTGCCATCCTTCTTCATCTTGTTGACAAACTCCATGGGCAGCATACCGCTGTCAAATGCCTTGCTGAACTGCTTGGCTGCTGCATCCAAAGCTCCTCCAAAACGGTCTCCCTGGAGTACAAGAAAGAGATTCATCATGTTACAGAACAGAAACCATTTGGGGGGTCCCGTTAACAAACATGTGTGGCCTCAGTGGGAATTTAAATAGAGGAGAGCAGGGGGGTTGACATGCAACAGGCCAGATTTGAACCCAGGACGTTGTGGGTACATGGTATGCACCATAGCCAACTGAGCCACCAGGATGCCCTGAAGTTTCGTTAATACTCTTATCTTTGCTGTTGAATGATTGGAGATGATGACAAAATGATACTGTGTGTGTGTGTGTGTGTGTGTGTGTGTGTGTGAGCGTATGTGTCTGAGAGCAGTACTGACGATGGTGAGCAGGCCAGAGGTGAGGCTGGAGATGAGGTCCTTGCCGGCGCGGGCGCAGACGATGGTGTTGTGGGCACCAGAGACGGCCGGCCCGTGGTCAGCGGTCACCATGAGGCACATCTCAATGAACTGGCAGGCATAACGTGGCAACCTGGACAGGAGCACAGCAAAGCTTAAGCACTATCTCTTGGTTGTGGCTAGTCACTCTGCCGCACCTTTCTCAACTGACAAATTTAGTTACAAAATACACACGTTATCAAATAGGCTGGGGGGGGGGGAAGAGCCAACAAGGTGTCCATCTAAATGTGGACACAGCAATAGGGGCTTAGTTCACTCATTTGGTCTTCAGACTTCATTACCATCTTACAAAAAGATGACGAGCCAGACTTCCTTCTCCCAATCATCAATATGTCTCTAGTCCCCACACCAACCTGCTCCATATTACAGATATCTCTAGTCCTCATCCCTACCTGCGTTGGAACCACAGCAGGCCCAGCACCCCTCCTAGACCCATCTCCTCCTTAAAGACCTCAGTGATGGGCATGCCGGCGTAGATGAGCTCCTGGCCTCGCTCGTCACAGATGCTCGTCATGAAGGAGGCCGGCTTACGGATCAGGCCCAACTCCTGGGGAACACAGGAAGAGTAAAGCAAATATTAGCAGGAAAGAACAGCAAAATGTACATCCCACCTGTTTGTACAGTGTGATGAACATTCAGCTAAATCTGGGAAAAACAATGTAGGATTTCAGGAACTGTTACTATAGACTAAATAACTGATTCCTTCTGCTCTGCTCTGACTAAGATAGACACTGTTAAAAAAAAATACAAAAACTATTTCTAGATAACTCAAGGTGTCTTACCCTGGCCCAAGAGTAATCCATAGGCACTGTTGGGGGAGGCACCTCCTGAGCAGGAACGATGGTACCACTGGCCACCAGCTCATCATAAACGGTCCTGTTTCACCACAGATGCACAATGTCAGTACAAAACGCTCCAAATTATTCACCAACCATCCCTGTGGTACGACCGTATGTCGACCTTCTCACCTGATGACATCCCCCAGCTCATCGAAGCTCTTGGGCACATAGGCTCCGGCGTCCCTCAGGGCCTGGTTCTTGGCCACCGCTGTCTCTGAAGCCTGGTTGGCGCAGGCACCAGCATGGCCAAACTGAACCTAAAGATAGCAGCATCACATATGTTAAACTCAAAAAGTAAGAATTCTAAGATTATTACAACTTAAAATTCAAAGCCAGCTCCTTCAGCCAACAGACCTCTGAAGAGAACATGGTGGCGCAGGTTCCTATACACCAGCACACTACAGGTTTGGTAATCCTGCCCTCTCTGATGCCCTGGCAGATCTTGTACTCCTCTGTGCCGCCAATCTGGGGAGTCAGAGGGAAAGAAATAGTCAAAATAGGAAACGTTTATTGCCCACAAGAGTACAGTTTCCCCCTCATAGGATTAAATTCACTAAATACATATGGCACAAGTAATCTGTTCCACGAAATAAAACCTGTTCCACTCTGAAAATGTAAATAATCAAGGAGCTGCTCCCACCTCTCCCAGCATGACGATCATCTTCACCCCTGGAGTGTCCTGGTAACGGAGGACGTGGTCCATAAAGGTGGAGCCTGGATACCTGGGCAGAGAGGACCGCAACAGAAAGGCTTAGAAAGGAATCACATTAGACAGCATGCCTGGTAATACTTTCTTCTGATGAACAAGCTCAGCTCAGACAGCAATACATTTCTGTGTGACAGGGAAAAATAATCAAATCCTACATCCAACAGCTTTACTACAGGCTTCAACAGATCAACAAATACAACAGATTCAACAGATACAACAAATCATTTTCAGAATCTTAACGGCCAAATTGTCTAAGGATATGCTCAAACTAAGATGCATGTTGCAGCATCAATTCAGAGAAAAGCAAAGCTAGAGTGAAATGGTGCCCTATAAAATAGTTACAATGCCTAAATATTTAAGTGCCATTTATGATTGTGGATCAGTTTGGAGAGTTTCTTTGTTTTTTCCTCTTTCATAACTGGAAAAGCATATTTCCATATTTTCCAGAACACTTGGGGACTCTAGTCTTTACGCCATTGTTTCCCTGTGAGCTCATTCTACACATAAACTCTCCTGTGTGATGCAGCCTGTTGAGCCCGCCTACAGCCATTACCTGTCTCCTCCGATGGCCACGCCCTCATAGACGCCGTCAGTGGTGCGGGAGATGATGTTGTTCAGCTCGTTGGACATGCCCCCGGAGCGCGACACGTACGCCACGCTGCCGGGCCGGTACAGCTTGGAGGCCAGGATGTTGTCCAGCATGCCGCCGGTGTTGCCGATCTTAAAACAGCCCGGCTTGATGCCACCAACCTGGGTCCCAGAATTTAACAAACGTCAACTTAACTTCTGTGCTTGGCATCTCCATTGACAAGTACATTCACAGCCTAGTATCGACTCATTTTCCAATAGACATGTCTGGCCTGTGTGTAAGGCTGCGTACCGTGGCGGGACCAATGATAGTGACGCCTTTCTCATCAGCCATCTTAATCATCTTCCTGGTCTGGGCTTCAGGGATTCCTTCAGCGATGATGGCAATGGTGTGGATCTGGAGACACAATTAGATGAGTCAGGACCAATCAGAATTCATTCTCTAACTGAATCTCAGATGTTTATGCAATAAATAAATATTTTATGTGTCGTCTACCTGTGGGTACTGCATGGTCTCCATGGTGCTGTCGAAGGCGGAGCGCAGCGAGGCAAAGCTGATCAGCACGTCCACCTCGGGGTGCTTCTTCATGGCGTCGGCCATGTTCTTGTAGACTGGCAGCAGGATCTCCTTGTGGCCCCAGTAGAACTTCTGCTTGTGATCCCCACTAGGCAACACAGACACACAGTGATTTCTTGGACACTAAAGTAACTAGTTTCAACAGCAGAATAGGGCACTGGTGTTTTGCATTAAGCAATATTTTACTTTAGTAGCAAATTGCTCCTGAAAGTCTATGGAGGTTTGACTGTTGCAGTGACAGTCAACCTCAAATTTGCAGATCTGGAGATCCGTGACCACTATTCAGTATTCAGTTTTCCGCCCTCCAGTGTTCAATACCAGCAATTGCAACAAAGTAAAATTATAACGTGAAAGGTTTGAGTTGGATAAAAGAAACAATATTACCACAATTAACTTTTTCTCTTCAGATATGTTGAGACTTGGTTTTCATACTATAAAGTAACAAAGTGGGACTGACTACGGGTCCCCAGAGCAGCCAAATTTGGTGGTTGAACATTCAAGAACTCCTATATAAGTGAACTCAAAGATGATGTTGTTCTACCAAAGTGAAACATGACTAATTGAAATGTTGTAGCAGAAACCAACAGTGTAGTGATGTAGTTTTGTAATCAGTGTAGTATTATATTTTATTTAGACCCAGTTCTGGCAAACTTGCTGAGATCTTGGGGAACCTACGTGAAGGGGTAGACCATGGCTGCCACCGAAGGCTCGTCCCGTGAGCACACGTAGTCGAAGTCCAGCATGCCTTGCACGGCGCGCGTCTGCATGCCCCAGACGATGGTCTTGGTGTGTCTGCTGAACAGCGTGGTGGCTTTGGCTGTGGGACAGAGGAGACAGAGAGAGAGAGAGAGGAGAGGAAGAGAGGGAAGGAGAAGGAGAAAACACAGATAAGAGAGGGCGTCTTGCTCAGCAACACAGCAGGAACAAGGGCGGTAACAAGCAGAGTGCACACACAGCTCTCAGGGCGGATATAGGGCACACTGTTAATTCAGTAGGATCACAAAGGGGTCTCACAATGTTAGAATTAGAAATTGCACCAGTGGTGGTGGTGGTGGTAGGGTGATGGGAGAACTGGGATGGGGGGCACATTTTGGCATGCTACCTACAACTGCACTTCATTCTGCACAAGTCCTGTGCTACTGACCAATTGGATTACCTCTGTTTAATAGACAACTTCCAGCAACCACTTATGTCTACAAGACTGACGTGTAGTTCCAATTTGGAGGAGCAAGCAATCTATACAGTCTGTTATCATTCACTATGAAATAAGTTAGGTTTGCAGCTGCATCAAAGGATCCTTTTGTTTCCTATGCCGAAACTGTCATCCAATTTGACTTACAACATGACATCAGTGTTGTGAAGCTATAAGCTAGTAGAATTACTGTAAGCAAAAAATCATTCCCCTGGAGGAAAGAAGCTAGCTTGAACCACAAAGGCATGTGGCTGAATTTCAATAATGCCTTTACTTGCACAGGGTTTCAAATCGGAACCCATTTAGCAAAAAGCCTTCTGTGTGTAGTTGCTGTGTGCTCTTACTCTTCAGCCCTCCCATCTCCAAGCAACACCCCCATCACACTGTGGCAACAATACCACCTAAGCTTGTCTAAAAAAAAAAAAGACAGAAAACCCTGAGAAGCTTTCATCGCCCAGCTAATCACCCCTGAAAATGTCATTGTTTAATGAATACATTTCAAAGCAACAAGTTCCAGATACCACAGCGACCCACAACACAGAGCAGAACTGCTCAAGCCTCAAACATTGTAATATGTAAGTGCAACAACACACACCAGCAGAAATTAGCAGTTTTCAAGACAAAAGCTTGCGTCAGTTGATTTGTGCTATTGACCTACTGCTTGTGTGTGCACCTTGTACATACATTCTTTAACTAAAACTTAGCAGAACACTTAAAATGTAGGAGTGTAAAGAGTGACACGAGTTCTGTTTGAATGCAGAATGTCAAGTTAATGTATAATGTGGTTTGAAGTATTTGCTGTATGGTTAACCAGCGTCTAACCACGCATTTGTTCCATTCCTCCAAGTCTCTCCTCCCCTCTTTTCCTGGCACACTCACTGCCTTCTTGTTGTATTTGATCCACAGAAGTTGTGGACTGAGACAGAAACAGTCCAGAACCATTACTCCCTCTACAACAGTTCAGTCAGTTGCTCAGGGGCAAGGCTGAGGGCTGTAGAGTGAGGAGGAGTGTTCTGGTATAAAACTGATCTTTAAGGGAAACCACAGAAACTGAACTGGTAGAAAGGTTCCTTCCAGCTGTGGCGGGTCATGGTCATCTCTTTAGGTAAAACTCTGTTGTCAAAGAAATGAATGCCAAGGCTCATTTTCATGACAACACTATTAAACCTCATGGCATCCATCTTAAGATGTACCAGACAAATGACCATTCAACAGATGTCAATTTGAATGGGAATGCTTGTTCTATCAATTCAAATTCAGTGATGGAAACAAAGCCCTATAAGGTGAGCCAGTCACCATGAGAATGCCGAGAGGAGGGAGAGGCTGAGGAGAAACGGATCACAGACAGAGAAGGGATGGTAAAGTGAGGAGGAGAGAGGGAGGAGAAGGCAGCAGGACAGGTTTTTCACAACCTTCCCTACCTCCACTGCAGCCTGAAGAGGCTTGTGCTTCTGTGACCCCACAGGACGGAAACACAAATATGACAAAATGAGCACAAAAACAAAAGAGAACAAAACAATGAGTACATCTTGATTGTAATCATTTGACAGGCTTCAATGCATTCTGTCAACTGTGTTCTATCTCTTAAACAGTCTTCATTAAATACATCACAGCAGAGGAAAGAGCATGCAAAGCTCAGCTGCTACATAGCATGCCATAGCTGTGTCAACAGCCGTTGTAAAAAGCAAACTGAAATTGTCCTCAAAATCACAATCAAAATGTCACCTCCACATAGCCAACATTTGAACTATTGTCTTCTAATTCTACAACCACATCCTAAACAGCAATACACAACTGTAAGCCTAAAGATGACAAATCTGCTCTAAAAAGCGCTACTTGATTAACAGTTACTTGTCACCAATTTGAGTCTCAGCATTAGAGAACTGATGATTGATCCTTAATTTGTGGATTATCTACAATGCTGGCAGTCTTTAATTAGGCTTATGATGACTGACAATGTGAGCTGAAGATAGAAAATCGTTTTATTGAAGAGAATGTAATGTACCCATTGGAACGAAGAATCAGTAGGAGGCACTGAGGTGATGCAGAAATGCAGGTGTCAAAACCACACACAGACACGCTCCTCTCTACTAAGATTAGGGGGGTCGGGGGCAAGAAGAAAGGGGACAAACCAATGTAGAGTGTGGGCTGCAGAGCTAGGTGCGGGCATGGCACACCCACCACTTACCTTTCCAATCCCCTGTGACCACATTCTTCAGGGGCCACAGTATAGAGTGAAGAGAGTCTTAGAGAGACAAGCGTGAAAAAGATGGAGGGTGAGGGGACCGAGTGCACGGCCAAACAAGTGGAGGAGGGAGAAATAGAAAGAAAATTAAAAACGCAGAATAGCAGTGACGGCAATGGGGGAGGAGGGAGAGAGGGGGAGAAATACAGAAAGCAAGGACAAGAGGAATAAAGAAGCAGACAGCAAAGGAGAAGTGTATGAGTAAGTTAATGCATGGAGTTTGGCTGATAAGAAGCAGTGGAGAGGCGAGGCCCGGTGTGTTAGTTACCTGCTGGAAGACCTGCTTTAGACTTTTTGGCTGGAGTGGCATCATTAGCTGCCTTATGTTCAGAGAACGAGGCCGTCCTTGTGGTAGCTGGAGTCTGGTACAGAGAAGAGAGAAATACAAGCTTTTTGCATTATTCATAGCCCAGCAGAAGGAGAGAGAGAGAGAGTGGTAGAGAGATGTGGTAAACAATCCCGTGGCTGGGAAATAGCCATCAAGTGGTGAAAGGAGTATTCCAAAATGTGTGCAGTTGTGTAAAAACTCGACTCCATTGACAATACATTGGCCATGTGTTGGACTTCAACTGGCTAGATGCAGGCACAATAGTTAGAGTCATTGATTATGAGGTTTTGCAGCTACAACCTTTATCAAGATATAAGGTTTCATATTTCCAATATTAAATATCTCAAGGGGGATTGAGTAAATAAAAAGAGCCAAACAGTTTGAAAACCCTGAAAAGCCTGTATTGCTACAAACATTTCATAACACACTGGATAGGTGTCACTGACAAACAGATGGTGACAAGAGTGCTGCTGGGAGTGACAGCAAGGCAAACTGATACCCCCTTTCCACCAACTGGAACCTAGTGCTGGTGCTGGGCTGGTGCTGGTGCCGGTTCGCAGTTGGTTCAACTTGCGAACCTTCTAAGAACCGGTTTGCTTTTCCACGGGCTAGAGCTGGCTAGAGAGCCACGTCATTACGTCACTGTATACGTCTCGCTTTCCCAGCAACACTAGCGGCAACTTCAAGCACAACAACCAAAATGGCGGACTACGTCTCCTTGCAAGTGTTGCTCCTGGCTTTGCGAGCCTTCATTGGCTTCATTGGTCACGATAATCCCGCCCCCAGCCCCTGACGTAAGCGGTTCTTTATTCTAGACCAGCAAAGTGTCGGTGCCACTCTGGAACCAGTTTTCCTGGCCGAGAGCCGGTTCTTTGGCTGTCGAAACGCAAAGAACTGGTTCAAGATTAGGCACCGGCTCCGAACCGGCCCTCGAACTGCCTTGGTCGAAAAGGGGTATGAGAGGGAACACAGCCTCCAGTTTAAAAACAAAAGACTGCACTTACTATGTTTTGAGCGTTTACATGCTCCAAGTATATTAAAGCTTTAAGGGAGGAATAGGAGTGCTGTGCTGGCACCAGTTTGTCTAGTTGTGATATTTAATTAAAAATTTTAACTTAACATTTTTTCCACTTTTAGCATGCATGCTCCCTGTATCAGTTCATTAACAGTCAACCACCCATCTAACCTGGCAGTTTATGCATTTGTGGGGAAACATTATCCAAAATACCATAATCCCCTAGCATGTATGAGCAATGCATGGATCATTTTGTGTGTCCTTTTTCTTCAGTAATTCTGGTTGCAATTAATGATAATGTAAGGGAAAAACACCACTGGGGAGTGCAGGTGAGCTATTGCTGGAGGCTGGATGTTTATTGACTCTGGTGCAAAAATGTAAATGGTCCACCAAAGTTAAATAATGCTGAAGTTTACACAGCCTTTAGGTCTTTATGAATAAGGCAATAGGTCCACTAAAGTTAAATAATGCTGAAGTTTACACAGCCTTTAGGTCTTTATGAATAAGGCAATAGTGTCCAAAGAAAACACAACCTTAACTGACATCTATTTGAAATGGAGGACCATGGCTAATGAATTAGAGGCCTCAGTCCAAACATGGACAACATAAAAAGGAAAAATGGCATAATATTATACAATAAACTAGCTGCAAAGTCAGAGCCTTCCACAGCTGAAACAGTGTGTGAGTTTGAACATTCGTACATAACTGAATTATATCACAAGAAGATAGGGAATGCACTTCAGTATGCAATGCTTTTGCAAAATGTAAACAGAAATTGGAGACATTTGTGGCATCTTCAGTGTTGGCTTGTTTTGCTGAGAAATAATTCTGTTTTCATGAACTCTCCAATGGAATCACAACAGAAGTAATATCTTCTGTACCCTCCCCATTTCACAAACGAAAATGCCATGCATGTCTCCAGTGATAAGACATCCCAAGTGTGTTTAAAAGTGTACAGGTGACTTGTTGGCTGTCCTATTATTTCAACATGTCATTGTATTGAAAATACCATAGCATTGTTGCTGGCGTTGAGGAGGAAGTTGGCGGTATGAGCGTCCATGGGAGGCTGGTTGGGGATTGGCCGGTGGCCCAGGGCCATGCCCACGATGGCCGTCATATGGGTCTCTGTACCAAATACATGGATGGGGATGCCTGTGGTCTTCCCTGCAGAAAGAAATACACCCAGGAGTTGGACAAATGGCTCAATTTAAAAACATCCCCTGCCAATTTATATTCCCTTCACCCCCCAAAGAATGGAGGTAGCATAGACACATCAAATCTTCAATTATTGTCATTCAAACACTACAAACACTTGTGCATGTATTCCAAAACAAACATTCTGCATTCTGCATTCTAATTAGCTGTCAAAATGTATATTTTGTATATTTCTGTAACTCCACACATTTCAATAACACCCGCTCAGATGACCAGAGAGTACAGATTTCTGGTGTTTTTTAAAAAGAGGGCTCCCCTGTTAGTAAGACTATTCATATGGTGGGGAATGTTTCATCACCTAAACTGTCAGTAGTCAACTACTCTGTCAATCATGCTACTACAAAAACTTTTGGAAACTGAAGGCTCACGTGGAATACCAACAATGTGTAGTCAAACAAATAATCTATACTCTGTCACTTTGGAGATTCTTCTGCTATCCAAAGTGACTTCAAAGGCATATTACATAACATAAACACCATCTCATTCCCCTGTTCTGTGACTGAGCCTGCCCTTTGACCCTCAGCCTAGCATTACTCACCCACTTCCCCCATCACCCTCAGGCCCTCCTGGTAGTTGGGGCCTCCGCGCCGAACAAAGATGGTGACCTCGTGCTCCTTCAGAGGACCCTGGTAGTCTTTGATGGCCCTGACAATGCCCTGAGGAGAGAGACAAGCAGGTCAGCTATGTGCAGTAGAGGGAAGGGCTCCTTTGAATAAACATGTGTGTAGGTATATGAGGCCAGGTGGGCGTGGCTCAGTGACCCAGGGAATACCTGTGTCATTTTAATTAACACTGTCGAATATTTCCATGTCATGAGGCAAGATGCAAAATCTCAATCTCCCATGCTTCAACAAAACAAGAAAAGTGCTGTATATTGTCACACTCTGTGTGCAGTGACCAACTTTTCCACTGGGTGCACCAGCACATAATTCAGTAGCAGCAACATATTGGTCTGCAGACTGCTTTATTCACAGTTATTAATATGTTGTCTATTGTCTGTCAGTTATTTTCTGCTTTGGCCTGTATAAACAATACATTGCTTTACTACAATTTTAACTCTAGTTAGCAAATACTAGCTTTTGTGTGTGATCTGGCCAAATTGCATTCATACAGTTTACAAAAAGCTTGATTACCTACTGAGAGAGACCAATGTGTTTTAGCAGTGAGACAGCAGTTCTTAAATCAGGTATAGAGGGCGTGCCTGCGTCCACAAGGAATGGAGCTCTAGCAGCTCTGCTATTCAAAAACAGACTATCCTCAATCACAAAGACAAGACTATATTCTTTAATAGCTTTTGAAAGCACAAAACACAGCTTTTGAATATGTTTTCCTTAGGTGAAATTATTAATTCATTAATTAGTAATTTCACAGACTTAGTCACACTCTGGGGCCCTGTGACAACATTTATAGTGGTATTAGGAAGAGTTAGTAAGTAATATCATTAGCAGGTGGGTTATTAGTGTAGGATTTCATCTTACTGAAATGACTTTGCATTTTACTTTACAAACAATGTCTCAGATAAAATAAGTGTTGGTACAGTATATCTCACCTTGAATGTGGCCGCTACATTGGTGAAGTTGGCAATACTTCCTCCAATGATCAGCACTTTCCCTGTAGAGAAGTTGGCATGTTGAGAATAAGTCCGTGGCTGTAACTTGACACCCCAGTAACATAGTTTGGTGACAGCCATGAAGTCTACTGCTGGCAACATACACAGAGTGAACAGTGGCCTTGTGAAATACTCAAGGAGAACAAGCAATTAAAGGATTGTAGGCCACATGGCAGAGGTGTGAGCCAACACCTATTGCCACGTTTAAAGCAATATCACCCAAGTCTGTAAGAAATATACATTCTAAATTATTTAACCAGTATAATCAAAACTGTCAAGACTGGCAGTCCATGATTGTGAAAGCCTCTGGAGAAGTGCGTTGTGGCCATACTCACCTTGGTGGTGCTTCTCACGGGTCATGAGGGACAGGATGGTTTTTGCGTAGTCGTAGGTCTGCTGTTCGCTGGGCGCTCCGGAGTACTCGCCATAGTTGGCCAGCTCATCCACCCCACCCAGGTCACAGATGGTGTCGCTGCAGCAGAGGGGAGACGGACATTCAAGTACTGTGTCCTGATATTTTTAAATACTTGAACTGAATCTTAAAAAAATAGCTTAGTAGGCAAGTTTTTCCTCCAACTTGACATAATGTTACACCATTTTCCAGGTTTGGTTGACGTTACAAAAATACTAATAACATGCATATCAGGCACACACCCGTGTTTGGCCTTGAATAAATAGAGTTCAAACTGTCGCAGCATAACGATACTTTCCCCCTACATACTTGCATGCTATGTTAATGTTAAGATTGTAAGCACAAACAAAATTAGGGCAGTTGAGGTCACGCCACAGGGTGTTGAATGCACCGATGGTTTTTACTAGACTAGTGGAGCAGGTTATGCTCACACAGCCACAAGCAATGCAAGGCACAGTACCAAAAACAACTGGAGTTCTACAAAAACATATGCACATATGCAAATCATCCATGTCTATCCTAAACAGAGAGGTCAGGCCAAAATCACCTCTGAACACCTCTGTAGACATTTTGTGAAGTATAAACCATATATGATTTCATTTCAAGTTTTGCGCTAAAAGACTGTAAACTGCATTAAAGAGTGTGTATCTGGATTTGACCGTTGTTAAATATCTTTGGATCAAGGGAACCAGCGTAGAGGAGGATGCCTCACAGATAAATGCATCTCAGTGCTGCAAGTGGTGAAGAAGGTTAAACAGCCCCTCAAAGCACTTTAAATAAATAGCCCCAGGTAGCTAATAAAAAGCCCTGCCCTTCCTCATCATCGATAGGCATCTGGTTCCTACCTGTAGACCACTGAGGCCCCTCCTCCGGCCACCATGGTCCAGATCCTGCCGCGAGGGTTCAGCAGGGTCAGCTTCAGACTGGCACCACTCTTGGCATCCAGGTCAGCTATGTAGGCCTCCTACAGTGGACACACCACAGGAGTGGTTATACATTCGGGTCCATGCACGAGGCAGAGAATGGAAGCACAGACCAAGATTGAAGCTACTTGTGCACCAAAGTTGCTGAATGAGGCGAATGTATTAAGCTTTGGGTGCTAGTAGAAAGCTACTGGCAAAAATGATGGACAAGCCTCACCTTATTATTCTACATTGTGAAGAACATGACTGGGATAAATCTAGTTATGAATTTCTAGCAAATCAACTTTTGACATACATTTCAATATTTTTATGTGTTGTTCCTTCCAATTCCCAATAAATCAAACCACAAGATTACTAGGTATGCAGGGGCATGGTGTCAACACATTAATCTGTTAAGTCAAAGTCCAGGAGAAACAATCAAACAAAAAAAGTTATTCCACCAAAAACATCCTACTCATACATCTTCCATAATTAAAAATGTTTAACCAGTGAAAAAGCCTCATTCATGTCAACAGCCACTACAATCCCAATGGAATTCAATTTGCCCCCCAGAAATACTGTTGCACCGTCCTTCCACCTCACCTCCGGATAGGCTTCTCTGCCAAAGGGCGGGGGGAAGTCCACATCACCCCATTTGGCCTTGCAGATGTAATCTGCTGTGGCATCAATCTTGGCTGCCATGTCAAGGATGTACACTCCATCCTGGGTGACCACTGGTAAGAGGAAAAAAGTCATGTTATTCACTCAGCATTTACAAAACATCTTTATATAACACTCTTAAATGCACATAAATCTCATTTAGCCAAAACAACCAGCCTGTCAAATAAGGTTAAGATAAATAATAAAAAAATGTTGACACTTTCAATCGCTCCAAGCTTTTCCCTAAACTAAATTTCCCCTCAGTTCCAGGTTGGTATAGTTTGGTGATATGGTAATTATTAGTAGCTTGGTAATATATTGGTAACATGTGTAATGTAATAATTGTGAAGGCACAGTTCAGCAGCCTGAGTGACATAACTGGCAGGTGGTAAACAAAGCATGTCATCATCTCTGAATGTGCCCATCCCATACTTGTTTAATTACCCTCTGGCCATCAGTTCAGCCTCGCTACTGGCAAGAAAAACAGGTAGAGGAACTAAACGCTGGCCGAGGGAGGATGATGATTGTTGTCACTCATGATGTCAACACTATTGGTGGGGATGGTAGTGCTGGTTGTGATGATGATGACAATGATTTGTCTTATGCTGCTTGCCTGAAACTGCATGGACAACTTGAACTGCTACAAACTGTTGTATCTCTTCTGTTTTTGTTTTGATACTTGCTATGAAACAAATTAGCTATTGGGACATTTAAATTGAAAACTGAACTAGCCATTACTATCTTCTTAGGGGTTAGGGTTACTTTGTGATGTTCAGTCTCTCTCTGGGCTGAGTAATTTGTGTGGTGATGAATGTTTTCCTTAAATAAAGATGTGGAAGTTGTTCAAAAAATGTCAGTACTGTTCCCTACTTTCAGAATTGCTTAGTAACACTCGATTCTTGCTTTTGGGAGTTCTGAAAGTTAGAACTCCTCTACGATATTAGCTACATACCTAGTGGGTTGATCTCTAGGTAGGTGAAGTAGAGGTCCTCGTACAGGTTGAAGAGGCCCACTATAAAACTGGCCAGGACTCTTTAAAGGAGACAAGATCATCAGATTAAAATGAGTATACAAAACCAAGACAGCATTTACTTTGTGTTAGGGGAGAGGGGTCAGTGACAGCATGCCTTAATGGAATACTACTAAAAAAAATGGAGTGAGAGAACACTATTCCTCACCATCTATAAACCATGAAATGTAAATAATGACATCTCTTGTTGGCAAACAATTCTGCCTCATGCTATCCAACAGCCTTAGTGTCAGCCAGTGTGGCTACCAAGGCAGCAGTGTCAAAGTCCCCACTGCCAGGTGACCAGGACTGACACTGCCACTTGTAATAGGCAGTGCATATTATATTATATTATGTTACAAATCACCACAGATGTCACACTGAATCACACTTTGCTTGTAAAGGAGAACAGAGTAAATACAAAGGAAAGATAGAAGGCCTGAGAGAGGCCAGCATGCTCTCTACACTGGAGATAGACACAGCATGTGGAGGAGGAAAAGAACAGACTAAAACAAACTGCACAAGGTCACTCTGTTGGCAAAGCCAAGAAGGACACAGGCGCAATACTGGAGAGAGAGGGGCAAAAACTCCACAAAACAACAGCGAACCGCAGCCTCATTGCTTCACTTGCAGAGAGGAACAGTATTCACAGCAAGAAAGCGGAGCAGTGCATAAACTTGTCCAGTTGCAATTTGCCTTTTCATGCTGTATCATTTCCAGTCCACATGACGCTGAGAGTGGGAGTGTTAAGCTAACAATACTATGGCTAACCATGCAGCACCCACAGGTAGACACATCACAGTAACAAAGTAGAGATGCACCAATACCAGCTTTTCACTGCCAATGCCAATTCAAAGTATTAGAGTACCATCTGAAACAATCCATTTATTTTATTGACCTAATGCACATAAGACCATTACGTTGGGTTCACTGGACAAAAATGACTGAGATGTAACCAATTTTTTTCATTAGAGACACACAGCATCCTTCTGTGCCTTATGCTAAGTAGTATCAGTGCATCCTTACTTTCAACCATCTAAGTTTGTGTTTAAAACCACTGCTGTAGCATGTTTGAATCATCAAAGCAGAGATGCATAAAATATTCTTTAAAGAAAAAAACATAACAATAAAAACAGGAGGTTAAGATGTGTCCCTACTCTTTCTTGTCCTCAGGGACATGTGTGAGGAGCTGCTCTGTGACTTGGCCCTCGCTCAGCTTGTCGTCCACGGCAACCATCAGCCTCTGGGCCTTGGCGTCCACGTCGCCCACCTCCACGCCGCCCTCATGGTGGAAAAGCACGTGGTCGCCCTCACGCGTGGCATAGATGCACACATAGAACTCCTCCTCCTGGGTGGACAGGCCAGTGGAGAGTTAGGGCAAGGATGCACACAGTTTGGGTTCAACTCATTTTCAAACTTTTAGTTCAAAATGTAATTAACTTAAATACATTTGCCAAAAGGAGAGCACGCATTCTCACTTGTGTTTTGAATATTTGCATTTTGAAGAACACCTTTTTCCTAAACCGACTCTCATACAGCTAGAAGTTTGCATACAGATACATGGGTGCCAAGCAAGTCACACGTAAACACCATTCACACTCAGAACACACTTAATTACTGCGCAATTATGTGAAATAAATATACCAAGTAGACATGTGCACACTGGCATAAACATAAAACACACAGGATCACTTTTAGCACAATGAATTGCTTGCATGCTGGCTTTCAAACGTGAGTCCCAGGTTAGGCAGGATGTGGACTGAGGACACATAACAGGCTGGGACACATTACCTGTGTATGTGGAACGAATGGCTCAATGAGGAAGTTCTTCAGCACACCCTTTGCTTTTGCCACCTGTCAAGACACCTGTCAGTTTCATTTCACAAACCACAAGCAACCACAAGTCTAACCTAATTATGGACTTGATAGGTAACTACTGCCAAGTGCAGAAATGAATGGCTCTGCAGAAAATATTTTTTTAGTGCAAACAGGAAAGAACACATTGCTTTATTGGAAGATTTAGAGGACAGGACTGTGAGAGGTAAAAATAAAAAAGCTGAGTAACAACCAATGGAAAAGCTGGCTGGTGCAAAAATTCACTAGTAGTTTGCTTAAAGACGGGAAGTATGGCGACTGCTTGTAGAAAGACTAGTAGAGCAGGGTTGTTTTGATGGCGGACCAGAATAGACCCCCCCCCACCCACCCACCCACCCCCCTCTACTGGCATCACATAACCTCTGACCTGGCAGATCTAAACATAAGCCCATGTCCTCTGGTGCTGGACACAACATGCCACCACATATAGCAGGTCCATATTGTGGGACTAATGGACAGAGAATGGTGGCTTACATGCTTTTCATGTAATAGCACATGGTACTCATGTGATTACTACATGTGTCAGAGCAGTCAGACCGCTAGGCTGCATTGTAATATTCAGTCATAACTTATTTAGCCAGAGAACCACAGTGAGATCATGGCTCCCATTTATAGGCAGGCCTCCGGCCCTGTGTACAATTGCAAAAATTATCCAAGAAAGAACGACATCAAAGTTCAAGAACCAAATCAATAATATGTCCAAAAAACAGACATTAGAGGTAAGGATAAATGAACACCAAAGGATCAACATGCAGTTTGTGCACTGGTACACTGGTAGAGTAAGTACTGGACATTTTCCTGGGCACAGGCTGAGTTGATTAAATCATGTGATTTCGATGGGGGACTTTGGTACAGGATAGCTAGTCATTCAGAACAGACTGACCATTCTCTGTCTGGGTAACAAGAGAGCTAAATGAGCAGAAAGAAAGACAGACAGATGACCAGTCAACTCACAGTGGTCTCTCTCATGAGGCGGGGTCTGAGCCAGTCCTGGACGCCCTGCAGGTCCAGGTTGATGCCCACCAGCCCCAGCTTCCCACGCCGCTTGATCAGCTGGTCTGGCTTCACCGCCAGCCGCTACAGGAGGAGCGAGGGAAGGACAGATGAGAGACAGATAACGAGCCAAAAGCCACAGGTTTGCAAGTGCTTTGAGACTAGTGATGCATCGATACTGGTGTAGCATATCAAACTGATACCAGGCTAAATAAGGTAATGGTGTCACAGAATTACTAGGGAATACTAAAATCACTACCAAGTCCACCTGCACAGGTATTCATTTCTGAAATTCTAATAGGAGGTGCTTAGCCTATATGTCTTCATGAGAAACTTGTTACACTTGATGTGATGCATATATCTTTGTTTATCTGTATCGGATCCAAAAATCATGAAAACGTGTCAAACATTAATTGCAACATGACAGCCTTCAACCTAATCAAGATTTGTAGCTTGGTTTCAGACTTGTGTGTTTAATCTAAACTCACTATTATGATAAGATTAGAAAAGAGTCTGAACTGAAGGCTGATGCTGGCACAAACCTGAAAAAGTCAGGCTTTTGTTAGACATGAGTGAGACAAGTAACCTACGCTTTCTGCACAATGACATTTTCAGCCAAGTCAACCTTTTGACACAGGTTTCAGTGACATCCGCAATTAGCTTCAGGATTTCAACAGCATCCCCCTCCAAAGCCGGCAGAGGAAACTAAATCCCAGCCAAGGCAGGTCAGTGGAAAGCTGTTATGGTTGTAGTGAGCCTCACCTCAGTGAGCAGCCACGGGTGCTCCTGTGTGAGGCGGTCCCAGTCCGTCTCAGAAGTGACGTTGGCATAGCGGAAGCGGTTCTGCACGGCCGCTGTGGTGCAGATGTACTTGTAGAGGAACTCCTTCCCTGTCTGCTCCGAGATGGCTTTCGCCGACATGGCAGCGCTGGCTGGCACAGGACCTTTGAAGAGAGAGGACACGGACAATTAATTTCACACAAGAACAGCATCATCATAGCTATGATAACAGATAAATCAGACAAAAATATAAGTCCCCAGACAGTGTTCTAGATGCACTTTAGATTAACTGGGAGCTATGAGCCAAGCGAATATAAATCCAGAGTTACTACCATGTAATGTGACTGCTTGGTATTAAGATAAGGAAAACACATAAAAAAAATAAAAAAAAACATATGACAATAAAATGTAATACTGTGTACAAAGATTAGACCTTTTATTAAATGTTTTTTCTATACAAAATACAAGCAGAACCTTGTTTAATGTCTTGTCCAATGAATGCATCTGGTGGTAAATGTTTGCATAGTGTGTCAAGTGAAGCAGATGTGCGGGGAACATTATTTTAGGGATGTGATCAGGAACAGAAAAAAAAAGAGCAATATCCCAATAAAATAAAAGATTAATGGGAGTTGTGTGGCCCCCCAAATATCTGAAAAAAATACAATCCCATCCCTGTCATTTATACATGCTATGTGGGACACAAGGTAAATAAAAGTGATTCTGATTAAATGAGATATGCATACTTAGTCAGAAAAAAAGGGGGCAGTGGAGCTCAGAAGGCTATCCCTAGTTAGATACAGTCCAACAGTAATGCTACACCAAGTTAGGCCAAAACTAATGAATGTTTCACTGCCAAGGACACTGTGGGCTGTACTGTGAGAACTGCAGTAGATAATATAACCAGATAAAAGATTTTTTTTTTTTTTAAAAGAAGCCGTTATCATAGCTTTATTGAATTCAAGCTAAGTAGCCATGGCAGCATTCTGCTACCTCGTCAGCAACCCTTATCAGATTGTAGTTATGGGATTCCTGCAATGATAAATCCTTCGCTATGAACTGTAAACTGTAACTGAAATAATTGTAAAAGTGTTCGCTATCAGCTGGATTGCACATAATGTAAACAACATACTCCTCGCAGTGACAGGCATTAGAACCTGGAGCTGTTGTAAATCACCCAGCTCAACCACAGTAGGAATAGTATCCTCTAAAGGTTTGACGAAATCGTACATTTGCCAACTTTTCACAGTGCCAGTCCATTTACTTTGTTAGTGTACTGTTGAGGAAGAAATGGAAAAGTACCTATGCTAAACAACATTCCTATATGCTCACTTAATATGCAAACTTTGACCCATATTTATACCTTACGTGCCTAAAACTCAAGAATACTGAATCTGCTTCACCATTATAAGATTAAACTCTAAAAGTAACATCTTGTGTGTTTCTCATAGAACTGTGAGCTTGGAATGTGCAAACGCCCAAATCCCGTAGATAACACTGATCAAGTGGCCTTGACAAAATAATAACTTCTAGAAGAAGGTGCTCACCTCTTATTATGCATCTGATTAAAGTTCTAGAACAATAATTATCATTGGTTGTTCAGTCTTGTTCATATGACCTTATACTTTTTGAGCAATAGCTTTATTATATTCTCTCTGTATTAATATAATCATGAATATTCAACACTATAAAAATCATCCAGATTTTGAGTTCCTTGACTCCCAACCTGCAGATTGAATAAACCTCAAAATGCCTCTCTCTCATCCTGAGTTTTCTTCCACAGTACATATATGCCTTCATCCATCTAAAATAACCATCGCTCTGTTTATTAATGAAGCTGGCCACTGGAAAAAACAAATATTAAATAGGAATATCACTCACTTTAAAAAAACATGTTTATGACCAACGGTAGTCCAATCGGTATTTGTCCCAAATCTAGAAACCTGAGAGCCTGACTGAAAATGCATCCTTGCCTACAGAAAAACATCCTGGGTACTGTCACAGTCAGCTTTATCACTACAGTCTTTATGGAGCTGTACACTGTTGTAACATCTCACTGAAGGTATGACAAACTGCCATTTCATGCTTAGATGTAGCAAATAGTGGTAAACACTAAAATAAACTGTCCTTTGGGGCATAGGAATACCATTTCAAAGCTGAAATTGAGGGGGAAATCACTTATAAAAACAGTCTAAACATCCAATCCCCTGGCTCCAACTCAAATCAGACATTTACAGTGTGTACACGACACATAGCTATGGTCCCTTACTTCAACCAACAAACCAGTCTTTGTGCAACATGTGCAAGCCGACGCACACACAGTGAGAAATTAGACACACTATAAAACCATTAAGATAGCTGGGTCAATACAAGGTCTTCATTCAGAACATGTGCTGTCTTGCAGTAAACCTGACAGAAAGGGACCTTCTGAAAGTTGGTATAAATCAAAGTCAGATGGCAAAAGGCTTACCACTACTATTAACTCAACAGCTGAGTGGCCACCCACTGACTTCAATGGTTGATATGCTCATATGCTAAGCTCAGGACAATGGGAAAACACAGATAAAGACCAAAACACAGTTGTTTCTCTCTGACCACTGATTACTTAGCACTATTAAAATGCTAAACTTTTTGTGTGGACACCCTATTTGTTCCAGGATTTCTAGTTTATTGGAACTAGGCTGGATATGAGGAGTAAAGGTGGGGCCACTGAAAAGGGTGTAGGCCTATATAATATAGACTATGACTATGAGTTTTGTAACACTGACCCAGCCCCTCTACATTTCTAATGGCATCGACCCCAGAAGATATCAGTGTATCACTAGAACTGGGCCAAATCCAGAGGCAGCTTATTTTTAAACACCCCAAAACAAGTCAAAACGGCGGCATATGATCGGCATAAAAAAAGAGAGGAGAAACATGTTTACATTATGTCCACCCGAATACACAGTCTCACCAACAAGCTGTCAAGGCCACAATCACGAAGTGGAATCTTACAACAGTAAATGCTGATGTGTCTGAAATGGGATGTGATAAATGTGGCAAGTTGACACAAGGATGGCAGGTTGTTCTGGTGGTGTTGACATTCTGGTTGCAGACATCGCAGCATGTCGCCAGACCAGCTCAGCCAGCTCATCACTGCCATGCCTTCCCTCCCCCACACCCATGCATTGATTGGTCATGTTTTTTTAGGCCAAATATCAGCAGTTTACAGCCTTACTGAGAAGCAGGAACCTCAAATAGCTGGAAGCAATGCAAAGAATAGCCTGAACACTCAGCTGGTCCAGGAGGTGCCATTACCACTAAGCAAACAGTGATAAGTAGTGAGCCTTGATAACAGGCATCTTATCTCCCTTTCCTCTTGAATGTTGATAACATTTTATGAAGGCTTCGTTTCTCAGCTACTGGCACTAACAATTGTTTATTGGCCGCCGTTCTTGAGTTTGGGGCTAAGTGTGACACTTCAATATAGAAAGGTAGCCTGCAAGATGATTGATATCTAATCTCAGAAGGCTAGCTAGCTGCTCAGCTAGGAATTAGCTTAGCAGGCTATCCTGTCATGCTCTCGGAGGCAGATGTCACAGTATTTAGCCTGTCATAATCCACGGATCCAGTCCATTGTTTGAAGTCATCTAGCCGTGAAATGTGTGTGTCTCCTTTGAAAGCTCCTACTGACCATCTGCGGGGAAGGAAAGAGCATTTGCAGGAAACACAAGCATGGGGGATTAGCCAGCAAGGAGGCATTGCTTTAGAAACAGCTGCGGTCTGATGAACTTGACTGTACTCTAGCATCACCTCCCCAGTGCACACTAACAAGCTACATGTACTTTAGGCTAACAAGAGTAAAAACTGGTCAGACAGATACCACACCCACTTCATGCTAGACACAGACTAGAGCTTTAACTAGCTAGCCAGGCAAGTTCGATACATTTAGCTTAGCTCACGGTCGACTTCCTGGAAATGGGGAAACAGAGTTATCAGTTAGGTGTAGCTGACGACTGAGAGACAAGGGAGGATACTGGTCTAACCACAGCCTTGACCAAGAGGTGCTGTTTGGGGATGATGTAACGTTACACGTTTGTGGCTAGTGTGAGCTCTGGCTTCCTGGCCCAGGTCATACTGGGGAGTGGGCACCTAATCAAATCAAATCAATTCAGTTTTGGGGCCCGTGTTTCAGCTGCAGTGCCTGGCAGCCAAGCGACGCGATGTAGGCAACCGTTACAACATTTACATTGATAGCATGATTACAGTGAGTACAGTGCAATTTAGTCACGCAAACTTCACAGCATCTCATAAGTAACGTTACATCCGCTACAGTCCCTTGGCTGGCTAGCTAACCGTTGGTATTGTAGCCTCACACTGGAGACGCTAACTGGGAATCAGAGAGGCCGACTAGTAATCAAAACCTGAAAAACATTACCTTGTCAATGAAAGCTGCACTTCCTTGGAGTTTATGAATTGTGCCCTGGTCACACACGACAGAGCTAAACAGCCACTTCTTATACTGAGCCCACTCTTGCCAGTTGCCACCTCACTCACTTTTGTCGCACCATAATCTGGCGACCGATTACACGTCCTCTCAGCTGTTTCCATTGGTTTATACACAGTCACGTGGTCATGCCATACACGCCCACTGTCTTCATAATAAGAAGCCACCTACAAATAAAAAACTATAACGCAGTTAACAGACTATATATTTGAAATGTTATAACATTTTAAGAAACCTTACAAATGTATGCAACCCCCTTCAACACTTTATGTATTCCACAATATTGGTTATGATTAATTTTATACGAGGCTTCAATTCACTTCACAAAAAATACCCAAACGAAGTAATTAAAAAAATCAATAATCCCTAATGTAGTAAAATTTGACACAATAGTGCCATCTACTGGGAGATAAAATACTTTGATTTATAAATACTTAGATTCTTGATGCTTTGGCAATATTGTTGTTGTGACATTCATGCCAATAAAGCAAAATTTGAATTTGAAAAATACCACACATGTACAAAACGGGGTCAATCTCCAGGAGAAGCAATACTTCCAATTAACACAAGATGTATCAGGTTTCAAATTCAATTTGCTCATAGAGGAAGCTGCAACAGCTGGAGATTAGATCAAAGATATAAGAAAAAAACTCCCAACATTACATTAAAAGACAAATCTTTATTTTTCCAATAACAAAAGCATGTCTCTTGTTAATACTGTGACATGTTTTAAAAATGATACACAGGTCAGTGACAGGACCGTGACGATGGACATTTCCAGCCTACCAACATGGCCCTTAACAGGTGGAACGAGTAGGGAAGGGCTGTACTGACCAAACGTGCATGACAAGTAGGTGCATGACAGCTAGGTGTGACTGACAATGATACACAAAACTGAATAAAGTCTTACATGTTTGGCTGGATAATTCTATGTGCAAAGAAATGATTCGGGGGTGTTTACGTATTCACTTGCAAAATTCAACTGCCTTTAAAGGCCCGACTTGGAAATGTTTCCCCAAAAACAGAGCACAAAAACATGCTTAGCAAGACAATGTTTTGCCTTTGCAAATGGAGGTTGGCTGGCTCTTCAGTTTTGAAATTGTTTCATTGTAAGAAAGTGTGGGGTTAATTGTTCTGCTCATTCTGGTAAGGCACCACTTAAAACTTGGATGGGGACATAAGAGGTGGTCAGTGCTGAGTGGAAGTGGGTATACCTTCAAATGTCTTAAGCAACTGAAGAAAACCCCTAGTAGATGTGTGTTGGTTTTGGCCTGTTTCAATGAAAAATCACTCACAATCACTGAAACTCAAAGGGAAGAGGATGGGGTGAAAAAAACATTTACAACTGATTTGAGTAAAAAACAAAAACGAAAGGGCAGACCATAAACACTGGCATTAGGTTGCATACAGTCAGAATTTAGAATATACAATAAATATAAATAGACCTAAAGGAAATTGAAGAAAAAGAGAAATTATGAACACAAATAACGCTTTACATTCCAGTCAACTGTACAATGCAGCATGGAGACTAGATGAAGAGACAAAACCCTGCAGATTGATCCTACAGTCTGCGAGTGAGCCAATAAAACCTGGACACACACTCACAACAGGACAGTGTTGTCCTCAAGCGCTGTCCTGAGGTCAGTTTTGACATTTACCTTCCAAAATACATTGATTCTTGCTCTACAGGGAGTCAGTCTGTCCCAGGAGCATCTTAAAAACTCATACTATGTATTATTCCTAAAACTAATCAACTATGATGCTTACATTTCCGATGCATTCCTTAGTATTGATCACCTTGATCAAGGTATAGCGGCAGTTTTACAAGTTTAGATTCTATTTAGATTTTGGCAATACCGACATGCTCTGAGATAAGCTCATCCACACCTCTCTGAACCATTTGTTAACTAATTCCTTATCTACAATGTTCCCTTCATATTTAAAAACTTTGAGCTGTTCTTCATAGTTCCTGTTAGTTTAATTGTGACGAGTAAATTTAGGAGTGGATGCAATAACCAAAAACCTCTGGAAAAAGTATAGTGGGGAGATTCTGCGAGACAAATCAGGAGGTGATTGTGAGTCCAACTTAATATTGTCCACTGCAGGGCTGCAATGTTCCCGCACGATACTTCAATTTAACCAAACTGGAAAAAGAAATTTCCAGGCCCAGCATCTAGAAAAAAGAAAGAAACAAAGAATTCATAATTAATAAGATGTAATGTGACCCGTTTTCTTATGTTTCAATAAACTTAGTGATGTCTACATACTTGAACTGGATTCAAAGTTGAATCCTCCGCCTTGGCCACCGAAGAAGGCCCTGAAGATGTTGTTGGCATCGAAATCTAGAGAGAAAACCCAAGGCAATAATTCACAAGGTGTGTAAACAAGAAATAAGATCAAATCATCATTTGCAGAATGTTCAACCATTATTTTTTATCTCCAATATAGAACTTCAGTCACCACACAAGAAGAGTTGAAGTACTAGGGCTGCAACTATTAGTCAACATTATGACGACCCCCCCTGCTCTGTCTGCTAGTGCTTGTGTGCCGTCTGTGTGTGTTTCTATGCAGGTGTCTGGGGGCGGAGCGGGAGGGTCATCAGCGCCACTGGCAGCACCTGGGCCCAGTACTGCCAGGGGATAAGAGCTGCTGCTGGCTCTCTCCTAGAGACCCCACCACTTTGGCTTTAATTTGGCGTTTGTTTGCGTTCCTTGGGTTTATTTCCACACCTTACAACATCATACTTACATCCCTAACACTCCACATACCATCATAGTATTTGAGTTTTCTTATTATGTTCTTTCTTGAATAAATTGACCATATATTCCATTGGCTTTGTGTGCGTCTCTCGTTTTGTCATGGTCTTGGGGCCGGGTTGTGACATCATCATCAATAGCAACATCAATGTAAATTTCTGGATTTTGTTTTGAATGTGGCTGCGAGAAGGCCAAATCCTGTGCGTGCGCATGAGGATTCCAAAAAAATCCTGACTGCCCTAAGTATGAATACTGTAAAGAAACCCCTGTCTAGCTAGCTTATTATTAATATAGTCAGGAAATCTTGGCAATTGCCATTTTCTTCACGGCCAAATTGCTCTTCTCGGATACATAATTAAAAAAGCGGTATTGAAGATGATAGTGTAGGTTTTTCTTTGGGGGCTGCCTGCCTAGAAATAAGCTCTTTGTTATTACAGGCATCCTATAGTAGCTGGCTAGATCTACACAGTGAAATGTAATGTAAATGTAGCTAGCAATAGCCATAAAGCAGTAGCTTATTTTGGTCTGGACTAAGGCAATAATATGCTGAAACGTAATTTAACTGTAATGATGTATTCCACCTAAAATTTTGTATAAAATAAATACATTTTACTGCAAGTTATGATAATCTGATAACTGATAATCAACAGTTTCATAACAAAAGAATCATTAGTTGCAGCCCTAGTAAGTACAAAAACACACAAGGAAAACAAAGCAAAACCTGACAATTTAGGAGGGGAAAAAAACGCTGCACTGGGAACATCACAGAAAGTTACTGCTTATGAATCATTCAATCTGACTCAAACCTACTCCCTCTACTTCATTTCCTCTTCACATTTCACCTTCAAATAAATCAAATCTACTGAAATACAAGTGCAGTGACCCGCCCCTGCCCTTTTCAAAAGCAGAGGCTAGATTTATACTTGGAAATAGGTTATAATAGATTTAATTATAGTTTTTTATGGATTCATACTTTGTCTGAGGTAAACAAATTGTTGGGTAATTCAAGCCTGCTGCAAATTAAATTCTTTATAATTGGTTGCCTTTCTCTGATAAACACAATGTCCAAGTCAGTTCCTTTGCTTCTACCATTCACATCTATTCATGCCCGGGTCATTCTATTCTTGAACTATGCCCATTTGTCTCTGGTCATACATGTTGTTATAGACTACTCTCAAATTCACCGTTTGAAGAAAAATAGCATGAAACATTGACGAGAGCACGAATACGTTCTCTTTCATCCAACAAAAATATAAATCTAGCCATAGAAAAGAAGAAAGCACTTACCTCCTCCACCAAAGCCACCATCGTCCTCGAGGTCGTGTCCATTGTCGTAGCGGACCTTCTTCTTGGGGTCGGAGAGCACAGTGAAGGCCTCGCCCACCTCCTTGAACTTCTTCTCCTCTTCCTTCTGCACCTCCGCAGTCGCTGCGCTGTGGCGGTCTGGAAGACAGCGACAAAACGAGTCACCTACCATCAAGAGCTCGCCACACTTGACACAGACCACATCAAACATAATCAAAGCTGGTGTTCCGCATAAACAGAGTTCAAGCTGTTGGCCACCGTGTGATACCATTAATTATGTGTCCAAAATGTTAAAAATGTGCGCCCCATGAAAAATACATTTTGGTAATGTTTTCACTTCTTTTTCTTTTAATTAATTTGCTAAATTTCCTGATTTCTCCATTGACATAATCAGGGAAGTTTTCAAAGTCCCTAACTTTTCCTGTCAGAAACAGAACTCGCAAAATTCTATAATATTCCAAATACCCCATACTGTCCACAATGGTTGATGTTGGAGATATCTACAGGTAGTCAATACCATGCAGGATATTTGTGTGTGCACGCGCCATGTGAGTGTAAAAAAAGACGATACCTGGGTGGTGCATGAGGGCCCGTTTGCGATAGGCCTTCTTGATCTCGTCGTCGGTGGCGTTCTTGCCGACCCCCAGCACCTTGTAGTAATCTTTCCTCTTGCTCTTTTTCAGCTCCAGCTGGGCTGTCTTCAGCAGATGCTTGTGTTCTAGAGAGCGAGAGGGAGACAGAAGCAAGCCTTATGTGAGCAGCTGAAAACCTGACCAACTAATAAGTCCTTTTAGACAGATAAATGTACGAAAACAAGACGACACCCGACAGCAGCGTACCTTTGGTCTTTTCCGTCTGGTAGACCTTTTCATAGTCCCGTACAGCTTCTTCATACTGCTCCGTGTTCATGTAACTACAGACACACAAAGTCACTCCAAACAACTGCAGAATAATCAAGAAAAAACACACAGAATAGGAAGACTAATGTAGGCAGACTGGAGGGATAGCATACCACTGGGCCCGTCTCAAGTACGCCTTGATGTAAGTGTCGTCCAGCTTGATTGCACTGGTGCAGTCTTCAATGGCCTGATCGAGTTTCTTCAGCTGTTGATGAGGAAGAAGCAAATGACAGTGAGCTGAGTGGAGAGGAAAAGGAAGAGCTTGAGCACTAGAAACTCGAGCTGAAAAATGACTTGAATCACATTGATTTGTTTCTCTTTACCTTGGCTCCTGCCGTTCCCCTGTTGCAGTAGAGCTTCGCGTTGGTCTTGATGTTGTTGGGGTCTATTGTCAGGGCCTCTGTGTACAGCTGGTAGGCTGCATCATAGCTGCAGTCCTTGAATGCCTGGTTGCCTTCCTCTTTCTTGGCTTTTAAGGCTTTGGCGTTCTGATTTGGGAGGAGAATAATCAGTCATTTGTCTTTTACAATCATTATCCAAGCTTGCCAAAAGTGAAATATGAACCCTCTAAAAAATATTCTAAATATGTCAGCATCATACGTGAGCAGAGCACGGTCACATCAAAGTCTTGGACCATGGAGTGTTGTATGATTCTACTTTTATGTATGTGAACCCCAGGAACAGAGAACAAAGTCAATTTCAATCCTTCTGTTTTCTTTGTCTTCTTTGAACCATGGCTGACTGAATTTGAAGCATGTTGCTCAACATCTAGTGCAGCCTTGCTAATTTGTATCATGCCACAACAGACGAGTAATTCTGAGAGGCAAATGTCATATGGAAATTGGCAGATATTGTATTATGACAAGTTTGCACAAATCATAAAGATCTGAATATCCAAAATTACATGTATCCCATGACAGAATTTGCCATGCAATATTAGACTATTTCATATGAGAATATGCATTATGTAAGATTTCAAAATAACTTATTGTTCCAAAAAACTTTGACAAATTGCAATCTAACCCTTCCCCTAAAAAAAAACCCTATTTGGTTTTTGTTAATTCCAAGCCTTGGTCCACCAAGCTTCAGCTGATCCCCTCATCTGAGTAGAAGATGACTGGGTGACAAGCTGACAAACTTACCCTGCAGGCTAGCCGGGCTTTCTCGTGGTCAGGTGCCATGCGCAGAGCCTGGACGAAGAACTGCACAGCTTTATCGATGCAGTCCTCGTAGTAAAGACATAGGCCTCGAACGTACAGCGCGTCTGCGTTGGTGGAATCCATCCGCAGGATGTCGCTGGGAGAGAATGGTTTGTTAGAAGATCTGTTGTAAATATTGTATATATCTGAGCCATTGTTTAAAAATCAAATAGAAAATCTGCCTGAAGTGATTTAGTGTTGGTTTGCTCTTTAAAAGCTCATCTCAATCTGAAGTGAAAATAGTTACAGAAAATGGAAAAAAATATGAATCTCTGTGACACAATAATCACCCACCACAGCCCCAACCCCAAAAAGCCTGTTTGTCTCTACCTTGCCACTGACTGGGCTTCCGGATAGCGTCCCAGCAGAGCCAGACACTCGGCCTTGAGGATTTTGAAGCGGTGGCAGGCAGGGGCCAGACCTAGGGCCCGGTCCATACAGTACACCACCTGGAGCAGGGGGAGACAGGAGATAAACAGTCAAACACTAGGTCTAAAACTACTCACACTGCAATTACATTCAAACATGATAGAGGGGCAAATGTTGGGAGTTTCTAACAGCAAAATATTGTTCATATATACCTTAGCCACTTGCGGCCTTTCCAGTGAAACAAAAAGTTTGACAAGAGGTGACAGACAAGAGGTTTCTATGAGTTTGGTCAAAATGAAAATGGATGTTAGGTACCTTTCTGAAATCCCGCTTTTCAAAGCCAAAGTCCGCCATTCGTTCATACTCCAGGACTGATGTAGCATTCTTATGCTGAAATACAATTAAAAAAACAGCACTACTCAGCACTAGCTTAACAGTGGGAATAGACAGTTTCATCATTTAGTCATGCAAATTAGAGATCGTGCTCCGAGTGTAAAATTAGCAATACAATACCCCAACGACTCAGAAGATTAATTTTTTTACAGTGACTGAATAAAAAGGTAAAAAGTTGAGTTGGTCATCAACAGCAACGACAGCAGGTGAAACCTCACCTCCTGCTGGGCCTGGCTATTGCTGGGCTCCAGTTCCAGAACCTTCTGAAAGCAGCGGCTAGCTGCCATGGCATTTCCCAAAGATAGGTGGCACTTGCCCTCACGCAGATGACCCTGTGGGACAGGAAGGACACACGTCCTTGTTAGGACATAAAACCTCTACATAACAATCTCTATTCTACAGGTGCAACCAGGGTTCCGAGAGAATTAGGAGTCACAAGCTGAGAATGAGGATGATGCTCTTGCTCTTGTTATAGACCACATCATGCATCACATGATTGTCTGTTTAAACTGACCTTCATGAAGCAGTCATCCAGCCGCACAGCCTGCTGGGAGTCTTCTAAGGCCTCTCGAAAGCGACAGAGCATCATGAGAGTGGCTGCCCTGTTGCCATAGTAACTGGCATTTTTGGGGCATGCATCTTGGGATAAAGAACAAAAAACACAGGTAAACTTAGCCCTTCTCTTAACACAGGACTTTTGATCAGAATCAGAAATACTTTATTGATCCCCGAGGGGAAATTGGGTTTCGTTGCAGTTGCTCACATTCTAGAAGAGAAATATATATAGGCATAGAGAAATTATAAGAAAAATAGAAATAAGAAAATAAATATAAAAATATGTAAAATATGTGCATTATACTACAATAAAATAAAAATATGTAAAGTATGTGCATTATACTACAATATATAACAACAATAATATAGAAATAAGAAAAATAAGAAATTTGTGGGTGGGTGTGGGGGAGGAGGAGTAGGAGGCAATCCCTGACCTGGGCCTTTCACTCCTGCTTTTTTCCTTCCCCCTTGTTTTTGAATTATTGCACAAAATTATTACCGGAATCAGTATTGCACAGTTTATAATATAAGTTATAAATTATGGGGTTATTAAGCTGCTGTCAGGGGTGAAATAAGTCCAAGGTCCAGTCTATTGACTCAGAGTGTCTGACACTCTGAGGGAGGGATGCTTTGTGGTATGAAATATAGCTACAAATTACAGAACAGATAAATCTTCAGTGAACAATATCTGTGTCTGGTTACTGACAATGGAACTATCTTTGCAGTATGTAGGGCTTACTGCAAAGATGGCTCCATGTAGGCCCATGTCAACAGTAAAGATTTTCCTGGTACAGTTCAAAGGTATGTGGTGGGAACTTAATTCCAGTGTTAAGGAGTACGGAGTGGCGCACTCACCGATGGCCTTTGTGTAGTAGTTGAAAGCCTCAGAGTAATCCTTCTTGACGTAGAATGCATTTCCTTGCTCTTTGAAGCCTTCGGCCTCACTGGGGAGAGGAGAGGAAACAACAACTGGGGTCAAGATGGGACAGTTACTTTACAGACAAAGGAGGCGTCAATAAAGTGATACGATATAAACCAATGATCACCCATTCAGCAATATACCATGTCAACACCCTCAACACGTCAGGTAAGCAGAAGGTATATAGAGAAAGAATCATGCTTTTAACAGAGGCCTACGACCTTGATCAGGTTAGTTTGCAAGAGACTTCCAGCAAGAACACACTTTGTCATTACTGTTTTGTTGTTTTTTTTTAAGATTTATTTTTAGGCATTTTATGCTTTATTGATAGAGACAGTGTTAGAGAGAGACAGGAAGTTATGGGAGAGAGAGAGGGGAGGACATGCAGCAAATGACAGCGGGCTGGATTCGAACCCGGGTCGCTTCGGGAAGGACTGAGCCTTATGGTACGCGCTCTACTCGGTGAGCCAGCGGGGCGCCCGTCATTACTGTTTTTTAATGTTCTGTTGTGATGCTTGCCCTGATGATTTAAGTCAACATATTGTAACATACAAAAACATGATTTCCTGATACTAACAGCCACACAGCCTGACATGTAGCTTTGCTAGTAGTTAGCTGTGCCCCACGTATCTGTAAGCGATTTTCTTGCAGATGGGGCAGAGTGTTGATGGGGTCTGAGAGGACTGAACTGTGGCATCTTTCACCTGGAACTGGGACAGCAGAGCAGGGGGCTGATTGTAGTGAAGGCTAGGACTAAACATAGCAGTGACAATCACCTGCTGCAGTCCTTTCAGTAAGTAGTAATGTGTAAACTATGTGGGACTGTAACAATAGGTCAAGGTCATCAACTATGAAAATTCCTCAATTTCCGTTTTCATAAGAAGGCATAATTGTGTTTTGTACATGGCTGTGGCAAGCCCAAACTAGAGTTAGGTCTGCACAATTGATTGTGTATATCTTGATTTTAGTTTCCACCATTAATAATAATTGAATTTGATATGTCAACATTTAATTTAACTGTGAACACCATCTGTTCTATAAAATCAGGCGCTCCCATTAAAGTTCCGCTATTCACAATAAACACAACCAAACCAGAGCCCTCGAGAGCACAGCATACTGTGTCTCTATCATCTAGGCCTTCATCTCTATTAATCTCTATTTGCATCTGCCAATCCATGTGATTTGAGCATGCAAGTGTATAGCACAAACAGCTGAGCAGCGCCTGTTTGCTGGAAGGAAAAATGAGTAGCCTAGTACTTAAAGTAGTAAACAGCCCAAACCAAATAGCCTACTTTGTTGGCATCTAAGCTGTTGAAAGAATAGATAAACCCACTGATGACAGAGGTGAATCTGTCCTCTGAGTACGAAAGCGGAATCATTTTAGTAGCCAAAAACAGGTAATTGTCTGTCATTTGGAAAAAATATTGTATTTTCAGGAAAATGAAGGGCACCCGGTGGCTCAACCAGTAGAGCATGTACCAAGTCCTTCTCACAGCAGCACATGTTCGAATCCGGCCTGTGCCCTTTGCTGCATGTCTCTCTCTGCCCTGTCTTTCCTGTCTCTCTCCTCTGTGACTGTCTAATAAAACAGAAAATGCCAAAAAATAATCATAATAAGCTTCAGGCAAATCAAAAGAACAGTTAAGGAGCAATAGCTCCATTTCGGGATACCCACAGTATTTTTACAGATTCATGCAGTTTAACACCTGTCATGGACTCTGATACTCAAAGCATGGCCCATTACCTTCATCAGGGTCTCAGTATATCTTATTACTAGGTTATTTTTCCAGCCTTTGGGAATTTACATGTCCACACCCCACTGTAAAATACTGAGGCAGTATGGAGTACAATGTTGGGGTAAATAAAAACAAAAATAAAAATCCAACCAAACTTGAATCATCATACTCTGCTATAAATGCTGCCTCCAAACACTGTGTTGTTTGTCTGCCTGGCCAACTGATAGCATGGTTTATTAGAGAAGTAGACCAAATAAAATTGAAACCATGGTGGCTGGCAAAGTCTCAACCCTCAGGTCAAAGAATCAGGAGGCGTAAACAACATAAACCATGAGACACTTATTGTTCATTTACTTTAATAGTTAAGGAGTTTCGGTGCCAGATCGCAACGTCTTTGGTTTGAATGACAGCAGCCATTTAAGATATTTCAGTTAAGTCAAAACGTTAATCACTATAATTAACGTTAGATGTTTCAGGTACTAGGTTAGCTAAAAACTATCAAGCTGCCTTGCGTGGAAAGTTCTCGAAAGCGGAAAGCAGCTAGCTTGTGCCCATCTATAGCCAGGAAGACTTCAGCTGATGTTTCAGTACTTGTATTCAACTTCACAATGTCACAGTGTCACGGCCCATACAAATAGCTATATTAACTACAGCAACCACATGGCCAACAAAATATATTTATTCTTGGGTAACTGCAGTTTACTGACTCAAACACGTCGATTTACTTGTTCAAGTTACCTTAACCAAGAACTTCACGTTAGCTAACACTGCTGTTTCGTTTAGTTTACCTACAATACATTTATAACATTAAATGCAACAAAGGGTTTTCTACTCTTATCGAAGCTAAACTAGTGTCAACGCCTGCCATTTATCAACCCGATTAAATCTAATCTATAACGTTACAGAAGACGGTACACACTTAAAGCGTTTCCCAGCAAGCTAGCCAAGTTAGCTTGTCCAACTGACCGCATTGTTGTTTGCTAGCCTTGTCAGGTTAGCTAACGTTAGCCGAGGTTGATTACCGCGCCGCTTAAGCATCAGTTAGGCCCCGCTGGAGAATTAACTAGGTTAGTGTGTCACATGGAAATCCGACTCTGGATTTTGTCGCATGAAACAAACATCATGTTTAAATATTGCAGACAAAGCATGTTTACCGTTCCATGTCCTCTTGATTGAGGATGTGGGCTTCTGCTTCCATCGGCATGTCGATGTCAACAGCTGCCATTTTTTTCCCGAAAGGAACGAACACACGCAATTTCCGGGAATTATGGCTCCAACTAAAGTTTCGCTCATTGGGCTATGCCAACTTTCAGTTCACTGATTGCAAACAGTGGCCTGCACAGACAGATAGCGTAATATAATATTGCCATTGAAATGACAAGTAACAAAGGTCCCAGGCTGGATTCAAATTCAAGTCATTAAAGTGACATGGCAGGCGCCGCCAGCATAATCCACAAGTTACTCTTTTACAGAATGTCCCCTGTCCCTTTCAGATGTGCCATGGAAGTAGGCCTATATTATTATTATTCCCTCTTTGTCCCATGTGTTCTGTCTCTTTTCATTGTGAAATGTCTAAAAAAGCAGAAATATTATTAAAATAATATTGAAAAAGGGCATTTTCCCCATTAAAGCTAGGAGGTTCAGGGGCATGCACCCCAGGGAGAGAGATTTCAAAGTCTGCTTTCAAGAGCTTTTTCTGGTGAGTTTGGCAATATCCTTTCAATGAATAAAATTACACTAGGCTACTTTGAAATCAAATAGGACCCTAATCAAGTAGTTTTCATCTAGCATTAATCAAGAATTGAAATTTTCACCTTCATCCACAAGTTGCATTCTATCAATACGAGTCAATGCACAACTGTTTGGCATCTCTCGGAAATTCAGCAGTTCATCATTCATGTGGTCTTAATATCGATATTATTATTATTATTTGATTATTATTTGGCACGATTGTGAATAGATTTTGGATCAATCTGTCGTCAGCCCACAAGACTGTTTATAATGTTTTTTTCCAGACCAGACGGCTCCATTTTTGGATGGGAGCCAGTGAGAGTTTCCAACCACTAGCTTACCTAACCTAGCCTACTTAAGCACAGGTAACATTACTGACTTTAAAAATTACTCAAAAAAGTACAAGTACACTAAAAAGCTGCCTACAGTAATGTGAGTAAATGTAATTAGTTACTTCCACCCTTGCACTTAGGTTGATCTTATCCTGGGTTTGTAAGAGTCCAGTGGATGGCGCTAGAGTGCTGTCTGAAACATCTCAAATACCTCTGTGACAGCGACTGATCAGCTTTGCCTTTAGATTTTGAGACTGTGCTGGGTCTGGTTATGGGATTGGCAAGTGTCTACTTATGACTTACCTTGGGTTAATGTATCAGAGTCAATACTTGGTGGAAGATGGCTTCAAAACAACCAGCCACTGATTTGCAACATGTAAGTATAATTTATACAGAATATTATTCAAACTTTGACTATATTTAAAGCATTCGTTACTTAAATTATTATTATTATTTTTTTGAAGCAATTTATTCAACTTATTCATGGGTTATTCAACATTCTGGGCAATGATCATTACGGAACATTTAATATTTTTACAAAATTGATATAATACATTTTTTAGAATTAAAAGGTTATTTGCAAATTACATTTTCATTTTTTTGACCTTTCAGTTCTCTGCAATAACTATCACACTGATGATAGAAGTCAGTGAATGTGTGCCTTGAATCAAATCCTGTCAGACACTTTAGCCTTCTTCACCACAGCAAAACTATAATGAATACAAACAGAGATGATTTGTGGGATTAAAACTCACTCGAACGACGGTCTGAAGAAAGAAACAACCACGATTGTGTAAAAAAAACATTAGTATTTATCGGGTCATATACAATACAGTATGGACATTTTTTATTAATGAATAATAATTTACATTATTGCAATGGATGCACAGTTATACTAGTCATGATTTTCACCAGGTGACACTAAAATACAACTTCAAAATACATATTGCTTAGGATGATTCAGCACAATTGAGTATGTGTGTGTGTGTGTGTGTGTGGGGGGGGGGGGGGTGTTGCTAAAATGAGAGAAGGTAGTTATTTAATACAACTCTATAAAACTTAACAGGTTTAACTGAAAATGTCAAAACCACTTGTAATATTTAAGGACTTAAGGATAAATGACTATATTTTGGGGAACAGCACATTAGTCTGCCACTCCATATTGCACCTATCAGGCTGTGCAAAACCTTAACTCATCCATCTCACCAACACCTCAACAGTTTTTTATGGCTCATGTCAAATATGAGCTCTCTCTTTCAGAGTGGATGCAGACAACAAAAGTTCATGAACTCATTTTAAGCACTAGATCTAGTAGTGAACTTCCACTCTGTCTGTCTCCCTGCGGTGAATATACTTGGCATCATATCGGGGTGGTGGTTGATTGTCACCTTGTTATACAGAGAGAGCAAGAGAGAGAAAGACAGACAGAGAGACAGACAAAGAAAAGTTGAACTTCTATATTTATCTAAAGTTTAAAAAAAAAAAAAAAAGGTGTCCAGAGCAGACAATGGCTATAAAAATATAAAGCTGCCAATTTGCAATATCCTCAGCAATCCAAAGGTCTGGTCTCAGTTTTCATAGGTTTGGGGGTTTCATATTGAAGTTTCATGGGGGAATAATACAAACTGGATTTCCTTGATTTGTGTGACGAAATCTAAAACAGGATAGGACTCTTGTACTTGTTCTCCCAGAGTACAACTAGAAAGCTCTCAAAGTGATAGGATTTTGGCAACAGACACTTAGTAAGTAACATTTACACAGGCCTAGTGTGTTTGTCTATCATAGTCTTATTCATAAAACTAAACGATGCTTGTCGTTATGGCTTCCAGCGGGGTCCAGACCCCAGGGAGCATGCACTCAACAGTTTCTGAAGAGGGAACAGCTGAGCGATGGACCTTCCATTATGCGGGTGAGACACTGTGGTCCATCAGTACTGAGATCTCACTCCACACCGGGGGATTTTGGACACTGCACTTGTGACCTGAACCTGCCAAACTGGACATGCTGATATGCTGTCCTGGTGTCACTCACATCACTCGGGGGCTCTCGTGTTTTAGCTTGACCTCGTCCAGACTAGGCTAGGTTTAGCTCAGCTTGGCTCGTAGACAGTAGGCTCGCAGCTAGTAAGGAGAGAAGATGATGGGTGTGTGTGTGGCTCTCAGAGGTCCTGGGGCAGGCCTGAAGAGCGTGGGGCTGATCAGGGGGCCCTGGATGAAGGCTGTGGGGCTGGGTGGCGGCCGCAGGGCCAGGGGTCCAGAGGCCATGGTGCACAGGGCGGCTGGGCTGAAGGGACTGGCCAGGAACCCTGCCGGCAGGGCCTTGGACAGATGCTTCTGCAGGGCCAGCTTAGTCTGGATGGGGAGACACACAAGACAAGATGCCTGTTCACAGTCTGGAAAGAAAATGTACTCAAGAACTAAGAGAAGTGTCATTTACTGAGAGAGATCTGCAATATTTCTTTTCTCAACAACTCTTCTTTAGAACAGAACTGCAGTTCATTTTCTATTTCTATTGTAAGGTTGGCGTATCAAACTATAAGCTTTATTTTTAAGCCTTTTCGAAGCTTGAGTTGAATCAAGGCACCAACTTTAAAATAGCATGGGTTCTTCCCATTTAACAAATCTATAGTTAAAGGGACATTAAGTGGAATCCATGACTTTCATCAACCTCTTCAGCAAACAGTAGGAACTGCAAGCTAATTAGAGCAGAGATCCAACAGAAACGTCTGGAGAAGAAGTAATATATCACAAAGGAAAATACTGTGGTAATAATAATAATGATAACACTGCTTTGTCATTTGCGTTTTTGACTTGAGAACGAAATGCCAGTTGCTCGCTGAACCGGGAGGATAACCCTTCCATCTCCACTTTATTCCACTATGTTAAAAGACGTCCTCAAATGACTTCCATCTGGAGCTGGTATTTTTCAACACGTGTGAAACATATCTGTTCATTAAAGTTAATCCTCTGGAGCGATGCTTATTCAGACAAGGCCAACAATAGTGTGGTCTGTGGTCATGTGGTCTGTGTGTGGAAGGCCGGGGTGGATTGTTGGCAGCTCCTGGGACGGGCCTTAATATATCCCAGATAAGAATGGGATGGGGCTCGGGTTCGGGGTCTTCACCCGCAGATTGAGGTGATGCTTGTGCCCGCAGTTGTCAGTTCGAACCCCCTGACATGCTGGGACATCCGGGTAGGGAAGGTGAATGAGACTCTCCCCTCCATTGACAACTTACCCTGAGTTGTCAATGAGCAAGGCACTTCCTAACTGTGTGTGTGTGTGTGTGTGGTTAGTCCTTACCGCTAAGACAGCACTGGGCTGGATTTTAATGTAGGGGCTGAACTTTGGCTTGACAGGTTTCCCGGCCAAACGCTCTTTGTGTCTCCTGCTGCTCATGTGCTGGAAGGAAAGGAAAGGTTGTTTTACCTGGCAGAATACTAAGGTCAGGCCTTTCCCCTATTTATACTCTGTTTGGTGTAGTAGGAGGATTATTTGGAGGAGGAGTACTTGGAGGAGTAGCAGTGGGAGCAGAGGGAAGAAGAGGAATAGTTGGAGGAGTAGTTGTAGGAGTGGTAAGAGTAGGAAGTGTAGTAGGAGGAGGAGTAGTTGGAGGAGTAGTAGGAATATTAGTTAGAGCAGGAGGAGAAGTAGGAGGGACTAGTAGGAGGAGGAGAAGGAGGATTAGTAGTAGTGGAAATGTCTGAAGTGTCTTTGCATTGACTGCCATGAATTTAATACTGCAGGTATCACTCCAGCTGGAGTGCATTTCTAGCAAGTGATACAACAATTCACTCTGGCATTTCTGAACATTACACCATTCATATCTATGGTAAAAATAAATAAAAAGAAACGTTAAATATTTTAAAAAGTATACAGAGAATCAAAAAGTCAAATACATCAGCACATAAAGTACATGAACATTTGAACATCTGTATAACTGAATGTGGAAGTAGTTAGTCCAACACAAACAAAGAAATAAAATAAATAGTGGGTAGTCAGTGGGAGACGAGGGGAAGTCCCGCCCACCTGTTTCAGCTGTGTCTCTGAGTTGACGGACAGCTGGCACAGCTCACAGTTAAAGGGCTGGCTGGACACGCCCACCCCCACTCTGCTCTTGCTGCCCATTCGCTGCTTAGTCCGGCAGGTCGGCCGGGGCGATGACGTCATCTTGACCCTGCGTTGTGACTGGCTGCTGTTCGGCCCATCCAGCATCTGCTTGTGTTTGGAGCCTGATTCCACCAATCAGAGGGGAGGACCAAATGTCAGAATCATTCACTTTTGACTATAATTATCAATAATGAATGAAGCTCACTATTGCATTTTAAGTGCGCAGAAATTCTTTCTCTGGGGAACATGAAGACGAATTTGTGAGTACAATCTTTTGTCTCAATGCAATGACACAATATTGTATCAATGAAAAGCCCATGTGCCTTAATGCCGGGGCAGTGATAAGCCTATTTACTTGCGCATTCACACTATCTGTAATTTTCCTCCAGCAGTCCTCCCTAGCCTTGGCAGCAGCAACAGTGTTACTTTTCACTGTTACAATGTTTTTTTTTATTGCTCATATTTATTCATTTTAATAGTTTTTCTTCTTAGGAGAAGAGCAAAAATGTTAATAATCAATTTCTTTCCCATAATTCCCACTTTTACAGTCTACTTGACATGTTGAAATAGTAGGCATCATATGTTTACATAACCCCATAATTATTTATAGTCTACTTTATTGCTTTTATTGTTTTTATTTTATTTTATTATTTTCTACCATTTGTATTGCTTATTTTTATATTCTACTTCCTTTTCCCCACTGAATCATATTACGTTTGCCACTGCAATGACTTAATTACCCCACAGGGGTCAATAGTTTCATCTTATTTTAAATATGCTGCTCTGGATCTGTCCATTTTGCATGCCATTGGCTATTTGTTACAAACCCCACAACTTTTATATGAATTGAGTTGGATTGAAAAATCCTGGGTTGCCAGAGCAAGTGAGACCAGTTAGCAGGATTGTTTGGGTTTTTGAAGCCAGCTACTGCAAAGATAAATTCTGAGATTGTGTGCAGTTTGTGTCCAATACACTGAGTGACTAATGAATGACTGGCTAATGAATACTGCAGCTATTGTAGTACATACCACTATAGTGAGCTTCCAGCTGGGAGCTGGAATTGACTGTCACTTTGCACACAGGACAGTGGAGAGGCTGCTTTGTGTTGCTCCCCTTGGCCTCCTTAGCCTCTTCTGTCTCCTCCCCCTCCTCCTCGCCCCCGGTGGAGTTTCCCTGAGGGTCGGAGTGCGGGGCCGGACTGGGGCCGGGACTGCAGCCTTCCATGGGCGCGCTGTCTGTAGTTAGCTCAGAGAGCTGCGAGCCAGGGGAGACCTGCGGGGACAGCTGAGGGGAGAGGAGCGTGGAGGTGTCCATGGACGAGGGCTGTGAGGCAGGAGCGGGTGCCAGCGTGTTCCCCTGGCTCTGCTCTGCTCGCTGCTGCGCTGGCTGGGAAGAGGTGCTTGGACCTGCAGACAGACAGCTATATAGTATAGTTGCACTGTGACCCCACTTATACCTGATATTAAAATCTGATCTATATCTGGATATCTTCACGGAAAAATGCATGTTACTGCAAGGTGTAAATGCACACAGCTCTCATTTCCATTGGAATGGCATCCCATCTGCCAGATGGCGCACATTATGATCGGATCTCAGCCAGCGTCAGCCAGGTGTAAATGCAATCCTTACAGTGGGTTCACATTAGTGAGGGAGTATCCTCCCACGGGGTTGAAACGTCATCACTGATTCACTGAAGGTCTCCAACATGATTCGCTCCCGCCAGTCATCACATAGATGAGTCACTGTAGTTGCATTCACAGCAGCTCAAACACGATTAGAACAAAAATGACATCAATGTTTCTGTTGCATCCTACTGGAGCCGTAGAACACAGCCTCACCTCTGGTGACCCTACACCTGCCATCTTTGTTTTTGTTGACGATAGATGGACATGCCACCTCCTCACCTACCTGCCTGCTTTGCATAGTGCATGCAAAAAATTAGATCTGATCTTTAGTTTAGTTTAGTTGCTGCTTACAAGCTGATGCTAGCAACTGTATTCTCTTATGGATGAATCACTCATGAACATGAATCCACTGTAAACATGGTTTTATAATGGCATGACAATATATGCATTCTAGATAGATAGATAGATAGATAGATAGTGTGAGATGTCCCTCACACTACCTTTCCTCTTCCTCATCCTATCTATGTACTTTTCTTCTTCCTCTACCATCTCCCTGTCTTTCCTTTTCTCTGACCATATCTCTGTTCCTCCTTGTCCCTCAATCCTTCTGCCTCTCTGTCCTTTCTCTCTCTGTCATTTGTTCGCTTCCTCTGCTCAAGCTCCCTCTGTCACCATCAATCAACAACCATGGCAACCCCTGGATGTAACAAACCTATCATTATGTGGTTAGAGGGAAATTGATAGGTGCTGGAAGAAAATGGGCAGGGGAAAATCAATAATAAAAAAGGAAAGCCGGACAAAGTATAAAAAAACAGAAAAGAAGATGGAGAATTCTTTTAGTCAGGTACAATGTGAAGCCGTCTGACAAACGACTGAAAGGGAGTAAGGAGAGCCAAGTCCTTACTCTTTGTTGAAGAAAGCATCAACCTTACAATAGCTTTCACATTATGAATGTGAAAATTATCCATTGCTTAGATTCAAGTCAAGCCCCAAAACTGAATTGCCTGAATATGTTAGGAACCTGTTATAACAGCTTACCTTTTTTCTTTTTTTTTCTTTTTTTTTTTTCTTGACTTGGGATGTCACCACTGGTTTGAAATCGATATATTAATTCTACACACATTAGTACCCTCTATAAATCAATACTTCAAATATGGACCAAAGGCCAAAACTTAGTTTGGCTTTTGAAGCCAATGCAGAAGTCCTGGGGGAGAGGGCCCCTCTACTGCCCTCTACTGGCTGGCTGCAGAACAACTTGAAACTCCACCTACCTCAATACAAATCAATGGGACCAAAGCACATCTTCTAGGTAGGAATATAAAGTCAGTAATTCAGTAATTCAAGTCAAAATTATAGTCAAAATAGCTAATTTTATTTCTTCTAACTAATTTCTTCCCCCATATGGTGAATTCTTTAAAATAACTATGCTATTAGGAAGATATTAGCGTGAATTTCAGTGCATAAGCGGCATAATGCTATTCTCAGCCAGCAGCATCAGCCACGGCTTCGGGCTACAAGCAGGTGTCCTTTATGCTTATATAAGGCAATAAGGGCTGGCTTTTCCTACCTCCACCTGCTCCACCCTTTTGAACAATGTATTTATTGCTTTTCAACAATAGTAAGACAATTAGACAAACACCAAGACAATATTGAAAAGCATAATTAACAAAACATTACTGTGGCCAAATAACTAAATAACTAAATAAAATGTACAAATAAAAAAAGAAAAAATTATACACAGGTGAAAAGTGAATTAATAAATAAAGAAAAGTGTTATTCTCCTCTCTGTTCTGCTCCACCCTTTTACTATAGTGCTCAAACTGGGGCAGTGTAGTCTATGACATGGACGTTAGTCACGGACATTACGACATAACACATCTCAGTGAATGTTGTGTTGGCACTGTTGATTTAGAACCACAACAAAAAGCAAAGGAAGCAAAGCCACTTGGCATCCCTCTTCAACTGGCATCCCTATTCAAGTTCTTCAAGTCATCTCATCTTGCAGGCCTTCTTTGCTTGATGGGAATAATTACCCATCTGACAGACCCAATGATAGCGGGACAGGTAATAGCTAGTAATTAGCCAGCTGAGTGGCAGCTACCAAGCTGCTAAGTGCTTACGACTCCCCGATTGCCAGTAATTACTCAGAGGATGGAGAGAGAGCCTTTAAAAAAGGAAAGATTGATACCTGTGATGTCTGTCAGATGTGCGTCCATCAGTGCCACTCCCCCTCCTGTCTTCCCCCTCTCTCTCTCTCTGTCTCTCTCTCTGTCTCTCCCCGGGGTCGAGGGACTCTGTCCAATCCTCTGCCGGTTCCTCTGTGTGTTCCTCTGGGTGTCCAAGGCCTTCAGCTTGCGAGCGTGCTTGTGACCCTTGTAGTGGGCCTCCGCCTGGGTCTGGCCACAACACACACACACATGCACACACACAAGCAAAACAAGCAGAGGAGCAAGTCAATGTATATGAACAGAATCACTGACATCAGTAAGTCAGTGGAGGATTCGTATGAAATCAATATGTACTTATGGACTATGATTTCTCCATCTGCTATAGAATTCCACTTCACATGGAATTGATATATTGAAAAATGCAGCATCCAGGAGGACCATAAAGCATTTTTCCATTACGTATTCCATGAGGCGAAAAACTAAATTTTAATGGATTGATCCCATGTGTATTTGTGTTATTTCTACTACGTATTTCCAGCACTACAGATGAAGGTGAATATTGCGTTGGTTTCTCATGCTTCCATGGCATTGGAGAAAATGATGCGATTGAGCATTTGACTTGGAGGAAGAGTCACATCATCATCATCTTGATCATCATCGTCATAGTTGTGGACAAATGAGCATCAGTTTGACTCATGGCGTCTCATGGCCAGCCTCTCAGCTCACTGGCTCATCTTTTCCACTGATGCATTCTGACACAAAATGGCCCGTGTCCGTTTTGCTCCAGCACAAAATGACCTCTGTGTCTTTCTCAGAGGGAGAAAACACATTTGTAGCAGTGTGACAACAGATGCATGCAGATTTGGAATCCCAAAATGGCTCCGGATGCCTGCAGAAAAGCAAGACGTGCGCTACGGAAGATCTACTGATAACAACTACCAGTGCACCAATGGTTATATTGGAATAAAAAAACAACAACAAAACAATTGAAGCAAAACACATTTATCTGGTAGTTCACACACACTTGGTTATGAGTGAATGTTTCCATACATACACACATATCAAATCTGTACATACACTAGTTAGCTTCAGGCGTTTTTTTGTGTCAGCTCCAATTCTATAACATTTCCACTTCATATTCAGTTCTTTCATAGATAGTTTTCTTATAATACATAATATGGCACTCTTTATACTTTCAGGTATGCTGTGCTGAAACAAAGTTATTGCTGTTGTGATTTTCCACATTTTTGAGAAAAATGCAGTCTGTAAAAATGACCCCTTGGTGGTTTAATGGGGTATAAAAATCTTGACGCTTCTAATGAAGAGATAATTGAGGATAAATCACCTGCTCTTGGCATGTGAAAAGCTCAAATAACTTTTGAGCAATTTATCCATGATGTCATGTGTACACAGCAAACAAAACCTTTTATACAGGGAATAAATTTATGCAACACCAATGCCTTTCTGTACATGAAAGACACCAATGCACTACTTAAACCAAAAGAGAGCTGGGTGGTTGAGTTTGGAACGGTGTTACAAGATTTGGCATATATCAAGCATCTGGCTGATTCACACGAGCCTGTCAGATAATTTGGCATTGCCTAAATTATCCATGCCAGTTTCCAGGCATACATTGTAGACAGTATAGCCCCTGCTTATGCACATTCAAACCCACAGCGTGTAGAGGTAATATTTTAGTAATCGTGTGCATAGAGTGGAGGGGCACAAGTCTCCCCATCAACACTTTGCCGAAAGCTTAGCCTGGCACACACACAGAAAGGTCACCACCATGGGTCAAAGTGTGTGGTGGGGAAGAGCGGGCCGGGCAAAGGGTGTACGACCCCTTTGGCTACGTTGAATGTCAGTGCACACTAGCCATTCAGCGTGACTTGCAACCGAGTCAGAGGGATGAATCTGTTCCCATCCGCATACTACCACACTATCTAACATGCCAGTGTAGTATGCCAACATGTTTACTATGTACCAGCATAGTAACTTCGAGAATAACATGTGGATTAAGTGTCCCGGGACGGCAAGAAAACCACAAACAAAGATCCTCAAAATCAAGACACCTGAAGGAGACTGTCAGGACTGCTTAGCCCCTGCTGACCTGGATTCAAGCAGCTTTATGCATTCTTACATCATTGATGCCCAAACTCCACATACACAATGAGCAACCATTGTCCTCCACAAAAGGGCAGCAAATTTAGAATGTCGCACTTGATCCTTCAGGCTTGAATCTTTCATGCTGTTTTTTTCAGTGAGTTTAGCAGCCGTGGGCCTCTATGTGCAGTCCAGTTCCAGCTAGTCAGTTTTGCCCCCTGCTGGGACCTGGTACCTGCCTGCAACCTGGCATCCACCGCCTGGGTCAACCAGCACTCTCAGCTCAGCTGCGGGTAACACAGAGGGGAGGAGGAGAGAGCCTGTTAGCTAGCAAACAGACTCCTGACAACATCCTCGAAGTCCGAGATTTAGGAGTTGGAGAGAGAGAAAGAGAGAGAAAGAGGAGGAATTTAGGGCAATATAATGGGCTTGTGCCAGTGTCCAGCTTCCTTTAAGTTCCACAGTTCACACAAAGAAGAGTCATTGTCATTCCGCCAGGTTCCTCCTAACAATATAAATGCAAATATGTATAAACTAACTCCATAGGAACAGGAGCCAAATGAATATGAATTGGGAGGCGTGATAAGGAGAAAAAAAGCAATAGGACTAGCCAACTGGTTTCTTCTCAGAATCCAGTGGTCAAGTAGAAAAATAGGAGTGGTGGGAAGTTACTGATTGGACTGATAGGACAGGAGAGGGCATTATGCAAAGAGTAGCCTGCCTCAATGCTGTTCCATACCAACAGCATGTAAATATATTGTACGGGGTGTGAAATGTTTGAATGCAGAGATCATCAAAAGATGCCCTATAGACAGCAGTTCAGCTCTGTAGAATTTCACAAAAAACAGAACTGGTTTATCTATCTATCTATCTATCTATCTATCATAAACATTATTGTATATTCCATAGAAGAGATTAAGGCAGCCTATCAACTAGGGAACCAGAGAGCTGAGACCAATTAAATTGATAATTAATGAATATCATCAGTCATGTTTGTGTCTTAAACAATGTATTTTCATCTATGTATAGAAATCCCTGCTTTCAGTTTGCATCAAGAGGGTTAGAGGGCCTTGCAGCTTGTCAGTAAAGTGAGGTAAGGCTGATTTAATGCTCCTTCCATCATTTTATCATATAAAAAGATGCATAGTGCGTTGATATGATTTAACTAATGAATATACTGCAGCGAACCAGACAGACAGGCAGATATAAGTTGAGGAGTCAAACGTTGTTCCAGCTCCTTGTGGTGCTTTAACCGTTAATCCAGGCCTATCTTTCAGCTTTACCAGATGGGAACTGAAAGAACTCCAATCTATTTTCATGGGAGAACTTTTGCTTGCAGCCCCGAAAACAACATTTTTTTAATTACTTAATGCTCAATTTTGCAGCGTCCTCAATTTAGCAGCAGCGCTCGCAGTCTCTGTCAAGTGGAACCCAGAAATGCCTGGATTGTGGTTGTTAGAAAACATTATTTTGTCATATATGTTGCACAAATGTATTCAGTATGCACACACACACACACACACACACACACACACACACACACACACACACAGGGTGAAGGGGGGGCAGCTGGTGTGAGAGCAGGGTTGAGATTGGAAGAGCAGGTTGGCTGACTGACTTACAGTGGAGTTGAAGCGCAGGTGACAGATGTTACAGGAGATGATGGGCTTCTTCTTGGGCAGAGCCACACCAAACGTGTGGTTGATCACCGCCTTCTGCACTGGGTCCATCTGGTAGGTGCACACACACACAGAAACACACATACACACACACAACAACAACACAGCCAACAACCATGCAGAGCAATTAGTCAAGCCCCCTCTTTGTCAGGCTTTAGTTCCATAACTAGTTATTGCAGAGTTACAAACACATCCATGAGCCTTAAAGGGATACCTTGCCATTTTAGCAGTATACAGCTAGTGGTACCAATTGTTTCAATGAGGAATGCCAACAGGCCATTTTAACTAAAACGTTTTCCCCACAATGTGATAAGCGCCCTGTGAAGAAAAACATTAGAAATCAGATTAAAAAACAGATTAAAAATCAACATGTATATTTTCCCTGTCGAATTGTTTTCCAACAAATGGCATGTGACTTATCCTTTTCTGTCACAATATTTAGCCCCACTGAACCATTTCTGCATCCTAATAAAAATAATGGGACAGTGGGACGATGGGGAGCAACATATAGAGGTAATATACTGTATGTTACATATACAGTGGTGAGAAAATGTATGTATTGTATGTAATGTACTTCCCTAATGTATTTCACTAATAATCTCTTCCTAAGCCTACTATATTTGATTAGTGTTTCATAGTTAGTATTAGCTTTACAATAGAATAGAATGATGTGATTGTGATTTTAACAAATATTTGCTATACCTTGAGGAAAAGGAAACTAAACCCTTCGTTCAGAAACAGGTAAAATCTCATTTAACTTTAAATATGTTCCCTGTAAGAGTTGGCCACTCTCTCTCAGCACCTGTTAGGAATTCCGGAGCACATATGTTTCAACTTTGGTTTTAATTCATGCTCAGATTAATTACTTACAAAGCATTTTAATATGTTCTTATGCTGTGGCCCTGGTATGGTGTGTAGACATTTGGCTTAATTGTTGAACTGGTGAGTTAGCTGACACAGAAAGTGCAAAACTATCATCTCATTAACATACTTCAGGTTAATAATGAGCAATTTGTCAGCGCTAATTTGCAAGGCTAATTCTCTGATTGAACGAGACAAGAAGTTGCTTGGAGACATGCTCTGATTGAAAGGCCTACTGCATAGTATTTGCTGTAGAACATAAAGCGCGGTGGTGAAGGGAGATTAGTTTGAGCTTCTAGTTTGCTCAGGGCTTTTGGACAAAACATTTTCAGGTTTCTGGCTGGGCTGGGATCAAATTTTCAGGCTCAGGTTAAGCTTGAGTGCGATGTGTACAGAGTGTTTGTGCCTGTGTGCCATCTCACCGTGCTGAAATTGGGGAAGAGGCTGAGCGGTGAGGAGCCATTGACCCTGAGGGGCAGGAAGTGTTTGAGCTCCAGCTGGGCATGAGTCTGGGGCTGGAGGGGTCGTCCCGGCAGAGGCAGGGAGGCCAGGAGGGGGTGGACCTGGCCCTGGGACAGCGCACCTATACCAACACAGGAAGGATCACATGTTAGCAAGCACATCAGAGTGAGAACTGACTTTTTTCTTCTCCACGCCGGAACGAAGTCACCTAGAACAGTGGTTCTCAACATGGGGTCCAGGGACCACAAGGGTTCCTTGAGGGGGTTCCAGGGGGTCCCCAGCAAATTGATGATTTGTTAAACTTCACCACTATTTCATTTACAAGAAGTTAACAATTAGAGAATGTAGCAGAATGACTATTTTGATGATAGTTTCACTGTTATCTCTCTACCTACAATACAGATAGTCTTGGAATTCTGGACAAAATCATATCTAACAATAAAAATATACTCAGATTTGGGTCCTAATGTGGACTAAATTAGGGGTCGACAATCACTGACCTAGAAAAATGGGGGCAGAATCTAGATAGGAAGAATCGGGAGTCTGCAGTATTATATGCACTGTTAACTCCTGATCCTTCTTGTCAAGATTCTGTATATATAAGCCATGTGTGGATAGAAATTGCACCCTACTTCATATGGAAACAACTTCACACCTTAACACTCACACTGGGACATAGACAGAATATGGCACACAGCGTTTAAGGTCAGGACCCAATCCCACAGTGAACGATTCACTCAGTAATGCTTTGATGACTTTGGCAGTGGCGGGGGATAAACGATGAGAGCCCATGTGGCTTTTTCTGACTTTACTAGTCCGTAGTCCATCTGGCCTTTCAAATGCAGCACTGAAATGTTCTGTGATTGTGCATTTTTGTTCTTCCCAGGTCCTGTAAATGTGATCAGTCAGCAGGAAGAAAGGGAAAAAGGAACGGTTGGGTCAGATTGCGTTGATAGGAACCCGTTGAATCTATTTTTTCTACTCTTCAACATTATCTTTCTCCCTGACCAATTTTCTGTCTCCCTGTGTGCATCGTTTTATCTTTCCGCAGCCCCCCTCTGAAATCTGTTTTGAGGTAAACATTCTGCATGAGTCCCACAGCAATTTGGGGGAGACACTTTGTTTCGAAATCTCCTTCCAGATGAGCTCTCATCTCATCACATTTAATTTTGGTTGGCGGAAATGCTTTCAGACTGCCCATGTTTTAAAGAACACCGCAGCGTTGACCTTCGTCTAGACCTAGAGAACATTAAAACTCACATTAAGATGCACAATAAAACACAGCACATAAGCATAGTGATTGCAGAATGTTTAATCTCTGTATGCTGAAGCTCCTACTAAGAGGAAACAACTGAATGTCCTGGGATTGCAAAATCTAAATGGTCATGTGTTAATGGAAGTATAGAGTATATAAATTAGAATGAAAATGAATGAAGCAGATGTATGAAATGAATTCATACATCTGGATTCAGCCTTTGTGTTTGTTGCTCAGTTTCTCCCTTCAGTTATGCCTTCCTACATCACCAAATATACAGTAGGTGAACAGTGATATTTTCAATACATTAAGTATTTTCCTCCATTTTCATCTGCCCAGCTAGGGGTGGACGGCATGAGGAAACTTGGCTTAAGTTGAGAGATTTAGTACGCAATGTGTGTGTATCATGACTTAAAGGAAAGTTCCACTCTTGGATACTCCTACACTTATAGTTATATATCATCAATTCCAGGAGTTATTTTGTGATGACATGTTTTTTGGTGTATCCACTTTCCCTCAACCTGCCCCATCTACTTCTACTTCAGTTAGTGATTTCCTCCATTTCCCAGAATGCCTTCCAAAAACCCTCGGAGAACGGGTGTGAACATGTTGCATGCAGTTGTTGGTTATGCGTGTAGGTGGCGAGATAAACAGTGATACTGATAGTGTAGCAGGAGCAAGAGAGCGACAGTCACACCCTTTACGCAAGACGCAACATGTCTTGTGGCTGCATTGCATTCTGGTCTATTGAGGCTACTGTCAGTGGAGAAATTGGTCTCTCTGTGATGATCTCTTCTATGATGGATTTCTCCCTGTATAATTGTTGAATGTTGGTGGAAATGGTGAGTCTAGAAAGAAGCCATTGATCTTTGATTATTAGGGGCTGACACTAAAACCTGACTTTTACTGTTGATGTTTTAGAGATTTAAAAAAAATTGTAGCTGCTGGAAATATCTCACCATGAAAACGACACCAAAATGGGCCTAAAAATGCAAGATTTGTTTGTTTTTTAAGTGTATTTTAGGATGTATTTTTCCTTTTGACAGATTGAGCCTGACTTGGTGTGGAGGGAGAATTTGTCTGTGGCAGTGGTGAGGGAGGGAAGGTGGAAGGGAAGCTTGGCCTTGGTGGGATGGAAAGTGTCAAGGGACGTTTGATGAGAGGGTTGAGGGAAAGCTTGGCTGGCAGGAGGAACTGGCTCCATGAAAGTCTTGAAGGAAAATGTCTTTTGGTGACAATAGTAATAATACGCCAGCGG